>NC_054543.1:13728520-14034770 GCF_017654505.1 Polyodon spathula
CAGTTTTGTTTCGGTTTTACCCCTCATGCTTGTACAGTGTATCCTTACTGATGCTTCTGATCTGAACAGAGAACCTTGTAAATTTAAATCAGAAAACTAACAGGGTATGTGTGTGTGCGTGTGTGTGTGTGTTATGTGTGCGTGTGCGTGTGCGTGTGCGTGTGTGTGTGTGTGTTATGTGTGATGGCAAAATATGTTAGCCCTTTGTTGAAGAAGGGAAGTGGAGGGTTTGGGCAACAGACAGCTGATAAATCTTAGCGTCTAGGCAACATGACTGCTAAAGTTGGGTCAATTGGAGGCAACCGTAAGTTTCAGATCTCTGTGGAAGAATAAAACTAGTAAGGTCTTATTTTTTTAACTTTACAGAATTGTTCTATCTCTTGTCTATATAGTATACACTTAATATTTCTCTCTGATATCTTTTTCCAACGTGACTAAGTTCTACTCATCCTCACCTGTGCTACGTGACTAGAGTGCTTAGTGGTAATTGACCAACAGTGTCCATACCTATATACTATAGGGTAATGTCTGCTACGTGCAAGACACCACACACTAATTGGTTGTAACTAACAGTAAGGCACTAAGGCAGAGTGCTGTAACACTGGGGCAGGAATCATGGGATGTGGTTCATGTCGTTCACTATAACTACAACACAAAGAGCCAGGCTTAAATACAACCAGGTCAGGCTAAATTGACAACCATTAAGCAATTCAGCTTGACCAGCTGCAATCATATAAAAAAAATTAAAGCTTAGCTTTTTAACTTTTTACTGAGACATTTATAAGGCAATAAATAAAATCATAAAAAATATTTAAAAGTGTGTGTTTTTCACCCCATCACACAGGCACAACACTGTAGTTTTTTAGGCACAAGTTTCAGGACCACTAGTCTAAAATAATATAAATTAAATTATAAATGTGAACATCTATCCTAACCATTCATTATATTTGCCAGATTCCGATTGGGGCACACAAGGCCTCCTCTCTATTGTGGAATGAGTCACTAATGTTGCTGTCATATCTCTAGGGTTGGGAGGATGGTACAGTTACAGAATGTCCAAGAACATGGCTACCAGAAATCTCAGCATTGAGCTTGGCAGAGGAAGGCCAAAGGCTGTGTGTGTCACTGTATCCAGGAGCGCTGGACACAGACCTGTCCAGGCCTTATCACAAAAATGTTCCCAAAGATAAACTTTTCATTACTGAGTGTTCAGTACAGTGTTTAATGAACCCTATAGACAATCTCAGGGTGGATAAAGCTGGCAAGTGTTTTGCTTGGGATGGATCAGAAGTACTTTGGTAAATGAACCTTATCTTGAACTATTTGCGTTTGGAAAAGTAAATTATTATTATTATATTTATTATTATTATTATTATTATTATTATTATTTATTATTATTATTGTTATTATTATTATTATTATTATTATTATTATTATTATTATTATTATTATTATTATTATTATTTTATTATTATTATTATTATTATTATTATTATTATATGATTATATAACCTTTAAGTTAGCGTAGTTCAACTGCCATAATAATTCAATAAAGTTTTATAGCCGCTACACTATAAATATCAATATAAATGTATTATTAAATATTTATAAATATTTCTTGGTTTTTTATCTTTATTTCTTATAACAGATGTTCTGTGTAATATCTGACAGCATTATTTTAAAGATATATATTTAAAAATGTGTGTGTGTGTGTGTGCGTGTGCGTGTGTGTGTGCGTGTGCGTGTGCGTGTGCGTGTGCGTGTGTGTGCGTGTGCGTGTGCATGCGTGTGAGCCCGTGGTTGCTACATTCACCCTACAATTGGATATTGTGGAAATCACAGCTGTAGTTACCAAAACTGGCCGTGTAGGGGTGTCATTGGCAAACTTTATTTATCTTCGTGCATCTACATTGTTTAATGAAATAATGCAAGCAACAGCTCTGCTGTACTGTGTATCGTATCTAGCTAAAGATAATAAAGTAAATACACTAAACTGGGGTTAAAAATTGCATTTTACCAACGTAAAGTGCAATGCAATTTCATTTTGAATAAGATAAAAATCAAAACACATTTTCTTACCTGTCCCTCATCATTCCCGTTTTCCAGACTTTTTTTTTTTTTTTTTTTTTTTTATCTATTGACAGTGAAGCCAATTTATCTTGGAAATTAATTTGAGGGGTAACATATATTTGGATGCAACTTAACCCACCAAAGGGATCGTGGTACTTTTTTGAGGATCCTAATTCTGGCTGCTCAGGAAGCAAATGCATAGTGTGGTGGGGAGATAGATTGTTTTCAACTGAATCACTGGGAAGATTTAAGTCAAGAAAAATAAACAGAAAAAAGACGTTATTTAGTATCCATGATGATTACTTAATTAAAGTACTTTTCAACGTGATCATCATTTTAGCACTTAGAAAGTGATTTCGCGTATCATTTTTTAAATGTCTCTCACTTCTCAGTGGATGGGGGGATACGATTCCTGTAACTAAAGTTAAGTCTTACCCACTTGTAATTGAGAGGCTTCATCTAAATGTTCTTTTTCTGTGTGCTGGTGAAATATAAAATTTAACTTATAAATAAAAGAGAACTGCAGATCATGAGATTAGTAAACAGCTCAAAGTTATTGTGGCACTTCTGCTATTAAATATACTAACAAAATGGAACATTTTATTCATAGTTAACGTTTCAAAACAGAGATTAACAGCTTTTTTGTTTGTAGAAAGACTATAATATAGATTTATATTATGCTTTCCATACAGGTGATAGCTACAGGGTGCATTGCGTGAAAGAGGATAGAACAGTCTTCCAAGTGTACCAAATCCAAGATGGAAATTGTTATACTAGCGAGGGAGATACTGGTTTCCGAGTATGGTATATGCAGAATGTAGTTATAACTGTTATATGGCAAGTTTTGTGATCTTACCTATTGTAAGACCTGGGATTTAGAAAATGCAGTGTGCTTCAAGCAAATCAGCAACTGTGCTTCGCAAAGCGGCTACTGTCTCACTAGACCTCTGTATACCTCACTTTTACTGCATGCAATCCACAGTAAAAGCAACTGTCACCTGATATTTGAGCCCCTGTCTGTTTAAGTCTGCCATCTTTCTGTGTGGGCTCCTAGCGCAGTATTCATACATTTATTTGCAAACAAGATCTGAACTCTTGAAGACAATCGAAGCTAACTCTACCAAAAAAAAAAAAAAAAGTCCTGCGGTACTCACTGTAAATGTTGTGGCTGCAGTTCTATTACTCTGACAATTACCAATCTCATGATGTACGAAAAGGCTCTGTCCAACATGTTGCATCATCTGCAATTATAAACCCAGTAATGTTGCGCACATTTTTGTAAGGGGTCAGGTTTACTCAATTGTAATACTCTGGGAACCAAGTAATGGTGGGTACTATACTAATATTATGGGGCTCTGCAGTCCTACAAGAAAATGGCTGTAATAACATAGATAATATCGTATTAAGGGAACCTTTCAAAATGCAACATTTAAATGGTATCTAATCAGCAAATGAAACACAAATACCAAGATGGGTACATGTTATTCTCAGTAAACTCTCCCTATGTCACGAATTTGTGCAGATTTTTCTCGTGCGTCTGGGACGGTGATGGGGGTGGGGTTAGGCATAGACAGTGACGTAGCATGCCGGCTGTTGGAGAGTAGGAAGCTGCAGGAGGGGGAGCATGAAGGAAGAAAATGACAGACAGTGACCACGAACCATCCGTGCACGTCTGCGCCGTGTGCCGTATTTTCCAAACAGTTAATAAATACGCCACCTTAATCTTTCTTGTACAAATTAATTGGACCGCATTGTATAATTCATACGTAATAAACAGTCGATCGTGTTGCTGTTTTCTTTTCTTGCTGCACTGCCTGCTTTCTGACTGTGATTATGGATAAAGCGAAATCCATTGTGGAGCAGAATGGAGCAGATGCTTGGTATGCGTTTAACTCGCCACGTATAAGCAACGGCACCACTAATGCTTACAGTGCTGCTGGTAGTACCACTACGCCTACTAGTGGTGGTGCTAAAACAAGTTCTAGCAATGGAACAGAGCATTTCCACTATCTTCATCAGGACCTACACAATCATGGATCCCCTGCAAATAAATGCAGATTGAGGAGGAGGATGGATTCGGGAAAAAAGAACAGACCGCGTAAGTTGAAAAAAAAAAACAGCTAGCTGTAAACAAGTCTAAGTATTAGCGTCGGTTTTGTGAAGTTGCAAAAATACCAATCTCGTTATCTGTTAGTTTCACAGTCTGCAACGCCACCGAACTGACTCAGTTATGCGACAAGCGTCATTTTTACAACTAGTATTGTTGCGTTTTAAAAATGATTCGGATTTGTTTAACGCTCCCATACAATACCCCAGTTTAAGTCATTGTCACTGGAACGTTTCCCAAAGTAATTTATTACAGACAGAGTAAGTAGGGTACACACCATTACAATAAGAATATTGCTTAAGTAAAGAATACCTCATCACAGTCAATTATTATTATTATTATTATTATTATTATTATTATTATTATTATTATTGGTGTTAGTAGATACTGTCATTAGAAAATGCATGAAACTGTCATGTTAGGTAAAAAAAGGTGCATAACACGACATACACATCTTTTCTCCAATTTAGTTTGTAGAACAAAAACCAAGATTGACGAACAGCAGGGTGTGACGTTTGATTGGCCAATACTCATTCAGAACGTGCATGTAAATCGCTGCGGATTTAAGGCCTGTCTATCTTAGCCAATGAGCAAACAAAGCCTACCCTTGCAGGGCGGGGTTTTATGGTCAGCCTGGAATGAACAGCTACAAAAGCATGATTCCTGGCATTTGGCTTTTTTTCTATGAATTGACATTCTACAGCAAAGTTGTGTGTACAATTGAGACTATTGCAGATACTGTAGCAGGACTTTAGTAAAACCAATGCATTAGGCACATTGGTTGCAATTTGTATATATATAGTATATATATATATATATATATATATATATATATATATATATATATATATATTATATATATATATATATATATATATATATATATATATATATATATATATATATATATATATATATATATATGTATTATATATATATTCAGTCTTTAGTTTTTATTCACCATATTGTGCTGCAAGATCATAAACACCAGTCATTATGAAGCTTAAGGATATTAAAACCCATGTATGTATGTGTATGTATGTATGTTATGTATGTATTATTATTTATATTATTATTATTATTATTAATTTAACAGTAATTGATGTAGCAAACAGAGATCTGTTCTACTTTAGTTTTTTTTTTTTTTTTTATTTAACAACAGTTAAGTAGTTTACTAGATGATTACGGTGCACTGCTATACAAAGCTTTTCAACTACAGTTCCCAGGCAGCGTTTTTAACACTAACAGAAATAATTAGTCCCACCTGACTACCGCAATGGTCCAGTGCACAACCTGAATACCCAGGTTCCAGGGTGGCTCATTTCCTTTTGTTAAACAGGGTTACAGGTGGTACTGTACATGCGTCAATGCTTGGATTCTCAGCTTAGGTTCCTGTACTTTCAGTTTTGTGCAGCAGCCCAATACAGTATCATGTTTCAGGCTGCAGTTGTAGCAAGCATGTCATGTTTGAGTTTACAAACAGTTACAGCATTGTGTAGCTTAGATACAGCCTATATACAGTACCAGTAGGAATGTCTCTGACCTATTTGCATGCTTTTTAGGGAATATTTTCTTGATATGCATGAAACTGCCCTAGACTGTCATAAAAGAAGCCAATAACATTTAAGAAAGATTCATGAACTGTATGAAGGAAGGAAGTTTATTGTAACTTATTTGCTAATTTTATAACAAACATACAAAAATACTTTTTTTCTTTAGAAAATGTTGAACTTGAGAAAATAATTGTCCGTTACCATAGTGAATTACATACTTTATTTTTTCACACTTAAATCTTAAGCCAAATCTGGAGCAGCCAAACTTAGGCTAAAATACAGGTGGCCAGCAGTTCCCAAAGAGACATAAAATATATCACTTGCAAGATAAAATAACACTATAACCTAAAAAGTTGACTAAAAACTACCAGACTATACTTAGACACTCTTCAACATAAATATATTATAAAGAGGACACTTGAGCACTAAAAATCATAACTAGAATACTTAATCAAAAAAGCTCAATTAAACATTTATGAATCAAGAGCCATCACATGGAAAGCTCTGATCTTATCTGTACGAAAATCTGCTGATTAAAGGTTGTTTTTATAAACCTTTGTGTGTCATGTTAATGCATAAGATATTATAATAAAAGAAAGTTGATTTCCCTTCTTTTAATGTTCTCCATAAAAAGATGGCATCAAGGTTCAGCTGCAAAAAACAAGCCATAAAAGTTTCATTTTAGCATTTCCCTCTTAATGACTGAAGCGGTGTGTATTTCACCTTGTTCTGCATCAGCTAGTTGTTTGCAGGCTGTATATATTAGTCACTGTTTGTAATTAAAACATGTTAATAAGAAAGGTCTTCCGCTCCTGAGATACACGCTGTGGTTTACTTTAACAATAAACACAAAAACACACCCATATTTAAAAGATACAAACTAAATATATGTAAAGGTGTTGAACCTCATTTGTTGGGGTGCAGTGTGCTATACATTCATAACGTATAGGTTGTTATGTGAGGCCCATGTTGATTATTTTTGTTGGTTTGTTTTAAAGATGTTTCTTACACAATACTTCAGTATTACATTAAAAGTTGAGAGTACAGTGGGAGCAGAGCACTGCATTTTGCTGTCATGAACTAAAGTGACAAGTATGTTTTCCTGCTTGTATGTTTATAGAATGCTAAGAGGGTTAAGCTATGGGAAAGACAGCAAGGAAACCAGCACATACTGTATACTAGTGGGGAAATGTGAATGCAAGGGATAGTGTGATTTCTGTATTGCAATATATACTTTGCTCTTTGGTATAGTAGGAACTACCCAATGCAGACATAGCTAGTCTACAGTATAATAAAATGTGTTGACCTTATCCAGGGTCACAGAGTTGGCAAATACATCAAGAAGCAGTACTGTAGCACGCCTTTTACTGCAACTACACTAATTCCTCCTTCAGCTCTTCATTTGATTTAGAAATTGTGTGGTCGCCAATTTCCCAGAGGCCTTTTTAACAACAGAC
The DNA here is from genome assembly GCF_017654505.1 of Polyodon spathula. Lineage (NCBI taxonomy): Eukaryota > Metazoa > Chordata > Actinopteri > Acipenseriformes > Polyodontidae > Polyodon > Polyodon spathula. Next base: position 13,735,708 of record NC_054543.1, read on the forward strand.
TCAATATGTGGATTGAATTTTGATTCATTGTCCACAAGTAAGCTGAGTTTTCTGAAGACGTCATCCAAATGAGACGACTTTTTTGATTATTAAAACATAGCAAGCAGTTTGTTTGGTCAGCATTTAGCTGGAACCTACCAAAATACACATGTTTTTTATAAATTAATTATCTATGTACTAATACCCAGAATCCTTTAGTTAGACCTTTCACCTAAATGCCCTGGCTGTCACACAGTGCATCAGGTTACCTTGTTATGTCAGCCATCTAGCCATCTGAAGCTAGTAAAGCAAAGAGCAGCTCTCTTTATTCTAGAAGTAATGCTTTACAGTTAAGGAATATCTACAGCAACTAAGAAAGGGCACTTTGGGTAAGCTAGAGCAACTGCCTTCCCATCACTATATTTTACTATTTTTTATTTTTATAATTACTGTAAATACCGCAGTGTTGCCAAGTTACATACTGTCAAATTTTTTTGTATCCCAATAAGTAACAGATATTCTTGACCAAGAAAAAAGGTAGCACATTTGATTGCACAGTTTTTGATTTGTTTCACCATAGACATGTGAACAGTAAACATTACATCTTGCACCAATGTACTTTCTATAAGCAGTGCCTCTGAGAGCAGGAGGGACAGTGTTCTTAATTTCCAGCACTGTGAATCCATACAGTGTTTCATATTTAACTTTAAAGCATTGCATCTAGTGTGTGCACAAGCAGAGATTTTCAGTATAAAGTTCAATGGCAAGAGAAAAGAAGTATTACAGTATTTCAGTAACCTTTAAGAGCATTTTGTAATATAGCTTTGAAGTTGCTTAAGGCAGTGCGTGCACCACAGTACAGCAGGACATAGTCATTGGCGGTGCACTTTCAGTGAGTGGACTACATGAAAAGACCTTTTATAATATTTGTCATATTAATGCTGCAGAATTCATGCTTTGAAATATGGGGACTGCAACCAGATCTCTGCAGATCTCTACCATATAATGTAGTATATGTATATTGTTCTGTGATAAGCTTTTTATATATTACCCTTTAAATTGCAGCATTTTGTATGTTTTAATTAATAGTGTTGGCTTAAATCCTTAACTGTTATGTCATTCCATACTACAAAACCATATACATACAACTGTAGGATGCATCACATTTATTTCAACATGTATATACTTTTTTGATATACTTTAAAGGAGAAGAATTGACCACATGATTTCATACTGCACAATTTCTGCTTTAAACCGCAAATCAGAATCTCCGTTTGCATGTATTTCATTGCACTGGTAGAAAAGTGGTTTTCTTTGTGCAATCCCCTTCTGACACCAACTTTACATAAACATTACAAAAGGAAATTAACTGGTACCTTTGAGGTTTCATATTTTCCAGGTCATTATTGAATGCAGTAAAATGTTTATCTTTTAAATTAGATTGAATACAATGTAATCTGTCAGTGTGATGGAAATCTGTCAATACCTGGAAATTGAAAAGGTGAGATCATCCTTAAAGATTCAAATGTGCGCATTTGTATTTTGTGATGAGGTTTGTTCTGCACGAACTGGCATTGTTCTTTACCAGTGTATATTGTAGAATGCTGATAATGGTCTAATTTTAAATGTACTCCTGCAATGTGCTTTTAGAATTTGTGTTAAAGGAGACTGAGCCTATGCTAAAAACACAAGTTTTTCAATGATTTTATAGAGGGGCCTTTTGGGATTACAGTATATCAATGGTCTGGGGTACTCTCTTGCTATAGAACATCTATGAACCATCACAGTGACTTCTATATACTATAGTATATCATGCTGTGTGCTCTATCATATCAGAATCAGACTTATTTAGAATATCAGGACTTAGCAAGGCCTAACCGCCGTCCTAAATATACAGATGCATATAGCTGTACAGTATATACAGTGCCTTGCAAAAGTATTCAGACCCTTCCTGTGGTGTCCCATTTTGTGAAATTACAAAGTGATGCATACACATTTTTTTAAACTTTATATTTTATTAAAAACTTGAATGCTCAAACTGAAGACTTCTAAGGGTAAGATAAGTTACAGTAAATGTCAGCAAAAACTAAAGAGAAAAAACTGAAATTGTTGATTGCATAAGTATTCAGACCCGTCAACTCAATATTTGGTGGAAGCACCTTTGGCAGCAATTACAGCCGCAGGTCTTTTTGGGTAAGTCTCTACCAGCTTTGCACCCCAGCTTGGTGCAGTTTGTACTCATTCTTCTTGGCAGATTTGCTCAAGCTTTCGCAAGTTGCTTGGGGAACCCTTATGGACTGCAGTTTTCAAGTCTTTTTGACTGGGCCACACAATGACAATCACTTTCTTATTCTTAAGCCACTCCAGTGTACCTTTGGCCTCATGCTTTGGATCATTGTCCTGCTGAAAAGTGAATTTTCACCCCAGTCTTTAGCAGACTAAAGCAGGTTTCCCTCTAGTATTTGCCTGTACTTTGCTCTATCCATTTTTCCTTCAATCCTAACAAGCTTTCCAGTCCTTGCTGAAGAAAAGGAGCCCCGTAGTATGATCCTGCCACCACCCTGTTTGACTGTAGGGTTGTTGTTGACTGAGAGACGTGCTGTGTTGGGTCTGGACCAAACGTAACGCTTGGCATTTAGACCAAAAAGTTCCAATGTGGTCTCCTCTGACCACAGCACCTTTTGCCACATTTTTGCAGGATCACTCAGGTGCTTCGTTGCAAACTCCATGCAGGCTTTGAGATGGCTTATTTTTAGTAATGGCTTCCTTCTTGCCACCCTGCCATACAGGCTACTTTTGTGAAGTGTTCTGGATATTGTTCAATGATGCACATTTTCTCCCATCTCTGCCATTGAACTCTGTAGCTCTTTCAAAGTTGTCGTTGGCCTCACAGTGGCATCCCTCACCAATATCTATTAACTTATTTTTGTTTTTGCTTTGAATGTGTGGAGTACGTTGTGTATATAACACAAATTCCTACTTCAAAGTGTCATGACTATAAGCTTTAAAGGAACAAAATGTGAAAACTGTGAGAGGGTCTGAATGCTTTTGCAAGGCACTGTAAGTTTACTATCTTATGGCACAGTTAAATTTGTAGTACACAACATTCCAAGTCTCGAACAGCACTGTGCTTGCTGGAACAGTAACACCAGCTGAGAGATCTGGCAGGAACTTTTCTAAATTCATTCACAGACTATTCCAGCTGGTACCTGTTTCCTGTCCAGCATGTGTTGGATTTTAACTGCTACAGCTTACTTCTCACCTTCCCCCACAAACCTGGACAAATACAGTAAAGAGGGATATTAAACATTTTTTAAAAGTCTGTGACAAATCTTAAGACTTTTTTCTGTTTGTTTACAGGTACAGATTATGCTGATAATGTTCTGTTTGGTGCTTTGTGATCCTTGTTAACAAAAAAAGATAATAAACTACAGTGTTCTACATGGCTTTAATGAAGGAAGCATATGCTATACAAAATGAGTAAAATATAATTCTCTATATAAAAACACCACCAGTATCGCTAAAGCAACATAACTGGTGTTTTTTAATTGAATTTATAAACTGTTTACAGTCCTGACTTGTAAAGCGGTCAGTTATAGAGTAGAAACAGTGTAATGTAGTTTACAGTGAGTCAAACTAGAAAAGTCTCCTACAAAGTATTGCTGTACTCTATTTTAATTATTACTGTTTAAAGAAGCTATTATGTATCTTCAAAAATATTTATCTTCCTTTCCTACCGGGTCTGGAATTGAATGAGTTTACAGGGCACTACTGTAACCTTCAGCTTCAAGTATGGAGAAGGACTGTGCTGCAATTGTTCAATGCGTCTCTCTTCTCAGGGTGGCTGTGTTCTGCCAATCACAGTCATTCTGTACTGTTCTTATTGCAATAGCAAATGTTTTTATTTATGTTTGTGTTTTTTGTTTGATCAACTTTAAGGTCATGAAGCCTGACTGGCTTGTAGATGGTGTCAGTTATCTTCAGCCTATCAGAAAAAAAGACATCATGCTGTCTTGAGGCTTGAAAAAGACCGACAAACACACATTATTGTAAAAATCCATGAACTGAGATACTGACAAATATGCTAACATTTTTTACATCAGAGCTAGAAACTGGCTTCCAAATGACATTCAGCTTAAGGGAGGCCTTGAGCAACACATGCTTTTTGCTGTGCTGTATGTCAAAGGTGGGTTGGCTTACTTATAAACTGAACTGGTTTGAAAGTTACAGCTGATTTGAAGTTTGGCCTGTGTATGCCACTTCTATCTTGCCATACGCAACAAAACAGTAGCAGCTACGGCAAAAAAAATTTCACCACCCAATATTATGAACAAATTTTACATCATCAAATCAAATGAAACCTGCTGAATAATTGTACGTTACCATATTGAATTACATACCACTTTGTAGTTTTCTATGTACAGTATTATATATATATATATATATATATATATATATATATATATATATATATATATATATATATAATTATGTCTCAATCCTAAAATTGTAGCTTATGCAAAACTTTTGGCTATAGCTGTACAGCAGAGAGGGCATTGATTGCACAACCAGCCCAGTGCATCTGCTGTGTGGAGCAAGCACATACTGCATTTATATTTTGGTATCCTGGTTCAAACACATGTTGTGAAATGATTTCTAAATTCTACTGAACAAGAAATAACTGGTAATACAAAATAATGCTTTTTGAAAGTTTAAAGCATTTGCTTTCAGTGCAGCGTTTAGGTTTGTGATTGACGTAATTACAAATAGGTTTGCCACCCCACCCCACCCCCCCCCCTTTCTGTCCTTTATTACCCCCAATGACAAAGATTTATTAATTTGTAAGAAATTACTCAGTTTCCACTGACAAATGGAACTTGCCATTTAAACTATATATTTTTTATATATATTTTTAAAAATATAAATACAGTGTAAACACACCCGTATGACAATATGCTTACATTACTAGTGTTTCAGTACAGTTATAAGTTAAGGCATGGTACAATAGCTGTTCTTTCCACAATATGAGCTGCTGCCTAGTCGGCAGGTAGAAAATAATGAATATTGATTCTCCTTCGACTGCCAGTGCAGCTCATGAAATGGAGGAAGGCATTAAGGACAGCTAAGCAAAAACAAACCATAAAGCTTAATCAGGCTTAAACAGCAGTGGAAAATGAATTCAGGGCATTTTACTGATACTGTGTAACTGTGCTGTACTGTACATAAGCAGTATCAATACCATAGTTTACCTTCTTAAAGACACTTCAAATGCATAAGCTTCTGATTCAGTATAGCACACTAAACCAAGGCCTTCATTAAAACATTGTATTCAAGTGTCACAAGAAACTTTTTTCAAAAAAGCAGATTTTAAAGAAATAAGGAAAGATACAGTTTTGCCAAAGACTATTGTTAATTTGCAAATAAAATCAGCAGTGCAAAGACAGTGGCTAAGCTCTCTAAGGAGTGTTGTGTGCGTGAGGGTGTCAGCAATTAGGTCATGGGGGAAATGCTTGCTGTAATTTTTCTGAGATGATTTCTTGTCACAGTTTCTGCTTGACCTAAACTGAGTGGTGGCTGAGACACAGCATGCAATAGCCTGCATAAAGCCAGTTTCAAAGGCACAGCCCACTCATTTAAAGGCTGTGGTGTCTGTGTGGGTTTTGGTTCTATGGTGGTGAATTTCTTTGTACCTTATCTCCCTTTTAGAAATGGGTGAATTTAGTATTTTTATTGAGAAATGAAACATTATTGTAAAGCTAGGTGGTGGTAGTATTATGCAAGGAAGTATTGTCGCTAATCAAATGTACTACTGTTTCATTCTTGCACATATCCTTCCATTTCCCAACCCGGTTGTATCAGTATTGCTAAAGTACTGTATAGGGGAAACCAAATGCTAAACATTGTTTAAGCAATGAAATACACTACTGCTGGCATTTCCCAGTACAGATCTGCTTTTCATTAACATTCTAATGTCTCTTATTCTGCTGCAGCTTTCCCCTGGTTTGGAATGGACATTGGCGGCACACTGGTGAAGCTGGTCTACTTTGAGCCCAAAGATGTCACAGCTGAGGAAGAGCAGGAGGAGGTGGAGAACTTGAAGAGTATCCGGAAATACCTGACTTCCAACACGGCTTATGGGAAGACAGGGATCCGCGACGTCCACCTGGAGCTGAAGAACCTGACCATGTGTGGCCGCAAAGGCAACCTGCACTTCATCCGCTTCCCCACCCAAGCCATGCACAGGTTCATCCAGATGGGCCGGGAGAAGAACTTCTCCAGCCTGCACACCACACTCTGTGCCACAGGCGGGGGAGCCTACAAGTTTGAGGAGGACTTCAGGGCAGTAAGTGAGAGCCATCATCAAGAGATTGTTTTTCACCTGTTTTCAACACTGCAGTCCTAAGAACATTATAAAGCATGTTAAAGATACATTACTGTCTAAATGTCATACTCACTACACAGCTGTATTGTGATTCTCCCACAATGTCAGTCATTCATATCGCAGAAATCACTCAAGGTGCCGTGGTGTCTTCATCTTTGTAGGGTTTTATTAACCCCGAATGCTAAATGTGTTGCTGATCATGGTATTGACTGTTGATCTAATTAGCTGCCATAGGTCATCTCACTTTGAGTTTCTTCTGTATAGAGACAGTACATTTTGGGAGTTCTCTCAGTGTTTGGTATAGAGCTGTATTATTTGCTTTTCCTGCTTCAGTTTCATTACTGGTGTTGTCCAGTTTGCGTTGATAGTAATACTTCTGCTGCTTATGGAACCTTGTAGACTCCAGAACTTTGCAGCCTTATTGTTTAGGTAATAAGATCCCACATGCCTCCAGTTAGTTATAAGTACAAGCTTTTTCAAAAATCAACTTATCAAAAAGACGTCCAGATTTCAAGTTTGAAAAAAATATATAAATATAAGTATTGACTATGAATGTACCACTGAGAAACCGGGGAAACCATATAAATCAAATAATTTATAGTACACAAAACAAAAGTAAAGTACACTTTACTTTACCTGTAGTACCCAAATTTAACCTGAGGTGTATGCTTTCTGTACATTTCATGAGCTGTTGTAGCAGTACCACTTTATTCAAGATGCATCTTCTTGGTGTGTTTTTTCTTCATTTGAAATGTAATATGTAATTATTAGGATTAATTAGGCCAGGCTGAACACACTGTTCTACAGGACAAGTTCTTTAGGCTACAGCTATGCTACCTTTTGCCTGATTCCATAATGCTTCAGCTGTTCATGCATTAGGTGTATGTGTGAGTGCATCTGAGAATTGGCACATTAACAGTTGCGTAGCAGCAGCCACCTCACATGTCACAGGGTACGCAGTGTGCAATAACATGTGGTGCAGTGCTGTGCTTGCTTTGGCCAGGAGTTTGTTTACTTGGACACCTGCTCATTGATTAACCTGCTGTTTTCTCACTGTGTGCGCTGATTTATTTTTTTCAGATGGCAGATCTGGAGCTGCACAAACTCGATGAACTGGACTGTTTGATTCAGGGGCTGCTCTACGTGGATTCCGTTGGGTTTAACGGCCGTCCAGAATGCTACTTTTTTGAAGACCCCTCTGATCCCCAGAACTGTGTCAAGAGGACGTGTTGTCTTGACAACCCATTCCCAATGCTGCTGGTTAACATAGGCTCTGGGGTCAGCATCCTGGCAGTTTACTCGAAGGACAATTACAAACGAGTGACTGGGACCAGGTAAACTTGCTGAGGCACACAGTCTTGCTAAAATCAATATAATTACCTCCTAAAATATTGGTGTCCTTGTACAGTCCCACTGGTTTATGATGTGGTGATTCACCTGTTATGTTAAAGGGCTTTCATAATAGGGAAGAAACTCTACTCCTGTTTCACAAGCCAATAAATTTAATATGCATTCTGTACACTAGTTTTTTACTATTTTAGTTTTATCTAACCTAGTTACACTCCATAAAACACAGATATTGCTTCATGAAATTCCTGTCTATGTAAATCAGTAGGTCTTCATCCAGACAGTAGAATTACTGATGGCCTTTTTCTGTTCCCTATACACACCTCCCACCCCCCAGCCTTGGAGGTGGAACGTTCCTGGGACTGTGTTGCTTGTTGACTGGCTGTGAGACATTTGAGGAAGCTCTGGAGATGGCAGCTAAGGGTGACAGTACTAATGTGGATAAACTTGTGAAGGATATCTATGGGGGAGATTACGGACGCTTTGGGTTACAGGGGTCTGCTGTAGCATCCAGGTGAGCTTCATACATCCTTACAGGCCGTTGATTCTTTTGCCTTGACTCATTACAATAACACTTACCAGTAAAATGCATCTCCCAAAATCATCCATACAAGCAAACTCGACCGACCTGAATTGTATGTTGTCTTATCATTTCAGTTTTGGTCACATGATGAGTAAAGAGAAGCTAGATACTATCAGTAAGGAAGACCTGGCAAGGGCTACTCTCGTCTCCATCACGAACAACATTGGTTCCATAGCTCGGATGTGCGCAGTGAATGAGGTAAGGCAGCTTTCTGTAATTAAAAGAGTTTCGCTTTCTTAACTGCTGGCTCCTGATCATTGTATTTTCCAAATTGAGTATAAAATACGAGCAAAGAGCTAAAAGATCGTCAGCAGGAGGAAATGACCAGTCCTGATGGTAATAAAAAGGGAACAAATGTATATAAAACCTTTATTAGCACGCCTTTGAAGATTTAGTAAGCGTTTTGTTTTTATAACAAATTCATAGACATAAAAGATTGTGTTATTCTGAAACAAAATGTTAACCTTTTAACAGAATCCATTTAACACAAAAAGGTAATCAAACCAGTTTAAAAAAAAAAAAAAAAAAATTGTTTGACATTGCTGCTGTGAATTTGCATCACTCCAACCTTATTGTACCAGTCCAACAGTAATCCGCTCCAAAAAACCCCCCAAAAAAATAACACCACAGTATTTGGCAGCATTTGTAAAGGAGATTATTGGGTCTGACTTTGGGAGGCATTTTACTGGGTTGGTGTCTCCATCTAGTAAAGCATCTGGACATTAATCAGGAAGCCTGGATTCTATTTTCACTGAAATATATTATTTTGTAGAGCAGAGTGACTGAAATGTAGCCTCTCTAGTAGGGGTAAGACGATTTATCGTGTATTGATGCACCGCGATACTTTACAACACGATATGATACACCTTTGTGTATCGTGATACAAGCTTGAAATGAGTAGCTTACAACTGACAAAAACGTGAAATAAACGACTTAACAATAATAAGTTAAACGAAATTTAGAGAAAAAAACTTTGATCAAAAAAACATTATTATTATTATTATTATTATAATAATAATAATAATATAATAATAATAATAATAATAATAATAATAGGCCCAAATAACAAGAATGACTGTAATTTTAATAAAGCTGCTAATTTTTGTATTCAAATGCTATATATTTCTTTGTCTCCTTTTGTGAGAGAGAATTTTATTTCATATAAATAGATAGCTGTATGTTTTTCTTTTTTGTTTTACCAGTTTAATGTATTGCTCTCCTTTTAATGCTTCTAGGGTTGCCACCTGGCCCCATAATTCCGGAACACTTTGGGACGGGACATGGTTTTTAAGTTGCCCTTAAACTGAAAGCAATAAACACGTGAACTGAGCACTAAGCACTTGCTGAATTTATACTGCTTCTTAATTATCCAAATCATTGTGATAATACAAATCTTACAAAATAAAAAAGCATCTTGAATAAACGTGTGTGTAGGTTTATTCAAGATATTTATTTTTATTTTGTACAAAATTATATTTCAGTTCTCAATATTTAAAATGTGCTATTTATATCCTATTAATTAGTAATATATAGCCCTAATTTACATTGACTTTCCCAATTAAATAACAATACTGATCCAGTGTTCACACTGTCTGCTGTCAGGAATAGTGAACAGCTGCTCAGTATTAATGATTTCAGTGGGAGAAGGTGATATACTATTAGAAACTATAAAGAAACTTTAAAATATATATATTTTAAAACTATTAATACAATAAATAAATATTGATGATGTACTTATTTATTTATTTCATTTGTTAAAAGCTATTATTGTATTGTCATGCTGCCTCAAGATAATTAATCACCTGAATCAATTTAGCAAAGGTTTTGGGCTCAATTCACATGTTGATTTCCTTTAGTTTAAAGACAACTTCAAAATCCTGTTCTGTCTCACAGTGTTCCGGAAATATGGGGCCAGGTGGGAACCCTAAATGCGTCCTAATTGTAATCCGGTGTAAATTATTCTTTTATCATTTGTGAGGCAGGATAGGCTATAAGAATTGATATTTTTATTTCCTGTTTCCTATAAAGCTATTTATTATAGATGACAAATCATATTGCATTTCTCACAAGTTTAATTATTAGTAATAATAATAATAATAATAATAATAATAATAATAGTAATCTATTGAGTTAAAGTTAAGTATGGTGCAAGCAAAAAAGCTGATGACTATTTAAAAATATTGAAATTCTTAGACATCACAACTTAATGCTGAAAAACTTGATATTTGGATTTATTCTAAAGAAACACATGAACAAAATTTGTACTTTAATAATTATCAAACAAATTGCTTAGTGTTTTATTCCCCTCTCAGAAATGTGGTAAAGAGATTTGGTTAATTCAGCTAAAATGGGTATCCCAGGAACTCTAATTGACATACTGCTCTGTCTTTACATTCCAGCTAGTGGTTTGCTACTTTGTGGGAAATAAATATAATTTATTTTGAACTGAACCTGTGCCTATAGAATTTAAATTGTAATTATTTTCAAGTCCATCAAGTAGAGATGAGTTTTTCATTAGTATCATGATACGTATCATATCATGGCTTGTGTATCACGATACATATCGTATCGTGGCTTGTGTGTCGTGACCTTGGTGTATCATCTCACCACTACTCTGTAGGTATCTCATATATACAGCAGATGTGTTCAAGATTTTACAGTGTTGTCCATGCCACTATCGGAGAAACAATTAATTTAACCAGTTCAGGTAACAGTAGTATTTCTAAACAAGGGTGCTGGAGTTACAAACCCATGACTACGTGTCAGGCTAATTTGCCATTCCCTTTGGATTCTCAAATGTTTGTTTTATTTGTATTCAGTTAGTGATCCTACATTGAGTTAGACATTTCCCCCAGAGAACAGTCATGTCCAGCAAGTTCTAGAAAATTCCTAAAGCAGCTGAACAAAAACAATGTATTCCTCGAGTACAGATTAAGAAGTCGGAATACTCAGTGCTTTCAGCTTCTTTACAGTGTTGCCTTGTGGCATGGAGATCAAGCAGCATTGTACAAGGCTATCAATGCACGGAGAACAACGCCGGGAAGTGACCATAGCAACTTAGATAAAACATGAATTCTTAAAATAATCAGCACTTAAGCATCGCTTCTGCATCAAAGTCAGTGTCCACAATAGAGAGACGACCTTTGTTCACTGACTGTATTATGCATAGTATTGCATTGGACATGGGGTGTCCACTGATGTGTTGTGTTAAGATAGGTACAGAAGGAAACATGCCACTGAAATGTCTGTGGGACTTTATATGTACCCAGGTCCTACTAGATATTGCAGTTGCTTTTCTTTTTCAACCAAACACAAGACTTGGATACGATTAACAGTTTTTTACATACTCAATAGCCCTTTTCTTTTAGATTTAGTGCAAGATTGCATTATGCTGCAAGAATTATACATTTACTTGGCCTATATATTTAGACATTTTGGTATAACCTGTAATTCTCAATAGAGATTGAAATGTCTGCAAATAGTGGCTACAAGTATAATGTTGCACAAGGACTTTTCTGTAGTGTCAGGTGCTTCAAAATTACCTTTGTTTTATGAAAGTATCAAGCACTGGCGCCACCTTGTGGTTTTATGGAGAATATCTTTTGTGGCATGTCCTTCAGTGGTTTTTGACTTATTGTGTTAGTCATCATTTCATAAATATAGCACTGTGAGGGTGCTCTGATCAGGGTGTTTTTACAGTGATATAAAACATATCATTCTACTTTGAGTATTCTGTTGAATTGTGCTGCATTGTGTGCTTGTTTCGTAATGTGGACTAATGTGCACTGGAACATGAGTTATGACCACCAGACTCATTTTCATTTAGTATTTGAACCCAGGCCTCCATTTACTGCGCAATCTTTTCAATTGTATCTCCTAACTAGACGTCACTTGCTTAAGATTGACTTCTAGTTTGAATCTATTCAGTTTGTATGTTATCACCTTTTTCATTCAAAAGCATCAGCAGTACACCAACCAGCAGACTGTGTACATTATTTACAGGAGCTGAAGACTGTTTTAATGAATTAGTTGTATTAGTCAGGGCAGAGAGACTTTAGCGAAGCCAGAATTGTTAAGCAGTATTGTGTTAACGAGCTAAGCTAGGTTAGTAAAAAATCAGTTTTAGTGTAGCTATAGAATCATCTCTGTAAAGTATGGAGATGTATAAGGTTCATCTCTCTAACATTTCATCTGATTTTTAAAGATCCTCCAGCACACTGTATTTCTAAAGCAGTACTGGGGATTAGGTTGAGTGGTGATTACCTCACTACTGAGCCCTCAGCACTATATCTGCTCACCTTTATTGACCTGACACGTTGCTTCTTGGATGGAGATCTGACTAAATTGTTGTCCATGGTGGTAGCTGCAAGCTACAGTATGGACTTTGTATGCTCTTGGTGATTATGCTTTTCAGATTGAGAGAGACAGCACTGCTCTGGTCTTTTTTGCAGAAAAAAAAAGCAAACAGTGGGTCATTCCAGCTCTAGTGGATTAATCGTACATAAAATGGATCGTGATCTTGGGGCAAGTGCATACACAAAGAAGAGCTGCTTAATTCCTCTTGTACTGGTGAGAAAGGGTTTGTAGGTGGAAAAAAACATTAAGGGCATTCCACCCAAAAATAATGTAGTTAAGTCATTGGCGTTAATGCACAAGTAACCCCTGCTAGCCAATGTGAGCTGGAATTAACCTGTAGTTACACTTCACAGTGCAGGAAAGTCCTTTGAAAACATTCTTTTGTATTACTCTTGTCGTAAAATCTGTCTTTATGGTCTCCAAAACCAAATAATCACCTGCAGTTACCTACCCAACACAACCTTTACATTATAAGTAATAATAGTAAACCTGTCTGACCAGTTATGAGGTTTGTCTGTAGACCTCCCACTAAAAAGTTAGGATAAAGTGATTCATCTCTATTGCCATATTCTATTTTCAGGTTCCTGGTTCCTAATGTAGTATAAATATTAATCTGACATTTACATCAGATAGTCACGCTTGAGACAATAGTTGGTTATTTAAATTGATTGTAATTGTAATAAACTAAAAAAAACAACAAAGTGTACTATGTAGATATTATAGAGATTGAGTTATATAGTATTTAAAAAATATACAGAATGAAACGGACAATATCATATTTGGTCACATGGTTTCCTGTCACTAGTTGGCAGCACCATATCCAGTCTGTATGTTCCCAGTTTTAAAATAAAAAAAAAAAAGAACATGAATTATTTCTATCGGCAGAGGGCACTGTTAGTAGACAAGACTGAAATGTACTCTCTTTGAATGCTTTGAATGTTACATGCAATATCACCAACATTATCCCAAATCCATTTGATTTCTGTGTGTTTTCTTTTTCTGAATGAATTCATGCATTTATTCTCAACTTGCAGGTTTAACCCGACTCTTTATCTGCCTATTTCTTTATCTTTCAGAAAATAGAGAGGGTGGTCTTTGTTGGGAATTTCCTCCGAATCAACATGGTATCCACCAAGCTGTTGGCCTATGCCATGGATTTTTGGTCTAAAGGACAGCTCAAAGCTTTGTTTCAGGAACATGAGGTATGCACCCATGTGTTTCTGATGTATTGCTGTTTTTCATGTAATATCTACAGGCAATATACAGAAATGACTAAACCTTGGACAAATGACATCTTTACACCTGTTTGTTTATTCTACGTAGATAGAACTTTTAACTTCAGAATGCACACCATGATCGTCTTATGTTTCCATTACACACGCTGATGAAGCAAATCACTGGTTCATCTCTGTTTTAAGGGTTACTTTGGAGCAGTGGGGGCCCTTCTGGAGTTACTGAAGATGACAGATGACTTCTAAAGAGATGGCCTGCAAATAGAGAGAGAATCAAAGCAAGCAAACTGATCTGTGTGGGATAAAGCTGCTGTTAATTTTAAGGAAGCCACTACCAGAAATGGGAAAAGCCATTTTGTATTTTAAAACTGTAAATATTGTTAATTTCTCCTTCTAGTGTTCCCAGCAGAGGTAAAGTTTTATGAACTAATTTAATCCATGGAATATATATATTTTAAAGTGCGCTAAGGCCAAAATCTACTGCCTTTTTTTAAATTATTGTTACTCGTGTGGATACCAGAATACTTGCTGTAGACAAAGGACTTATCTGAGAAAACTGACCTATAGTAAGATTAAATCTAGATATCTACTGTCTCACTTGCTACAGCCTAAGCCTCTACTGGCAAATTATGTTGACCATGGCTATTTCAGCTCTGACAAGTGTAAGGGGACCAAGTGGTTGACTCTGGTCTCACTAGGATTTGCCTGTGCTCTGGGCAGTATTTTGGTTGAGTTTGCCTTGCAAATGAGCATCCAGGCTACATACTACACCCGCCCAGGGATGTTGCTTCACCAGCAACCTCGCAATCCAAAGCCACTGATGGTCACTGATGTAATTAGTAAAGTTATTGATTGTGTTGTCTTTGAAATATTGTGGGGCAGGGAATCACTGTAGGCTAACTGTACCAGTATGTCAAAATCCTGGAACTTGATAGCCAAAGTCTGGCTTGCTGTTTTGTGCGTTGCAGTGGTATTTATCCAGTAGGCTAAGAAGATCAAATGCGTTAGCCGAACCCCAGAGGAGCTACTAAACCTGACTTGCAAGGTTTCTGTAAAGCACAAATCTAAATATTATGTAAGAGACGATAATATCATGTGCCTGCTGGTCTTGCTGATGAGATTGATGATTGGATCACTCCCAGCAGAGGCAAATTTCCTGAAGCTAACAGCATTACCACATACTTCCTAACAGTAGGGAGCAGTTACTATCCTTAACTAATAGAGGGCTACTCAGATACATACTTCACTTTCTGATTCAGTAGCCCTTATCACCTACAAATGTAGTTGTCCAACATACTTTTATAAATCAATCAATCAATTAATCTTTATTTTATATAGCGCCTATCATAGTGGACCACCTTTACAAAGTGCTTTACAAGATGCAGTAACAACAAGAAAATCCATAATACTTTTAAGTACAGAGAAATGCATCATACATGATATACAGTAAAAAAATAAATAAATACATTTCCTAATACATTAAATACAATGGAAAGTGCACAATACATAAAGTCTTTTGATATCAATGGCAAAAGTCAAGTAGAAAAACATTTCCTTGGCCAAACACATTCTGATTTCTTTTAAAATGGGTCCATTCTCTCTTTCTCTTCTGGGGATGTGCTTTTAATCAGTCTGATGTTTTTTGTTCCATGTGTTTTTAACCGCCTGGGAGATTTTACTGGAATACTTTCTGTTCATTTTCATGATCTAAAACTACAAAGCTAACCTGTGAGCTGCTATCACTAAAAGTCCCCACTCTTTCCTGCCTTTTTGAAATACATCTATGAACTGTATTTGGAAAGTGTCACCTTTCTTTGATCATGCACAGTAAAAGATGACCTGAACTAGCCGTCATGCATGCTGGTTTGGGGTCCAGGAACAGGGTCTGAAGAGTTGTGTAATTTATGTCAGGCTGTTTGCCACATGCAATGCTGAGTGTTTGCACATGTTGGAGAAAAAATGCTGAACTGTGAAAACGGTTGAGAAAAACATCAAGGCCCATACTGTATTCACAGAGTTAAAGAAAACAAAATATTGGTGTTACAAAGCTTCAAATGGATTCTGTAGCAAGCTAATTTAAGCCCTATATGCACCATTTGGTTGTATTTATGCTATTTTGTGTGACACGAAAGAAGTGCAAACGTATCACTGTGGTTAATGCTTTGTGAATATGGCCCTAGTGCTGTATTCACTGAACTCTGATTTCATACAGTTTCCAGAAAGCCAGATCCATATTAAATGAGTATGTTTGATGTTTGTGTGTAAAGTGCTGGTTTCTGCTTTCTGTTGTGGTAATTATATTTTTCTGTTTTTCATTGTTGGTGTAAACACTGTAATACATGTACCAAGGCCAAAGCTGAGAGGCACTGGGACAGTGCTGAATTTAAATTTGTGTTTTATACGTTTGTGTTGCAAACCTGAGATAGAGTGGAATTGTGAATTAAATGACGGACATGTCCCTTCAGTGGAACATAGCGTGAAACCAGTTTCATGATAAATACGACCAAGTTAAATTAAGACAGCATAATTATTCATTAAACACTACATGTACACCCAACCACCATATTGCCTTGTATTAAACTGTTGATAGTTGCAAACAGGTGCCACAATTACTGACTTAAGTTTGAATCATAAACAAAGACAAAGCCTAAGTAGTGCCACCAACTTTTCTACCCACACAGGTAATTTACAATAGTGTTAAGTCATTTACCTTGCATAGTAAGTCTCCTAAGTTTTTCTGGTCCCTTCTGTTGGTTATGTGCTGTGGTATGTGTGTTGTGATCTGCTGCTGTTGGTCTTGATGTGCTGTGAATACTCACCATCTCATAGTTGTGTCCAAGCCATGGTAAATAACCATCTTGTGCATTGTTTTTTTCACAGATTATTTCTGTTCCCAGAAATCTGTATTTTAAACACACTTGCTAGCTATTTTTATAATATTGAAGGTTCGGTTAAGTGTAGGTTCTCGGCACAAATAGCGCTGGGTGTGAATGACCCCGTCCTTCTTTACACAACAGGGCTGAAGTTATTGTGCTAGCCAAGTGCATTATGCCGCAGGCATTGGCATCCTAGTAAAATTTGGTTGAACCTCGATAAAAATATTTATTATATATATATATCATAATATATATATATAATATCTATATATATATATATAATATAATATATATATAATTTTATATATTTACATGTTACAAATCTTACCCCATTACTGAAGAGTGAAGATGCACATTTGAGGATGAATCCATGGTCAGGGAATTAGTTTGCTCACCGCTAGACCACTGGTTCCGTTTTCTTTAAGTTTTTAAGTTTTTTTCACTTCACTTTTATTGCAAACCGACAATCTCACCCGGGAGGACGGTACAATGCGGGTCTTGACACGTCACTGCGATCAAGTCAAGGATGTCAAGTGCCCTTAATAAGTTTTAACATGTCTTGACTCCTATACTGGTTAAAAAAAGTTAAACATGTTCTAAAGTTGAGAATTGTATTTATTCTTATTGCTAATAATAACATGATATTTTTTCTTTTCAACAGAGGGCCAAATTAAAGATTGAAGTAAAACATATTTATAATTGGACCCTAATTGTGGAATCTATGATATTAAGCCATTGAAAGTTAAATGTTGTCCTTTCATGTAAGAAATCTCCTGGTTTATTGTATTATTATTTTGTATTGCAGTTTCAAAAAAATGGTATGAATAGGACCATATATAAATTAAAGGATATGATCATAACTCGATTTAGAAATGCTACATTCAGTTGCGTGTTTCTCAGTGTTTTCCCCTAATATTTCTAAATGTAACTAAGTTGTGTTTGTGATTCTCACAAGAAGACATTTTAAAGCTTGTATAATCTGATTAAGCTTTCTATAGCAATTGTTTCACTTATAGATTTAAGTATTTATAGCCTCAAGTACTAATTTGCCTGCTGTAAAAGATAAATGCTAGGTAACTATGAACAGTACAACTTTTTTTTCATCATCATTTAATAATGGGATTACCCATCTGTGACTGCATTTAAGATATTTGCTGCATTGAGAAATACTATAAAATATAAACTGGGATTTTAAAATTGTCAAAATATTGTTGAGAATCCAAATGGTTATAAAAATGTACTATATATATATATATATATATATATATATATATATATATATATATATATATATATATATACACACACACACATTGCTTACCCTTTATAACGCTATAGTGGGGAGTCATATTTACAAGACTATGCTATTTGTGTTCCGCCTTATAACAAGTGTAAAAGAGCACTGTAATGGCATTATGGAGCCAATGGGAGCCACTGGGATGCCAATGGGATGTCCTTTGTTATTGTCCTTCTGGAAGTAATATATGTAGTAATTATGTTTTGTTGCACACAGCACCAGCAATTTCCTTGTGCAAATACTAATCTTATACCTCTTACCAGTACTTTTAACCTAATTAGTGTCCCATGTAATGTATACTGTTGACTGTAGGCTTTACTTGCTAGCTTGACCTGTCTATGTAAAAGTGTTTGCCCGTATGAAAATTAAAAAAAATATTATTTTGCTTTGTTTTTATATGACTGTTTCTATCTGGCTTTCTGTCAGCAGCTGTTTACCAATTGAGTTGTGACAGTTAAAATCCCCTTTAATGGCCACGCACAGCTGCTGACAGAAACAGAAAAATTAACATGCAAAGATTGTTGGGCAACAACCTTGAGACAGAATCACTAAGATCTATTTGGAGACAGGTTCTAAATACAAGACATGAGTATGATGCCACATTACAAAACAACTTTACAACCTACAATAATATTGTTGGCTTTCACAACCACACCGAGTATACAGTCAATTGAGTATTAAAGATGTGTGACCCATATTATACTTTCCTGTTCCATTGCACCATTAAATCCAGAACAAGTTGTGCTTTTGAGGATATTTAAAACATGTAAGCCATTAAATAAAAACACATTTTCTGCAATTAGAGTTGGTTTTGACCAATAGCCATGAAAATTATTTGCATTATACTGTAGACATTGATCTAGGTTGTTATGTTAGTAAAGTAACTGTTGGGATTCATTCTAAAGTTTCCTAAAAAAAAAAAAAAATACCTAACAACTAGGGGGTGTATGAAGGGCCTAAGATGTTTTTCTGTGTAAAAAAAAAGTACCCCCAAGTAGCCGAGAAATACAGTGGTCCAGTGTTTAAAGAAGCAGGCTTGTAACGAGGTCCTCAGTTCAAATCCCAGCTCACTCATTGTGTGACCCTGAACAAGTTACTTAACCTTCTTGTGCGCCGTCTTTCGGATCAGACGTTGTTGTAAGTGACTCCCCAGCTGATGCCTAGTTCACGCACCCTAGTCTCTGTAAGGATAAAGGCACCTGCTAAATAAACAAATAATAAAAAGAAAACTTTGTAGTGCTGGCACACTGGCAGGTATTTTGCCTAAAAAGTTTTACAGACACTTGAACCTGTAAATTAGCATAATGTTTGTTGTGTCCTTTGATGAAAGTGGCCATAGAGAAGAGCGATACTGCAACAGATTGTATTTTGTTGTTGTCATTGCACCTACCCTTTAAAATAAGGGGGTACTTTAATCTAGTCCAGTTTTGTGTGTTTATAGGAACCATTCTATACAGACCTTTGTAGTGTTTTATTACACATTCCTTCCTTTGTAGCGTTTCATTACTTTTCAACACAAGTGGAATTTGCTTCCTGGCAACTATGTGTAAATCTTAGGAATTGTTTCCTTCTGCTATTTAGTCGCATAGTTCAGGTTAGTATTTAAACAACATGATTGTTTTACAAACAGCACATGTATGAATTTTATAGTTAGCCATTTTTAATCTTTGTAAAGAAAAAAACTGCAGTAAGTAACTATAGTAACTATACTACTATAGTAAGAAACCTCATGAGTTTTTTGAGTTAAAAAAAAATAAGCAATGTGGTCTCTTGCTCTGCTTGTGTTTTTGCCATAGCCTTTCTCCTTATATATGTTTATTACTTGCTGAGGAGTGTTAAATTACAAAATAATTTCACATAGCCCCAAAACTAACAAACGCAAGGTCAATGGCTATTGCTGTTCCTGTGATTAAAGGGGTGGTTTTGATTGAGGCCACTGACAAAAGTTGAATAAAACAGTCAATCAGTTAGCTGTTTGAATGTATTGTTACTAATGAGCCCTATTTTCAAAAGACAATCAACATGCAACTAACCACATCATTGCCAACTGATGCAAACCAAAAATGACCATACACTGTCACTTGCACTTTCCAGAGGCATCTATTTTGAAAAATGAGGTCCAATATGTTTAATAAAGAACTTTCTTGATCAGAAGTACTAATATTTATGCTGTATTGCTGTGGAAAATCATTCACAGCGGAGCAATGAAACTTGGCAGGGGGAGGCACCATATGATGGGCAACAAGATTCTAAAAACACCTCCATGTCATTCCTGTTGACACCTGTATATTGTATTACACTCATCTGATTAAGCACCATTTGTCTTGAGGATGGGTGTTGTCATCAATAAAAACAGCCGAATGCAGCATTTTCACAAGGATCCACAACACCTCATCTTTGAAATTGATAAGGAATGTTTTTTTATAAGGCATGTCCCTGAACAAATCCAAGTCTTAAGTCTCTTCAGTAACAGGTCACTGTGATTTATTTTAACGATCCCATTTCTTATGTTTAAGTCTCACACTTATCTTAAGTCTCACTCATTGATTATTCTTGCATTACCCACTTAGAACCATCATGGAACATATCTCTCCTGCAATTTTTTTGAAATCTGAAGGAAAGATTCAAGAACAGTGAGTACTGCATCACACATACTGTACAATGCTTTTAGAGTTTGGAGATTAAACACTAGCCATAAATTGAACCTATGACCTCAGTTATATCTTAACACGAATAGATGATTGGCCTTAGAGACTTCAGGAGAGCTATATTTGGCTTATGGTAAAATATCTCTGGGAAATTAATTAATGACGTTGGGGACTGAGCTTCACTTTAGTACCCTACAGTGTTTAATAAGTGATTGGAGATGAAACTAAACACCATACAGCAACACGATTTCAGAATAATGTGAGGAAAGCTGTAAAAGAATACACATGACATAATCCCAGTCTCTTCCAGGAACGTGCTGTTGTAATTTGCATATAGGATATAGTGTACTGTGCACTGGTGTAGATACCTATTACAGAAGGCACTGTGATACATGTGCAGAATGCAAGGGAAAGGGGCGTGGGTGCGAATTACCTGGATTTAAAACGGGAATGGAGACAAGAGCTGAGCGAGCAGTATAGACAGATAACTGAGGCTATGAGAATCCCGGACACAGCCCCACTTGTTATGGCCTCTTGAATGGAGACAGTATAATTGTTTCTGAGCTTTTGTTTCAGCCCAAACTATTTTGAGTAGTTAGCTTAAGCTTTGTATGCGCTTGTGGCAAAGCGTGGGCCGTGCACATGGGGAAATATGTAGTTTATTGTATGTTTTTGTGTTAATTGTTAACATGTTGATTTGATTAATTGTCAGTATAAAACCATGGCGATCGCTGTGATTCGGGCTGCTGCAAGGTCTGTAGTTTTCACGGGTACCTGATGTATAGTTTGTTGTACTGTGGTTTATTTTGCACTTTTTTTACAGCTTGATGTACTAGTCCTCTGTGCGTTACCATCGCTGGTAACGTCGCATGACCACCTTTGTTTTACTTTCGTTTTCTGATTGTTTGATAACACTATGTAACACAATTTTTGTTCCTGGGTAGTAAGTGTTATTTCCTAATTGCTTATGCCTCAAAAGTATTTAAAATGGCTATTATTCCCCACAAACTTTGCTTTTGTGACCAGGACAGTGATATTTCAAAATATCACTATTTCCAATGGGAAAACGGGCAAATGTGTGTCTTTTCGTTCACATAAAGTCAGAAAAAAACAACATATGAATCCAAATTAACATGTATTTATACTAAAGTAATACAAAAATTACTACAAAAGATTTAGAAGTGAGTAGTTTTTCGAGATTTACGATTATACTGTATTTATCACTAAAACTAAATTCTGAAGGCACAACACCTTCTGTGGCGTAGTCTGAGGCTACACTGGCAACAAAAAGCAAATTAATGGCCATTGAGACTTTTCCAGCTTCCAGCTACATAAATAATACATGGAAATTAAGTCTTGCATTGCCTAGAATTTTAGGATTGAAACAAAAACTATATGAACATAATTTTGATCTTTTAACCTCATGTAATCAAAGAAACTACCATTTTTGTAAAGTATATGGAAAAAAAATTCAGCTCATGTTATGTGGTGTATTACTTAGCACACTATCTGCCAGTCATGTAAAGATTGCTTACAAAATGGGTTGTTCTGCATTCCGTTAATATAGATGGCCATCCGTACTGTTTTTATGGAGACTCTTATCTAGTGCAGGTAAGACTCGGAGCTGAATAGATAATCAAATTTGGTATTCCCCATCACCTTATCACCAATATCTCAAAGTACAAACACATGCATGAGCTTCATTGTCATGACTAATCTGGGCACTTGGCGATTAACAGGCTGATCATCGCAAAAAAGCGCTGATATGGTGTATAGTTCTGGGGGAGGGGGGTTATTGACTCGCTGGCATGGGTGGCGCTGTGTGCCTGATATCGGGGTGTCGGTGGAGGATTGCCTGGTGGCAGTAGGAGAGGTTGTGGGCTTTGAGAAAATAAAATCAGCTTCAAGGATGAATAAAGCTCTAGTCATTTTTTTAACTGATGTGGATTTGGTAAATATGCTGGTGGACCATGGTTTTAGTGTGCAGGGATCTTTAATTGAAGTTTCACCTTTAGTAACACCCCTAACCAAAGTAATACTGTCTAATGTCCATCCCTTCTTAATAAACGAGTTCCTGGAAAGAGAGTTATCAAGATGGAAAATTAATGTATCCCATTAAGACGATCCCTCTAGGTTGTAAAAATCCCAGTGTGAAACATGTTTTGTCTTTTAGAAGGCAAGCGTTTATTTTACAAAATGACCCTAATTTAGTTATTGAAGTAGCGTGGAATTTTAACGTAGAGGGGACGAATTGCGTCGTTTTTGCCAGCTCTGATACGATGAGGTGTTTTAAATGTGGCGCTCAGGGACATCAAAGAAAACAGTGCCCGAGAAACAGAGATCGAGCTGAAGCAGAGCAGGATAAGGGAGCTCCTGGCGGGGAGGAGGTTGGGGGAGAGCGGGAGGACGAGCAGCCCTCCGGAGTTAGCAACTCCCGAGTCAGCGGAACCAGCAGAGCCCGAGTCAGCAGTGCCTTAAGCAGAGTTGACACCGCAACAAAAGAGACACAGCCACAGCCAAGCGCCAGCAGCCTCAGGAGCTGACGTCTTTCCCAGCGGCTGTGCCACCTTGCCCGGAAGAAGAAAGCAGATCAGAACTGCCCCAGTCTGACTACGAGATAGGTAGTAAGACAGGGGGTACTGAGGCTGAGGCTGAGGCTGTGGCTGTGGAGAGCGGCGAGGCCATTGAAGAAGACGGGGTAGACGGCAAGGAAATTGAGGGCATGAACAAGTCGGATGACGGGATGCTGTCTGATTCCTCGTTAATCTCGGACGTCCTAGATAGTCAACCTGTCAGGAAAAAACTATATACGTTACAGTATATTAATAACTTTCTTGACATTACCAAACGTAAGAGGGGAATGGACATTAAAAGCTTTTTTTCCCGATTTTAAATTGTTTTTACATTCTGCGCATGTAGTCTCCAGGAAGTCCACGCTTGAGGAGCTAGATCAGCAGAAGAGACACCGTTTAAAAAAAGTAGTACAGACTCTAAAAAAGTTGATACGATCGAAAACATCATTTTAAAATGGATTTTTATAATACAACATTTTTATGTTTATTTTTTAGTGTTTGTTTTAACTTGACGGTCTTAAATATTTTAACTGCCATGGAGAAGTCTATTTTTATTTCTTTTAACGTTAATGGTTGTAGACAGTCTTTTAAAGCACAAATACCCTGCACCAGGATCTATCCAGCCTGAGTGAGGAGGAGCAGAGTGGACTGGATACAGAGCTCTCCTTTTAAGGAACTGACTACTCCAATGACACAACTCTCCAGTGGGAAGGCGCCTGGTATAGATGGACTACCTGCTGAGTTTTTCAAACATTTTTGGCTGGTGTTCGAGGAGGAGTTCTTCCAGGTGGTAAAGGAGAGTCTAGAGAAAAAAACTACCACTCAGCTGCTGCAGGGCAGTGATCACACTGCTTCCCAAGATGGGAGACCTCTGACTTTTAAAGAACTGGAGACCTGTTTCGCTGTTATGTTTTGATTTGAAAATAATTTCCAAGTGTCTTGCAAATAGACTTAAAAATGTATAAGTATAGTGTGATAGAGAGAGAACGGATCGATGCTGTAAATCCTCCCGATTAGAAAGGGCGCTGTGTAAGGGGGAAGGTAAGCTGCCTCCTAGAGCTACCACCTCGGTGGGAGGTGGAAACTGGAAGGTGACCATATTAGGAGGGGCGCGTAGCTGCAAGTACTCAGGACAATTCCATTGCAGTCAGCTGCGGGGCAGCCCTCTATTAGGGAAACCTTGGCAACGTGGTGACTGCGGGGAGGAGTTTGCTGGGTACAAAGGGGAGCAGCAATGGCAAAACCTCCGCTTAAGCTGAGAATGGAAATAGACGTCCAGAGCCTGTATTGATTTGTTTGTTTTTGGATTACATGTGTTTTGTGTTGCAGAGGAGGAGTGAGCCGCGGACCGGCAAAATACAGAGCACGTCCCTGCACTGCACCACACAGCACCGCACCGCACCACTCAAGGCACCACGCTTCTCAGCACCAAGAGCACTGCGTGCACGGAGAACGTGGGGACGGAAAAAGTCCCGTTTTTGTTTACTTTTCATTTTAATTAGGAAGAGCTGCCGTGTACCCCCCAATACCATTGCTGGTAAAAGGGTGGACTTATTTGTGTTGGTGTTATTTTTGTTATTATTAAAACACACAGACTGTTTTGGGAGAAAGATTGTGTGGACCTCCTTCATTCACTGCACCTGACCACAGCAGTAATACACAAAGATCAAAGTTATTGTATCCCTGGAAGATCTATTTTTGATAACCTGTTTTTAATTAGGGATTTTTAAACTCTGAGCGAAATGTTTCATTTTAATATGGGATTGGATTCCCTTGATTAAGAAAAGGCTTTTGATAGGGTCGACCACACCTACCTTGTGAAAGTCCTGGAAGCCTTCGGGTTTGGCCCTGTTTTTATCTCTTACATAAAGCTTTTATACTCTAATGTTTTTAGTGTTTTAAAGATTAATAATGGGTTGAGCAAACCTTTCTCAGTGAGCAGGGGCATTAGACAGGGCTGCTCTCTGTCTGGCATGCTGTACTCATTGTGTATAGAGCCACTTTTGCATCTTCTGAGGGGCAGGTGGTCTGGCTGGGCGGTGCCTGCCTCACCCGTCCCTGTCTCTGTGAAAGTATCAACCTACACTGATGATGTGGAACTTGTTTTTAATTGATTTTGTCAGGTTAGATAAGACAGGTCTCCCTTCTTTTTATGTTAATATTTTTAAAATGTGGCAGAAAGTAAGAGTGAAGAGGGAGGAGGGGTCAGTGGCAGGGCAGTCTTTATTAGAGGAGCCCCTCTTCTTTAATCCCCTTTTTCCCATTCAGTTTTTTCAGTCGGGGGTGCTGTGTGCCAGTTTTGTTAAGGCCGGAGTAGCCAGACTGGTTCATTTGACAGAGTTAGGCCACCCCTGTTGGATCTCAGCGGCTCAGCTGGCCATGCAGCTGGGCTGGCACTCGGAGAGGAAGGCTGAGACAATGATAAATCAGCTGAAGAACTCTCTCTCCCCGAAGCTCAAGGAGGCTTTGGTGGAAGGGCTAGTTGGGGGGGGGTCAAATCAGGGAGGGGACCTCTTTTTACCTACAGTTTTTTTATTCCCAGCTTTAGGTGAGGAAGAGGACGGGGATGGAGCGATAATAGGGAAAGTGGAGAGAGTTAAATATAGCTCTCCACACAGCAGAGGGGAAAAAAACTGTATGAACTGCACATTAAAATAGTCCAGTCTAAACAGCTAAAAGGGACTGTGGACACAAAATGGAGAAGCCATTTACAGGTAGCGAAAGAGAGTGAGCCGGTATAGAGGGTGTTGTATAAACAGCCCCTCACCAAGAGAGCAGGTGACCTGCAATGGAGGATCCTGCACTGTGCTGTGTCTATGGGCAGGTTCCTCCACAGAGTGGACCCCAGCATCAGTGGTGAGTGTTATTTCTGTGGGGAGGAGGAGACAGTGTTCCACATGTTCAGTACTGTGTCAGGCTGGGGTCATTCTTTCACCTCCTGCAGGGGCGCCTGCAAGTTCTTGGGGTGAATTTCAGCAAAGAGATTTTTATTTTTGGGTTCCCCTATAGTTTTAAAACAATAGGAGTGTTTTAATTCACTTTATTTTAGGTCGGGCAAAATTGGCCATTTTAAAATCCAGGAAAAATAAGATTTTAGAGGCAGGACTAACAGATGTTTCCAGACTTTTTCGTATTTTAGTAGTTAGCTGGGTGTGAGGCGTGTGAGTAAAAATGGATTTTCCAGACAGTGATTTACGTGTAAAAATTAAAATTTTATTTAATATTACACGAAAAAAAGAAAAATAATAAAGAAGGATGTGAGGGAGGGAGTGCTGGAGTAATCAAAAATAAAGGAACGGAAGCCTCTTAGTCCTCTTCGCGTTCTGCTTAAATCCAAAAATAAAACAAAAAGGAATAAAAACAGAAATGAGCCAAGTTAGTAAAGCCTCCGTTCGTGACACGGTCCAAACTCCCACGTACTTCCCTCCAGCCTTTTTTTCCTCCGCCTCTATTCCTCAGGACCAACCCCGAACACAGTAGCACGTTGTCTTTAGTATGCAAACCCCGCCCCGGTAGTCAGTGGATCACCAATCCCAAACTGACAGGTATCCTTAATTTCACTTGACTCCAGTGGCTGGAATTTACATACTCGTACTTCCGCCCCTCACCAAGGTGCCGCCCCTCAAAAAGATGACTTTTGTCATGGGCACAAGACCTTGGTAAGGGAAGTCCCGAGTTGGTTTGATGCCTTCTACTGTTGGGAGGCTGAATTGCAGACCGAAACCCCTTTGACTCATCACACTGGGTAATGGTGGATTTGAATGATTTTAAAATATAGTCAGTAACCTGGAGGGCTTTCAGGAGAGGAGGTGTGCGGGAGACATCTTGTGCTCATTGAGTGAGGAGGGAGAGCTGTTGTTTAACTTCTAGTTTTAATTTTAATTGGTTTTATTGTTTTAGAGTGTTTTTACTTTGGGTTTAATCTGTTTTTATAGGAAAATAACTGTTTAGTTTTTTTTTTTAATATAGGGTTTTTTGTTTTTATTTACATTTTATGATCCTTTTATTTGGTTAAAATCTGTTTTTAAAGGAAAACATGATGTTTTTTAAGATTTTATGCTGTTGCCTGGGGAGGTTTCCCTGGAGCCAGCAAGTATCTTAATTGTGTTGTGTTTTACCTTATTGTTATTGAATGGATTTTAATTGCAATGATTTAATAAAGGATCTTAAAAGTCAAAGTCTCTCTCTCTCTCTCTCTCTCTCTCTCTCTCTCTCTCTCTCTCTCTCTCTCTCTCTCTCTAAATATGTCAGGTAAAGATGTCAGGTGGCGTCAGTCACAATCATTGTCTACGTCTTCCTTGACATTTATTAATAATCGAGTTTCCCTCCCCTACTTTTGATGACCCTGGCTGCCTTCTCATTGTATAATTGCAAACAACTGATTTTTTTACATCGATTACTCTTGAGATGTGAGTTTTTATTCATCTTAACTTGAGGAACATTGTTGATTGCTTCATCAGAGAACCAAGAGTTTTACAGACCACATTATGTTTAGTGAATGGAATTGCAATTAGGATCTGTTTAATGTTTCCAGCATTTAATCTTGCACTTCCAAGGTCATTTTACCTGGGGGGTGAAATTTTCCTGGCCTCGTCAACAGCTTCTTTCCAACCAGCTGCTTCCCCTACTGACTGACTCTTTAAGCCAGTAACATGCTTTGACCCGGACGTGCAACAGATATCCAAAAAGAGGCATGGAAAGTGAACACTTTCTTTAACCTAAAGTTGTACAGATATTTTAAAATTAAACTTTGAGACCTTTGTAACTAAGGGAAGTGAAAAATGGGTAAGATTTATTGAATCTATAATCACTTGAATTTGACATCTGTCTTGCAAAAACTCATTGCAAATCATTATTTTGTGTTTGTAAGTATTATTCAGCAGATTTCACAATTCGTCAACAAATATTAAAATATTAAACCTGCTTCCAACACTATAAATGACCCTTTTTTATTGAAATAAAAAGCTACAAATTAATATTTACTGTATCTTTCCACAAATTACATTAAAAAGTGGATATGTTTATGGCATGTGATATTTACTGTTTCAGTTCTGATTTCTTTTTTGAGGAAAGTTCTTATTAATGAACATTCTCACCCTTGTTTGAAATGGCTGGCATAGTTTGAGGGTTAACTCTAGCATGTGGAGTTCTGTTGATATGTTAATCCTTCATGCCTGGCTGGTACAAACCCAGACCCCATACAAACTAGTTTGTTTCATCATACCTCCAGCCTATGACCACCTCAAATTCAAAATAGTCTTGTGGATCAAATAAGCCATATCATGTTTACATGACACACAGCATAATAATACCAAGGGACATCTTAAGAAACTAAACTGATATTTTTAGAGGATGTGCAGAAGTTATTAAATACTATATATTGTCGTCTCATTTTCAGACTGATTTTGAAACATATTAGAATATAAATATTTCATTTCTCCATAAAGGATGCAGTTAAAATAGCAATGAGGCTTCACTCAAGTTAGTGTGTAAATCCAAAGCAGATTTTGAAATTTAAATTATCAAGACAATGAGGACTAAATAATATAATTAAAGGAACTAACATACATAAAAAAAAGCATTTTATGTAAAAATTATTACTGAGACCAATTAATCTAGTGTTTTGTTTATTTTTTAGGGTATTACAACCTAATGGCAGATTTTTATTAACTGAATTATAATGGATTCAATGATTTTTGGATTCTCTCTGCTATTGATTTTTATTAGTATTCTAAATCTGTATATCCTGAGATTTACATGGACGTCACTAAGGTCGTGTTCACATTGGGTTTGTTACAAATAGTCTTAGTTCAGTTCCTTCAGTTTAAATTAATGAATCAAGGGATTCATTCTTCTTTGTCAAGTTCTGCCTGGATTTTGATGTTCAACCAAATTTCTAAGTGTCCTTGTTTCTTTTGCTGTCCATATTGTTCCCCTTGACGTTTTTTGACCAAAATTGTATACTTAAAAGTTTTGCAGAATACAAGACACAAGACATATAACACTACCAACCAACTATACAAAAACAACAGTAAATCTTCACATTCTCCTCATCTGGATGTGTGTTTTGTTTCCTGCTGTTTACAATGGAATTTAGCAAGCGAACCAAACTCATTTGCCAAATGAACTGAGACCACTTCTTCAGATGGACTCACTTCGGTTCATTGCCAAGAGAACCCGAACCAAACCATACTGAGTGTGGAACCAACTCCCCTACAACAAAGTGCAAGGCACCCATTGTTAGCACAGCACAGCAACCGGATTCAGCTGAAACCAGACTTAGCCTGGAAGCAGCACATAACCGACGTAATTAAAATCCAGGAACATAAAAAATGAAAGACCACAGCACTTATAAAAGCTATACCTACTAGAAGATGCACTAAGTGTCTCACTCCTTGTATAAAAGCATTGACTGCCTCAGATTTCATCCACTCTTAAATGTAAAAGTGAACTTGATTTCATGTTTATGAGTGTTGGGTTGCTACCTCTAATCAAGTTCAGAATGTATTTCAGGAACACTGTTTGCTGTCAGGCAAACATATTAGAAGCCATTAAATCTAAATAAAAAAAGACGTAAGCTGATATTAACATAGTTAATCTGTTTATGTAGATGCTATAGTTTAAACATATAAAATGCTTTGCAATTGACATTCTGAGTATGAGGTCTAAACTCTCAGCGAAATTTTAAGTGCTTTTGCTGCTAATAGTTTCCAATGGGGTTGTGACCTGACCCAGCTGTTTTTAATGAACAATATATGTAATGAATACATTATGCAGCTAAATAGTTAACAAAGTCAGCAATGACTGGTGAAGGCTTTTTAAATATTAACAGTTAAGTCAGTGGCTGATCACTAAGGGCCCTATTCTCACTTGGTTTACACACTATTTTAATGGAAGAAGTGAATAATCCAAGTGAGAATAGGGCCCTACAAGAGCAAGACTTGCATGCTAAGCTAACACCTTGAATAAAACAGAAGACTTTCAACAAGAATGATCCGAAACACTGTATTTGGCATCTCTCTTACAGGAAAGCATTACACTGACAAAAATGTAAGATCAAACACCAATACTGCTAGCAACACAGTGAATATATCACAAATATGATCTTATAATATGGTACCACAGTATTACACAGTACAATTCACGTGAATTTTGCTTTTTACTCCAGTATAACACAATTAATGGAAACTTCAGTAAATACCACATTATATAACTGACAGTAGCAAGCCTAATAGTAGTGGAATAGCTGAAAATAATGGGCGGTTTTAATTCTGTTCGCCTTGCATGTCATGCACACGTACTCCTCTAAGCTTTTAAAGGTTTCGAAAGATGCATTACCCATTTAAAAATGCAGTATGTTTCCAACAGGAAAGCAAAAGAATTATGAGGTTGGCTCTGACTGAAATAGTTACATTATATTATTAGGGGTATGTTCTTGTCCTAATGCCCTGATCCCCTTGACAGTCCAGTACTGAGAAAGGTTTCTAAGAATCTTCTCTCATAAATTAGTATCTTCCGTGAACTTCTCCAGTGTCTTACTCTTGTTTGCTTTGTCTCAGAGCTGAAGCATGTGCTAGGTTTGTGTGGAAAGCACACATGATTAATAATACTTTGATAAGCTCTGACCTTTTATAACATTATGCATGCGTCTAACTTTGTATCGTCTGTTTTTTTCTAAGATTTATTTATGGGTGTTTTGTATGTAAGTATGTATGCATGTTCAGGGCATCGGGAAATCTGTTATTACATTATATTTGGCAGCAGCTGATCCTTTTATGTAAGCAGATATATTTTATCATTCAGTGTCTCAATGCACCCATTCCATTTGTGGTCTTGTTTACCCAGGCTGCATTTGGGAGAATGAGGTCAATATCTCTGGTTTGGGTCCCAGGGTGAACTTAAAAACAATTCCACACATCTATACTGAAAATTGGAACTTGTAAGATGTTTGCCTAACAAAACGATATACACCCACAAGCGATTATGTTTATAGATCTATTATTAGCCACAACTGTTTCATAGAAACAATCACACAGAATGTGCTTTTAAACTCTAGCACATAATAATCACAATAAGATACTGATTTTCTGTAGTGGCTGCAGTTAATTCATTTAACCATTGATTCTATTTAGCCTTTTATTTTATCGAAAATAAACTTCCAAGACCCTTCTTACCTTGGATGCAGCACTATTAAATGTAGTTATGCTTATCGCAAATATAACACATATTTTAAGGTAAAAGATGTATTTGATCATATATTTAACAACAGACTTGTATAGGAACTTGCCCCATGATTTATTTATTTATTTTTTTAGATCTCCTGGTTGTTAGGAATCATAACCATGTGACTCATATGAGACACAACGATTGGTGCAACTATGGGCTGGTTTCACAGACCCTGATTAGCACTAATCTTTGACTACCAAATATTAGTTTAGGTAAGGGAGTTCAAGATTAGTGCTGATCGGTATTTTTGTCGTATAAGAAACAAAGTCAAGGAATCAAGTGATCATCTAATATTAACAAACTGCTTGCACAGCTCTTACAGAGAGGGGCTAACAAGATTTCCTCATCAGTACTCTGAAAAAGGCACTCTCCAAAACATTTGTTTACCTGACTTAGTTTCTTATAGTTCCACCATTCTGGATTTTGTTATGGATTTAAAAAAAAAAATACTTTTCACACTATCTAGATTTCAATAAAAATGCATGGCTGTCATCTACCCACTGAGTTTTACAATTACCGATATTAAAAGCTTCCGTATTTTTACTGAATTTACAGTAACATATGTACTTTTCACCAAGTCTTTCATAACATCAAAACGCATTACACAATTTAAAACTTGAAATAAAGATACTTGTTTAACCAATGGTTCACTAGAAACCCAAATCAAGCAATGCAGTAAGCTAACAGTTCTATAGGAAACATACCATTTCTTGGACATACGTAGCTTTCTGGCATCGATATTACAGACAGTGATTATAGCATCATGTGGCTAATAGCTCTTCCTCAATGGGACTATAGCTGTAATGCTCATATACTGGCAATTGTACATATGGGTCATGTTCTCCCCCAACTTTGAACTCTCATGACACATTTTTTATAACTGGGGTGAAGGTGCACTATTTACATATATTCCTCCTTCTCCTTAGATTAGGGCCAGGTTTTCAAATATATATATATATATATTCTAAAGAGAGCTTTTGTACCTTCAACACTAGTTCCTAGTGTCAACTCAAAAGCCAAGGAATTAGATGTATTGTATGGCAAACAGCATTCTGTATATAAATAGTTATAGAATCCATGTGCTGGGTGCTGCTGGGGGTTCATTCACATGAGAGGGGTCATACAAACACACACACACACACACACAACTCATTATCATATAATAATAGACTTATCCCCTCAAATCAACACCACATGACCATCATGATAGTAAAAAAGGGCATAATGAACCGTTCTTCACTTTGTATAAGTTAGTGATCAGCAGATGTGTCAGCCGCAGGAAAAGCACAGTGTGTGGTTTTCACGAACTGTACTTACTGAATGTTTTTAGTTTTTTTTTTTTTTTTTTTTTTTTTTTTTTTTTAAATATGAGTAATATATACGACCATATAGGGGCAGTTGACATTTATGGAGAGCAAATAATGTTATGTTGAGCAACATTGTTTTTTTTTTATTTTATTTTAACTGTCATGCTAATGCCTATCATTTGTTGCTGACACAACACGGATATCTTTTACATAAGAAGTATGTAGACTTAAGGGCGGGTCAGATAACTTGCACGTTAGCTTTTTGCATTATTTAAGTTGTAAGTATAGGAGGGGTTTAATTATAGCTTTTTGACTCAGACTACTGACTGTGTTCACTTTGTGCAAGTGCTTTGGTCCTTCCGGCTTTGTTTTTGTTTTGTAGTGACCGTTTGTGAGGATTGACAATTGTTACCCCTTCAAGACGTAAATGCATTTCTGATTTGCACATTTATAAATTCAATTTGCAACTATGAGAAAGAGAGGCGAGCATAAGTGATGCTGAATTTTGGTAAGTAGGGCCTGCTGGTATTGTATTAGATATGAAACGTAAAAAGATACGAAAGCGCACAAAAATAAACGATACTATTGTGAGGTTAAAACGGTGTTAAAGTTTTCCAAAATCTATAAAAAGATAATGTATTTTAATAAAGCAGTATTACACGTTTTGTTTTAAAGGACATCATTTTGTGCATCGACTGGTGGAATTTAGATTCTGAAGCAACTTTATATAACTCACTTTTTTCATAATGTACAAAATATATAATTAATGTTGATGTCAAAAAACCAAGCAACATGTGGTAGCTTATTTTAAATACCTATATAAAGGCTGAGGAGATTTACAAGCAAAGACCAACGCATTATTAATATTTGAATTCGGAAAATTAATAAATTATGTTGTTTTTTAAAGGTATAGCTTGTCGGATCTTCATCTGTAAAGTGTATAGGCTACCAGTACTATACGTTGCAAATAAAGTTGTGTTGCTTTATTCCTCACCTTTCTCTTTTCTTAACTCTTCAGGTTAATGTCCTCGAGTGGAAAAGGTTGCTGAGTTAACGATTTTCTTTTAAATTTTAAGGCAATTTGATGGTGATCTGATTGCAGTTATCATGAAAATACGTCTTTTATTTAAGAAATTATAGTTTGGTATCAATTCTAGCCGTGCAAAGACAATAGGCCTATGTAACAAAGTGCTAATCAATTTAATAATAATAATAATAATAATAATAATAATAATAATAATAATAATATTTTGCGTTTGATACATAGAAACTAGGAAGGGCATCGTTTTCAACAAATGCTGCAGTATAGTTATTTTTTATTTATTTTGTCCAAGAGTTAACGAATGTTTGTATTATTACTTATTTATTTCAAAGCGTGTTTTAGACTGCAGTTGACTTCTTTAACAACCTTGACTGTAAAAAACAAAACAAAACAAAAAAACCTTTTGAGTTAGTTAGAATAGTCTCGGGCCCTCAATCTCATTGCCAAATGCCTTCTGTCCAAGGGTATGCAGGATAATCTGTCCCAAAATTAAAACGTACATAAATACCGGGAAATTAAAAAAAAAAAATTGTGGGTTTTTATTTAAGCATGATCTTTTCACTCTAGTATTTCTCACTGAGCGTCAATCATATTGGAAGGGCGGGACACTGCCGCTGTTGAGTTCGATCTGCCAACTAACTGGTCTGCCGGCTAGTCAGCGTGGAATCGAGAACTGACGGCTGAAGAAACCATTCAAATTAACATTCTCAAATAGAGGCTGCTAAATACGTGAACATTTAACTAATTTTTAATTAAATAAATAAATACAACAGCTAAACCTGTAAACTACATAGAGAAGCAACGGACTACCTGGAACGCGAACCATGATTACCACTACTCCATCCCCTGTGTTCTGCAATACTAGTCCGTCACCCAGCAACTACCTACTAACAACCAAGCGAGCAGGATTGGCCGAATGGCCGCCTCTTGTAAACTTTCTTATTTTCTTTCTTTCGTTATTTATTTATTTTTTAATTTTGGCACGCATTAACCGCCATACACAGGAGGACTGCAGTATAATTAATCAAACATTTCAAGCAGTATTTAAACAGGCTGAAGCAAGGCGAGATTTGTTGACAAGGATTTCGGCACCCTGTAGCAGAAATTCGTACGATCCCTTGCAGGTGCAGAGGTTAGCACTGAAAAAGTGGTTTCAGCATGTTTGGGGATCCTAGCATATAGGGGCCAATATTTATATAAAACTAAAATTGATGGCTTTATCAGTTGTTTCTTGCTAATGTAGAAAAAACGGATTGCTTTATTCCTCTCAGGAAGAATTGAAGGCAAACTTTTCATTCACTTTAATACAAACGTGCATCGTTGAACACTTTTTAAAACCAATCATGCAGATGCGTTCAGTCTAGTAACTATCAAAGCAGTCTTCCTGGAGCCATTCACATCATATGACTGGATTGTATTTTAACTTCACAGAAATGATGGATTTTATTTGAAACTCATTATAAAGCTACACAAGTACAGGAGGCGTTACACTTGGTACAGGGCACTTAAAAGTCTTACCAGTAAACTTATGAAGTAAAAAGCTTTCCTGCTGTTTGACATATACTCACTCTTTCCTGGACTGTATCTCCATTTCCCATAACTTAGTTCAATCTACATCTAAAAATATAAATACTGCAAAAAGACAGAAAATGCATAAACTAAACACACAAAAAAGTATATTAACCTGTTTCATGACATCGCACACACATTCATGCTGTACTTGCATTTTAGTTCCAAGATTGGGAAAATTTAGCTCAAGTTTTAAACTGACAGATTGTAATGATAACAATGTATAAAAATAACCATTTACGATCAAATAGAGAATGACACTAAATATCTTGAGATATATCGTCAGTTATCATAGTTTCAAATAAATGAGAAAAGTAAACAGCAAAACGTATTTAAAATGCCTGTTTAAAATGCATGTTTCTCGTCTGACTGGAATGGCCACTTTGTGGATACTGGGAACTCCTGCTTTCAGGCTGTTTGTTTAGAATTTGGACAAGTCTCTAAGGACAGACAGAGTTTCTCCTTCCTAATCACTCTTGACCAATACTGGCTTTGCTGAGCAACACAGTGACCTTCACTGTGAAGGATCACATACAACAAAGAAAATGCCATGTGCTGAATCTCAAATGTCTAATTTAATGACCAACTACACCTAATTTGCTTACAAAACAAGTACTCTCAGTATAAAACCAGCTGTAGACATTTTTTAGGACTAGTGCCAAAGTATTCGGTTGAACCCTGTTTTACCTTAACACTTGATTTTGTTTTTTGAAGACATGGGTCTATATTGACCTATATTGGTGACAACCAGCGATCATCAGAAACGCTGTCATTTATTAGATTAACTCGCCAACCCGCAGAACTGCACAGGCCACTGCGAGTTTGTAAAATCATTTCTCTGACAAGCTGACCCCTTTCTTTAATTAACTCGAATGGTTGCATAATATATGATATCGACTGTATGCTAACTGCTACGAGGACAAATCAACACTGATAAATACAAAAGACAGAAGTGCTATGTTGTTAAAATACCTTCTTAACTGTTTGGTTAGCCATTTTGTGTCCCGCAGTGTGTTGCAGGGGGACAGGTTCATGGTTCCACTCTGGTGTACTGGATTAATGTAATGAGTATTTAGACAAGACTCTGAGAGATCTCATGAGGCCACAGGGGTCCTTTGACATCTGAATGCATTTGATGCTTTTCAGTAGCTACCAGCAGACCACTGCTGACCCTCACAGCTCTTAATTATCCTTTCAGTCATGTTAGTAAGGGTGTCTGCTGTCTCAGACCATTTTGTCGCTTTTTTATGCCTGCATTCTTATTCTATGTTAAAGTACTCAGTTTTTGCCCACAGAAAAATCTGTTTGGCTTGAGAACAATTAATTTAGCAGTTCCAGAAACTATATCAGTTAATCTATACAAGTGTTCTTTAGACAGTAATGCACCGTTTTTCTACAGCGTGATTGAGGTAGCAGTTAAGACTGAAGTCAGAAATATCACCACTGGTCAAAATGATTCAACCCAGTTGAAACTCAACTGTTTTGTCTCATATTATAATTTAACAGATTAAATACATGATATCCCTTTTCTGTCGTGTTGGTGTTTTTTAGAAATGACCTCTAGGCGTGTGCTGCTGTGATATCTGCCCCTGACCCTGAAGCTGTGGCTACTGTGATTTGAGCAAGTTAAATATTTCTATAACAGCTGCACTGGTCACTTTTCAGACAATTCTTGGTCTTTTAGCAGGCAGAACATGTGGTTGAAAAAGGACCGTAGTTAGTATACCTGGCAAACAATGAGCATAAAAAACAGTAGAGAATGACAGGGAACACAAATACAGTATTTAATATTTAATATTAAACAGTATTCTTTTTTTTTTAAGAAAATGCGATATTTGGATTTTTATATTAGAATCTTAATCTTCTCAAATGTTACAGGACCATCTAAAGTACAGTGCATTTCCAATCTATGCATTTGGTTAGGACTGCTGGAACAAGGCCAACTTATGCATAATACATGCATTACTCTTTGGGTATTTGAAATATAGAGTAAATGGTTGTAAAAGCATTTAAATGACCATATACCAGCAACTGTTACTACATTTAGTCTCAGATTGATCTGCAGCATTCTCCCCAGGCCTTTTCAGCCGGGCGTGCCGCCCAGCAAAGTGGCTTTCCCCGCCCGGCTGAAAAAAACCAGATCCGCCCCTCTTGCAGATGCTACTGTGCCTTTAACAATAAGGATTGATTGCACTTCTAGCAGACTAGATTGTTTGCGTGTTTTTGGGTGAAAAAAAAATCTTGGAACCACATGCAGGGTTACCAACTATTTTTATAAAAACCTGCCCACTTCTTCCTGAAAACCCGCCCAATCAGGAGTGTAAGTTGTGACATCACAGTCACCTCTGGTGATGTTCCCCATTGTAACAAATAACAACTACACTATTTGCAATTGTAACTTTTTTGTGTTTTATGTGCTTAATTACCAGGGATCCTAGGAATCCGTTTGCTGCAGAATAACGGAAAAACAAGGATTGTCTAGGCTATTGGAGAATTTTTAGTTTTAAACTTGCAAAAAAACACACAAGGCTTTTTTTCGTTGTTTGATAACCAAATCAATGAATGCCTAGTTTTCAAAATAAGCTGGCGATCGGCGCAATCCACTGTCTAATACTGTATTTGCGCCAGCTGCTTTATTAAAAAAATATTAAGATTATTTTCGGGTATTGTCATTCAGTCCATTTTCTGTTGTATTATTGTAATGTAAGGTGATATGTAGTACATAATAGCAATACATTTGCACCAAACGAAAAAAAAGCGTATTCCTTTTGTTGTGATATCGTAAAAAAAATGTAGCCAGGTGCTTGTGAGAGATATTGGGGGTTCATGCATAGAAGAAAGGTGTGATGGGATATCAGCTGAACAGTTGTCAGCTGACATACAAATGCTTAAGTGCAGAGGTGCTGGATTATTGCACTCCGGTTTCATGCAACATCTATGATGGTGACCAAATGCCCTGAAAACTTAACATAAAGAAAACAAGTTAAATAAATCAATAAGCTCAATAATTAAGATACAAAGGAAGTGAAAAGGTTATCGTTTTTAATTTTTTTTCTTAACTCTAATAAGCCTACATTATCTTTCTCCAGTCAAATCGTAGCATGCCTAAATAAGGACAGTAATTTACCAGAATAAAAATCAATAATGAAAAAGAATGTAGAACATACAAAAGAGCAACCAGATACAGTCAACGAAAGACAACACATTATTCAAATTATTTGTCGTATTATATATTTAAGGGAAGGCAAGTTTATTTTTCCGTTAAAAATGCTCCCAGCTATAATGTTCTGCCATCCGGCTGTACAGAATTCCTGGGGAGAACCCTGATTTGTATTAGCACACAGGAATGTTCTTTGTGAACATGTAATAGAAGTGAGGACAAACTGTAATGCTAGAATGTACCTGTAATATACTGTGCTGTCTTCAACATACCTTGTAGGATGTATGTGTTTGGAATCAATTTTTTTTATATTTAAAACCAAGCACAGACAAGAAATCCTTATTTTGCATTTATTTTTACAGCAAAGGGTTTGGAATCATGTTCGATAGTCATGAAGCATGTTTATGTCACAGACTTGTGTACTTCAAATATTTTGTCTTGAACACTTTTATGAATATCAAACTGGATATATTACAAATGTGCTAGGACCGATGCATAAATTAGCAAACCACCTTAAGACAAAGTGGTGACTACAGACCTGTTTCAAGCTTAAATTTCTCTTGCAATAATGTGCTCTTTCAGGTGTGTATCTGTGTCCCTGAACGAGTGCTGGAAATGCCAAAATGCAAACCAGATTTAAATAACTCAGACATGAATTAAGGGGCTGGTAAGTACTCTGTAGTTTCATACTCATTGTAGAATTTACTCTGTCATATTCCTTTCAGGAAAAAAAAAGAGCGATAATGAAGACTTGGAGTAAATAGCTTTGAGAAATACTGTATTTGTATGTTTTCTTGTTTGGATGTTTGTTTCTATGAAAATTTGTGAGGTTCATAACTTAAGAACAACTTGTTGGATTCATTTTAAAATGTGTATATAGCTTCACAGTTTTGGAGGAATGCAACAAGCACAGTTGCAGATTTTATAGCAAACTGTTCCCCCAAATCCCGATTAACTGAGCAGAAAAGTAGATAATGCAGAACAGTAGGAAAACAGAGGAACCATGATTTTGATAAACAGATGCTTTATTTGCATTACTTATGGACTATTGTAATACATTTTAACTATGTGTACGTGACTGATAGACAAAAGGGCAGTTCATGAAATGATATCTGCATGGCGCATGACTGTTCAATGCAGATGCCCTTTCTTAACCATGACCTGTTTCTGGTCTGACCGCTTTTACTTGACTTTCAGGTGCAAGCTTTAGGGTGAACAGATCACAGACTAATTGTTTCCATGCTGTGAGCTTAGAGCAGGATCAAAAACCCCTGGGCTTTTAAAAGTGGTCCTTTTGTCACACGACACTATCAGGGCGCATTGTCACTGATGTTTTTGGTCTTTTAAATACCTGCTGTTAGCGCGCACACACACACTTTATAAATGTCTCAACCAGCTCAAAAGCAACAGATTTGAGGTTTCTGAAAGGGTTACAATTAAAACAATTGCATTGCAGCAATCAGGGTTCAGCCATGTTTGGTTGGCACAAGATATTACAAATAATTAGGGATGTACCAAAAGAAAAAATACTGTAAATAGGGATGTTCAAAACAATGTGGATTTGTTGTTTACTGCAATTGCAATTGTAAAATGCAGCCACTCAGTGAGTTTAATTGCAAATATGATATTTGGCTGTTGGTGGGAGTGTAAATAGTGATGAAGAGGATTCTATTATTCTATGCATAAACAAACAATTGAATGGATTGATAAACGGTGCTTAATAATGCTTATGCTTTCAGTTTACTAGCTTTCAGCTCTACTTTCTAGTTTTCTTGTTTTGAAAACTACGGTGTCTCAATCCCTCGACATGTAGGATTGCCTTTGAAAATTTACAAGGCGAGTGCTTCACTGCACATAAGTTCTGTAAATGGATTCCGGCCCACTCAACTGTTGTCAGATAGAGCCATTCTGGAAATGTGGCATGAGACAGCCAAGGGCAGCCATGGGTTTGTGTTTATTCTTTAGCAGTGTTGCATCGTCATATAAGCTTGACCGGTTTGAGGAAGAAACTAATACAATGTAAGGCCATAAAATGTTGAAAAACGTTATGGGTTTAGGCTCTTAATACCCCTTCCTATGAATTGCACCAGGCAAAAAGGTAAAAAGAATAATTACATTGAACAAAAAAATGCAGAATAACTTGACAAGGACATAAATTAATTCAATACTCAGGTGTAAACAAACGTTTCTGGAAACTAATGTTATTTTATACCTCAACATACAGCCAGTAAGACTGATATATATATATATATATATATATATATATATATATATATATATATATATATATATATATATATATATATATATATATATATATATATATACAGTACCAGTCAAAAGTTTGAGTACACTTGCTGGAAACTAGGTTTTTTTCATAATTGACAATGTTTTACGTCGTATACGTTTCTGTAAATACTTGAAAATAAAACACATATTACAATATTCAAAACAAATCAAAGCAATGTTCAAGAAAATTGAAAATGATCTCTAAATCTTGGATTCCTCAAAATAACCACCCTTTGCCTTAATAACAGCCTCACAAACACGAGGCATTCAGTTAACAAGTTTCGGCAGGAAATCACACGACATGTCTTCCCAGCTCTTCTGCAGCAATTCCCAGAGATGTAGGGCACTTGTGGGTAGCTTTGCTATGACTCTTCTGTCCAGTTCGTCCCATACAAGTTCTATGGGGTTGAGGTCTGGAGACTGGGCAGGCCAGGTCATTAGATTGAGTTGTCCTTCACTTTCCTTCTTTGCCAGATAGTTCTTTCACAACTTTGAGGTGTGTTTCGGGTCATTATCTTGCTGAAGAATGAAGAAATGCACAAACTAGCAGTAATCCTGATGGAATGGGATGCCTCTGAAGTATGCTTTGATAGCCATGTTGGTTGAGCTTGCCATGGACTTGGAAAAGATCTTTCTGCGTGCTGCCATTTGGCCTCTCCCTGGCGCCCTGCATGTTTTCAAAGTGCATGGATGCAGCACTGGCTCCACTCAGGCTGCGGGGTATTCGGATCCTAAACCATCTGGACGATTTGTTGATTTGCACGCAGTCAAAAGCACGCACAGAGGCGCACACAAAAAAGGTCATAGATCATGTGGCGAAGCTGGGGCTCTCAGTACATCAACAGAAGAGCAACTTCGTACCGTCTCAGTCCACAGTGTTCCTGGGGATCAAACTGAACTCTGTGAGCATGCTTGCCTCACTGTCGGAAGACAGGATTCAGGTGTTGGAGACCACACACTCCCTATTCAGAGAGGACACTGTCCTACAGGTCAAACTATATCAAAGGTTGCTGGGGCTGATGGCAGCCGCCTGCTTCAAGCCTGGGTGAATACGCTCAAGAGTCAGTCAAGTCTGAGATCTGTACCAGCCGGTGCCGGTGTCCAGACAATGCTAGAAGGCACTGGAGTGGTGGCTCTGTCCCGGCAATCTGCGCCTCGCATCCCCTAACAGAAGGGAAGTGATCAATACAGACGCCTCCAGTCTGTGCTGGGGAGCGGTCTGGAACAGGAGAGGAATAAGAGGTCAGTGGAAGGTACATTGGCAGCAAGCGCACATAAATGCGCAAGAGCTGCAAGCAGTGAGTCTAGCATTATTACATTTTCACCAGCAATTAGTGCACAAACATGTGCTGGTCTGGATGGACAACACCACAGTGGTAGCCTGCATAAATCACCTAGGCGGCCTGCGCTCACCGGGCCTTCACCACGCAGCGCACAGACTCCTGTCCTGGACGCACAGAATCTTGCGTTCCATCAGGGCAGTTCACTTCCCTGGTGTGGACAACAAGGCAGCAGACCTCCTGTCCAGAGGAGCTCCAGACAGCTTGGACTGGAGGCTGCATCCTCAAGTGGTGGAACAGATTTGGGGGAGGTTTCGGCCGGCACGAGTCGGCCTCTTTGCCACAGCCGAGTCCACTCATTGCCCCTTATGGTTCTCCATGGAAAGAGACGGGGGTCCCCTGGGAGTAGATGCGCTAGCTCACCCCTTGCCACAGGGGCTCTTATATGTGTTCCCTCCGCTACCATTGATACCCCTAACACTAGAGAGGATCAGGGTGGAGAGAGCACAGGTTCTGCTGGTTGCACCCAGATGGCTGAGACGCCCCTGGTTTGCTCTCCTCTCCGACATGTTGTCGGATCAGCTGTGGCAGCTCCCGCTGGGCAAGGACCTCCTGAGCCAAGCAGAGGGGCTATTATGGCACTCAAACCCATATTTGCTCAGAGACTGACGGTCAGAGAGCTCTTCCCATTCGGTAATGGTTGTCATTCTCTTTCATGGAACCAGGGTTATGGTAATAACCTAACATTTTCATTCATTCCCAGTATTTTGTTATGAAACATTTACTGATAATGAAGTGATTAACTGTCCTCCATTTTTGGAAAGGATCCATTCTCATAGCCACTTGCTTATTTTAGAAAACCATACCAGTTTAGCAAATGGTTAGTTTTCACTAACTTTAAATGTCTTTTGTGACGTAAAATAACATTTTGTAATAGCAGGTATAAAATAAGAATTGTATTTAAACAACTGTTGTGAAATTGGGATAAAATAGATATACTTAATAGATACAGTATACAGACACACACACACTCCTGTGAAAACGTTGCCGTTACTATTTCTCTGGTGTAAGTATTAACAGATTAGGCTACATGATAAATGAAGTAATTGTATTTATAGGCTTGTTGCCTGACAGGGGAACACAAGAGAAAATAGCTTTGACCCCAGTGGAGCAAATCAATAATACACTTTCTTCACTGTGTTTTCTTTCCAGCAGAAGTCTAGGAGCGCACGCTACTACAAGAGGGGGTGTGGGAGATTTATTCAAGAAAAATGCAGCGGGTCAAGTCTGAGCTCTAACACAGTCTAAAGTTAGGAGTGGGTTCATGGGGGAAAAAATAAGATATAGAAAATACACTCTTCTAATTTGGTGTTTGGTCAAAGCAAGGGGGCAATTGGACAGTAGAAAGGAAAGAGAGTAAATAGTTATCTTGAGCTTGGCTTGAGACTTTATTTTTTTAAAGGTTATCTTTTATAATGTTATTTGCGATGAGCAGCAGAGAGAATCGTAACAGGATTGAAGGTGTAACTAAGCTTGGTGTTTGACATTTTAATCCCAATACGTACAATTTATGCCTATTGATATTCTTTAATATTCTTTATATTCTTATTTTCTGTGCTGTTTTGCAGAGAAACTAACAGATTCATCATCAGATACCATTCCATGCATTCTGTGCAATTGCAACTGCACTGAAGAAAAGTACTACAGGAGCTCAGCACTATTAACTGGAACTTGAAAACAGGATTAAGAGGACTAAGCTCTGTTACAACTATGGCTGAGACTAATAAGGTGCTGGTAGCTGCCCCTCCAGACGGAGGCTGGGGATGGATGATCGTTGCTAGCTGCTTTGTTGTCACCATTTGCACCCGGGCTGTTACCAGGTGAGTGGGGTAAACCCCATACAAAAACAAACTGCTGTATTTATACAGTAAAACTGCATCAATCTGCAGTTTAATGTGCGTTTTAGACACTGTACCTTTGTAATTCAGTACTGCAGCAGTGCAGTGCAGTGCAGTAATACAGATTCCAACAGAAGTACTGTACAAAGTTGTTTTAAAATAGTACAGTGTAT
The DNA here is from genome assembly GCF_017654505.1 of Polyodon spathula. Classification (NCBI taxonomy): domain Eukaryota; kingdom Metazoa; phylum Chordata; class Actinopteri; order Acipenseriformes; family Polyodontidae; genus Polyodon; species Polyodon spathula. The sequence continues at coordinate 13,779,925 of NC_054543.1, forward strand.
ATTTACCTAAGGGACACTTGAACAGAAGTTGTTTGTGTTTATATGGCTTTGTTGTTTGAAATGCTGAATACTGTGCTTGCCAAGCTTTGTGTTTTTGGTTTCAACAAAAGTCCTGTTTCTTTAGGTCTACTTTAAATAGTGCTGTGCTGATAGGGGCACTTGTAAACATTTATGATTTGGGTTACAATAACAGCAGATAGGTCATATAGCAATACTAGCCTGATTATGTATTTTGTGTACCGCAAATGAATGTACTTCAAAATTAACTATAGCACTATTTTAATGTACGGGAGGATTTTCTAAAATAATTAATTAGTGGGTGATCTGTAGTCAATATTCAAAGGTACACTGAATGGAAAGTACTGGGGAATGAGGGTATCTAAATTTGGTGTATCGCTGACCTATTTTCTAGTGGGATCCCACTGCAGGGTTTCAGTTTACTGAACTGGCAATAGATGGCTTGTATTTTCCACATATTACATTGCAGTTCAGGTTACAGAGGACGCCTTGTAAACACAGAGCGTCCTTATGAACGTGACTTTGAATAGCCCTCTCAGTAAGGCCTTTTGATGAGTCATTTGAGAGTTTTAGTGTTGGTAAATGCAACATTGATTGTTACAGGCTTACATTAAGCACTGACAAAATGCTACCAGTGTACTGCAGTTGGTGACCTATAGTAGCTTCAATGTTGGGCCCACAGTGTCTGGGATATTCTGATTGGGCCCTGGACTTGCTGGGTCACAATGCATGGAAACCTGGGTATGTACTTGTCGCTAAGAAACTGTATTAACATTCCGTGGTCTCAGCATTTCTTGGTCACATGCCATTAGCTTTCATAGCAAGAAAAACTGTAAGTCCTCCAGTTACCTAATCTTTTTTTATAGAAATTGTTTGTGCAGACATGGTGCAGACTCTGCTGAAGGGTCTTAAAATATTTAAACAGCTGGAAATATTTTTTTGTAATAAATTAAGATGCAGCATGAACACATGTTATTATTGTAGCTTGGTTCTGGACAGACATCTATGAAAGAAATGGTTGAATTTTAATTGTGTCACATCACGGCCCCCGTAGATGAACTCAAAAACAGGTGGAGGCTAGGGAGGTGAAAGCGAACTTTGCTGTATAGCCAGACGAATGGATTGAGGTAATCAATAAAGGCTTCTAGCTGATCAATGAGATACTAGCCGTTTTGACTGACGAATGTTCTGGTAATGAGGGTGCCTAATGTGCTTGATGTTTATGATGTTAATGTGTCTTAAAAGTGAGTTCTCTGCCTGAACCACTCCTTTGCTAAATTAATGATCCTTTACTAAGTGATTACTATACCTTTAAGTGATATATGTAGTTCTTTTGTACCTTCTACTGGTGGAATATCTCCCAGTTGAGAGGAGGGTGGAGAGCTGTGCAGACGTGATGCGGGTTAACTAGCTAGCTTAGTAATAGAAGTACCTCACTTTGTGAAATGCATGTTATAGAATGGAACTGGAACTAGGCAATGTACATGTCTGAAGCATTTCAAAAATGAATGTGCTTATATCCAAATCCATGTTTGCACTCTATTCTGCCTTCTAGCCTGGATTAACATCATACCAGACTTCCCTGAAGTACCTTTTTCAACATAACCACATACACCTTAATATTTATTATCCAGGTTCTCATTTATCAACTGTGCAATAGAAGCAGACACATTCCCCAGCACAATGTGTAGGAACGTCTTACCTGGTCAGTGAAATTATACCCTTGCCTGTCATTAAAAAGGCGACTGATTCCCTATTGATTGACATGCTCTGCAGCCAGTAACATGCCTTGATACTGAAGACACTGCTGAGGAGACGTTACCACACTTGAGGAAGTTTAAGGATAACAGACTTCCTGAAAATAAGGCAAGGAAACTTTCTTTAAACCTAGTGTTGTGTGCAGATTTACAGAGTTTTTTTTGTTAGGCATAATTAGGCTTGCTGCTTTTCGATATTAATCGGTAAAGCTAGTTAAACGTCGAATTCCCAAAAAATAGGAGTTTGACCGAAATAACTTTATATACGTTAAACTTCAGTAAAACAACTCACTATTTTTTTTATTTTCTTACCAAAAATAATAATTTACAAATCATCACTAGTTTGTGTAGTTTTTATACTTGCTGTCTGCCTGTCTCCGTTCCGCTCTGAATGCCTGGGAGTCACTGTCAGTCATCTCAGTGGTCCGTTAGGACAGTAGTTTGACCCTGTTCTGACAGATCTTGTTGACTGAAGCAGTGCTAGAATGCTCTCATTTACCAGCTACAGCGCCTGTCATTCAAAGCGCCTACTTTGAAATTAGCGGGTTATAGGTATACAGTTTCAGTTACTAGTTTGATTTGAAAATGGGACACGAGAAAAACACTTAATGAATATTGTGCACAATACCCTGGTCGACGGCTAAAGTCTCCGCGGCAGGACGAAGCAGGCCCGTCTCCCTTCCAGTGACTCTGGCTGTGCTGAGACATAGCTCATCTTTGACCAAATGTTATTTCAAATAGAATGTTGGTAACCATGGTTTTAGTTGAATATGACAAATGGGTTTCGCTAAATGAGACATTTTTCAGTGGCATAAAAAGTCTGTTTTTTTTTTAAAGCATAAAGGTCGATTTCACCCATTCTCTGCTTGAAGTGAAAAATAACGATCGGAAAAAACCCGGTAAATTCTTTCTAAAATAAATGTTGATAATAATGGTCAAAGTAAAAATCGAATAGTAAGCCTAGCCATAATCACTTTAACAACATTTTTTAGTGAAGTAATTGATCAGCTAAATCCTACTTTCTTAATAGGTAATAACTAAGTGAGTGATCACATTCTGCTTTCACTTAACCCTTGGAGGGGACAAGTGGTACAAATCTGTTAGAATTCCTTGACAATATAATTGAGGGGCCATCTTTAAAGGATTCTCTTTAAAAAATGTCACTATAACTGCATATATAATTAGAAACAGCTTTCATTCAACATTCCAGAAAACTTAGCATGCATTACCTTGGTAGTTGATCTTGTCTATATGTTTACCTTCCCAATGCCACAGGTTATACCTCAGCCATACCATAAAAAGAGCATCTGTACTACATACTATAGAAAGTGCAACAGTTGACAATAGGTCCAAAAATCATTTAAAAGTACATTAGATTACTCTTCCTGTAAAATAGCAGCGAGAAAGTACTCCTGGAAAGGTTGTTCACACTGGGGAATAATTTGGGAGACATCAGTTAAATATGTAGAGATTTGGAACAAACTGGGAATTTTAAAGGGATTTATTCTTCAGGAAAATAGATTAATATCTAGTGAAATTTACCAAAGTGAAAGACTAATTGGACCAAATAGTCTTTTTATGTGCACTCTCAAGCTTTAGAAAGCCTAAACTGCTCGTCCTGGTACAGTATTAGTTCCTGTGTCAGACTCAATCACGTGGTCAACCAGATGAGACTGGAACCCCGGAACTGACCTTTACGATGGGAAGTGATAGGGCACCGCAGGAAGAAGGAAGTGCAATTGAAGAAAAAATAAATTAAGAGAAGAACAGAAAGGTCTTCGTCACAAAGAGTGCTAATATTGCACCTGCTAATAAGAGATAAGAAAATTGATTTTAAATCCTTGGTTATCACTTCTTCATTCTTCTTATGATGTTTTACTGACATTTTATACTTTTATCCAAACCTATTACCTTGTGGCTCCCATATCTGAACCTTTCTGTATAGATAATATACAGAAGTGAGGAGGACTTGTGTGGATACAACTAGTGATGAGCCTAATGATCCTTGCGAACCCAGTCAGACGAACCAGCGTAAGAGAGAAAAGAACCTCAACGGGCACAAGCCTGGACTTAAATGGCCAAGAGCTTGTGAGAAAACTGCGTGGGACACAGTAAACACGGATCTCTGTTTTACTTTGGAAAGGTTAAATGGAACAGTTGAAAAGAACCTGGATAAATTTGGGGACATCATCTACACATATGGAAGTGAGAGGTTTGGAATTGAAAAAAGGAAGGAAAAAGTACAAACTTTTCCTTGAAAGTCTAGGCGGCAGCAGGAGATTGAACGCTTAGTTAGAGAAAGGAGGCAGTTGAGGAAGCAATGGAGAAAAGCAGAACAAAGTCATAAGGAGGGACTCAATCTGTTACAAAGGGTCATAAAAGATAAGCTTGCAACATTGTGCAGAGCTGAGTGCCTACGGAAACGCTACAAAAAGAAACAGCATGCAAGAACTAACTTTTATAAAGATCCATTCAAATTTGTAAAGAAGATATTCACCAGTGAGAAAAATGGCACACTAAAATCATCTAAGTTTGAGCTGGAGAGATATTTGGAGGAAACACATACAGATTCAAGTAGAGTCTTTATACCAAAAGAAAAGGATTCTGCAAGCATCAGTCAGTTTCCTGCAATTTCCCTATTAAACGTAAAAGGCAAGATTTTCTTCAGCATTAATGCTCAGAGATTGTCAACTTACTTATTAAAGAACTGCTTCATTGACACTTCAGTACAAAAAACAGGCATTCCAGGTTTAGAACGCATCAGCATAATCTGGCAACAAATTCAATTGGCAATAAAGGAGAGGAAGGAGTTCCATGTGACATTCCTGGATTTGGCTAATGCATACGGTTCAGTGCCACATGAACTTCTTTGGGCAGCATTTGATTTTTTCAGCGTACCGATGACAATAACAAGTTTAGTGAAAGCCTACTTTGGAGATTTGCAATTTAGTTTTTCAACTTCAGAATTCAGCATTACACTTCAGCAATCAACACCAGACAGAAGGATATCTGCATCATCAAATGGAAAACAATGCAAATGGATGGAGATGCAGATGGATCACATTAGTTTACTGCAAAGCTACTTCTTAGTTGGTGCTTATCTTGGCGAGAGCCGAGTTCAAATCAGCATGAAGTTCAACATCTACTCTCATGTAATGGAAATCATAAAGCTTTATATCATCTCATAATGGAATTATAAGGTCCGCTATCGATTAATTAACTGTTGAACACTGCATTGCTATAGCCTGTTAATATTAATAATAACTGCTGTGTTGTTTAGAATATGTTCATACATGCATAACAACTTAATGTTAACCTCAATTCCTTCCTTTGTTAATACACCCACCCCTCATTATATCGCCCCTTGCTATACTGCGGATTCGGATATATCGCGGTCCTGGAGTTGGCTCCCCATTTTTACTGTCTAACTGCACATTCCTTAGCTGCAATTTACATAGGCACTTAAAGAATTACTGTTTGTTTTATTTCGTACTGCACATCACAAACAACATTATACAAAACAAAACAAACAAAGCATTAACATTGTACTGTTATCATATACACGCGCATTGCACAATAACACAAAGCAAATTAAATATCTACTTGCTGAAGTGGTTTTTATTTTAGCCAACGAGGTGTTCACATGTGGCAGCAAGTACAGCAAAAGCAGGGACGTAAGCTCCCTAGCAACACGCCTCCTGTATATAAACACAAGCTCTTGAGGGATGCTGCATTATATACCCACAGATCCACATCTTTTGTATTTCAAAGAGCTGCATCTCTACTTTAAACCCATTCCATATAACTGGATTAGGACTTTTTCCATGTTAAAAACTGACACTCTTTTGGAAAAGCAATGTCTAATCCAGGCTTGTCAAGGGCTCCCTCCCAGTGAAATGAACTGTAATCATAAACCAGTGTTGTTTTTATCCCATTGCTTGACCAGACAGGCCCACGTTTGTGTGGAACCCAATTTGATACTGTAATTTAATTTTGAAACACTGGGCTGGTAAATAACGTTAAGGGTAAAAGTATCCCTATAAAACAGTGTTGGAACACGTGCACATGCTTTTTTTATTGTACTGGCAATGAAAGGACTGACTTAAAGGGAAGGTATCAGTGTGCTGATCCAGACCATAAGACAATGTCTGGTCGAAGGTTAGTGGTGGCAATCTCAGTTGGAAAAATAAGCCATTGACCAACATCTGCCAGCATCTTCCAGTCTCTAGCAGCTTCCAGTTGTCCTGGACGAGGCTTGGTTTTATCACCTTTTCTTGGTGGTTGCTCTCCTGGACGGAGAAATATTGTCTTTTGTATGTAATGCTTTGATGGAACTGGTGGCAACTTATTGGTCAAGTTACGCTTGTCTTCCAACGCTAAGGCCAAACATCGCAGCACCTGGTCATGGCGCCACGTAAACCGTCCTCGGCTAAGACCCACCTTACATCCTGTCAAAATGTGCCTTAATGTTACAGGTGATGAACACAAAGGACATGAGGAATCCTCACCCACCCAGAGATTTAGGTTCTGTGGTGATGGGAGAACATCATATGCTGATCTGATGAGGAAACTGATCCTGCTCTGTTCCATTGTCCATAGGTCTTGCCAGCCGATCTTGCGTTGTTCCACACTATCCCATCTCATCCATTCTCCCTGCTTGGCCTGGGAAATGGCCTTTACACCAAAACCGCCTTTTCCATGCTGAACTTGCCCCATAATATCTCCGATTCGAAGGGCAGCCTTAGCATCTTCCACAGCTTTCTTTGCCATCCATTTTTTTCCAGTTTTCAACACAGGTGCTGCCTCCCTTATGCATTTGTCGCGTGAATCTACTAATGTCATTTCCAGTCGGACTTTGGCACACTTAAACTCCTCGGTTAGAGCAGAGATTGGTAGCTGCAGTATTCCTTTACCATAAAGTCCCACTCTGCTGAGGCAGCATGGGACTCCCAACCATTTCCTGACGTATGAACTGATTAAAGCTTCCAGCTTCTCAACTGCTGTCAAGGAAACCTCGTACACAGTCAGTGGCCACAGCAGTCTTGGCAGTAGACCAAACTGAAAAAAAATAATAACATGTAATTAAAATGCTAACCCCTTTAATAACATTCTCTCATTTACATTTGTAGTTTAAAATGTGCTAAAAAGTAACATCGTAAGCTGTCAGTATTAATGACTTTAATGCTATCGGAGGTTTTTGTCAACAGTTTTAAGACGTCACCTTTCCCTTTTTGTATTTTAGGTGTATCTCCATTTTTTTTGTGGAGTTCCAAATGCACTTTGCTCAGGATTACTCAAAGACAGCGTGGATCCATTCTTTGGTGGACTGCACTACAATGCTCTGTGGTAAGTGAAATATTTAAGCTGTTTTTTTTTTTTATTCATTTTTGGCCTGTTTATCCATCCGACTCCCTCAAAATATCCCTGTGCCAAGGTGACACACATGCTGGAGTCCATTTCTGATCATTGGCAGGAAGTAAGTGGAAGTAGCAAGTGAGCTCTGGGGGGTTGCCTCGTTTTTTTTCTTACTAGTCTGTCTGAGACTACAGAAGAGATATATCATAGCATATGAATAATTAAGCAGATACATGATTTCTTAGTTCATTCCTGCATAGTGACGGGCTTTCCTGTAGCTTGGGGAGGTAAAATAAAAATGTAAAACCCCCAAAAATGGGTGGATGGCCCATTGTTCAAAGCACTTTTTAATTAACTTGTTGATGGTACACTTACTGGGTCGCTGCTAAAATTAAAAGAAAAACAGGAGGAAAGACTAGATGGATAGCTTTTAATAGCACCTAAATGTAAGACTGCCTGCCCGCTGATTGCACAGCATATCGACTCATTGATGGAAGGGTTTAGGTGACCTCTTTCCCAGCTGGATTTATCCAGAGGATCTTACTCACTAACAAGATCATTTGCACATTTCTGACAGGTCTGCACAGTTCATTCTGGTTCTGGTTTGATAATATTGTGAACACCACCAATAATTCCTATAAGCCTTACTTTGAACAATAACCTGACAGCTACTGCCCCCCTTCAAAAGTCAGTCCAGCTACTTGCACTGGTTACATATCTGTAGTAGGAAACTGCATATGAGCAGTTGTTTTTGGCCAATGAGCGTTGAGGGCTGGAGCTTGGTGTAAGGCCAAATCCATTTTCCGCCTGTGTCAGCTGGCGCACGTCATGGTCGACACAACACACTAGCAGCAGGCTGGCAGGAGACATGGTTTTCAAAGAGAGCATGTGATACAGAGGGTGTTAGGGTTAGAAGAGCAATGTTGTCAATATGACATTAAAGGCTGTCTTGTGGATGCTGGAGAAAATCAACACCGGTCATTTCTGAATCAAATCATTGCATGAGCATATGGCACTGAAAGTGTATTGAGTCAATAAGGCTTGTAAAACGAACATTGTAAGCCAAACATTAAGACCAATGCACAGATAGTTTTTTTTAAAGTTAGCTCTTTGCTGAGTGTGCATTGCTCTTTGGCATGTGCTTCCTGCACTAACATGAAAGCATTATAACAAACAATGGGCAAATTCCAGCAGAATATATTTCTTGACACTGGTGATAATTTTTAAAAGTTGCATCCTTTGTACCACTATAGGCTGCATAGAACTGCCTTTTTTCTAGTATCTAGTAACACTGACTCTGTTAACTGCCTCTGCAATTGATTTCCTTATTACAAATAACAATAAAAATTAAATGTAATAATTATGGCATACAATATGTAATGCATATAGCCATGTATAATATATTGTGTAACAATTTGCAAAGGTCCAATTTAATGTTTTTTTTTTTTTTCGTTTTTTTTTTTATGGGTTAAATTTGTAAATAATCCACTGACTGCAGCCCTGCACTAAAATCAGTAAACACATTTCCAAATCAGACACATTAAAATGAATCCTCCTCACACTGCCCTCTTGTGGATTTAATTATTAACCTTTTTAAGAGACTGTCACCAGCAGCTGGATTATAAAAACATATTAGAATAAATAAAATAAGATAATGAAATAATGTAAACCTTTTGCAACAGCTACAGTACTTATGTTATTAGTTTGTGTGAGTCTGGATTGCAAAATCAATTTATTTTTACTTAATTATTTTGTATTGCTATACTTTATACACTGACTCCAAATTCACAATTTTTTCATATGTATAAAACAATCTAGTTTTAAGTTGAAGTATTAATGGCAAAGACAATTTCTTGTTCTGTTTTTTCCTCATTCTATTTATAAAAGTACTATAAACTATAAATAATAACAGCTATCTTGTGTTTCCATTATCAAGAGATAACTGTAAACATTGTACATTCTTTTACTTTTAGTATGATTACCAATGTGTTTGTTTAGCCCCACTTGGCAGCTTCATTGGGAATCGTCTGTCTTGCCGATTTGCAGTAGTCTTGGGAGGATTCATGGCTTCGATGGGTCTTATTCTGAGCTCCTTTGCCACCAGCCTGGAGAACCTCTATCTGTCACTGGGGGTACTCACAGGTCAGTGCATTCTGAGAGTTACCAAGTTTCTGTTCAAAGTAATCAATAGATGTGCTTGACCGATTTTCCGAGTTTCTCTTATTCTCGTTGGCAAAACCGTAATTGTTTGTATGAATATATATATTTGCTGCCAGTATTGACTTATATATATAATTATATTTATATTTATAAAAAATATAAATATATATATAATATATATATATATATATAATCTATATATATATATATTATATATATTTTTTTTAGTAACAAGGTAAAAAAAAGAATCAACGAATTACAAAGAAACAACCTTTTCAGTATTTTCATGTCATGTGGACAATGCTATAGGGGGCTGCACGGAGATAAAGAAAAATTAATGGACAATATAATGGCTCGTGTCTCTATACAGTATAAATGTAACTCTGGATAACCCTTTGCCTATTTTTCTATGGACAGGCATTGGATTTGCACTTTGTTACACCCCAGCCATTGCCATGGTAGGAAAATATTTCTGCAAAAGGAAGTCACTGGCTTACGGGGTCGCTATGTCAGGTAGTGGTATCGGGACCTTCATTCTGGCTCCAGTGGTTCAGCACCTGATTGAACTTTACTCCTGGCGTGGGGCACTCCTGCTGCTCGGGGGGTTTGTTGCCAACCTGTGTGTGTGCGGCGCTTTAATGAGACCCATCGCCTTTAAGGAAGAGCAGCTGAGTGGCACGTTGTCTGCCGATGAAGAGAACACTTACAACAAACAGCAAAACGACTTGAACTCTAAGTCTGCCTGCAAACCAGGGCAGCCCATTAGGACAGACTGCCTGAACAGCTGCGTCTTCTTACAGTCACTGCAGGAGTATAGCTTCTTCCTGATGCCTGATTTCATGGTGCTAGCAGTGTCCATCCTCTTTCTGGCCTACGGCTGCAGTGTTCCATTTGTTTACTTAGTGCCTTACGCCCTGAACGTTGGGGTTAGCCACCAGAACTCTGCCTTCTTGATGTCCATATTGGGTGTGATTGGTATCATTGGGAACATCACCTTTGGATGGCTGACAGATCGAAGGTGAGCTGGTTTTTAACGTGTAATCTTTTTATTAGAGACGAAGCACAATGCTCCAGGTTACAACATGTTGCTAAGCAGAGGCAGAGTTTGATCTGAGGAAAGCAATTCTCAGAATTTAGCTGTATAGGTTTTCTTTTCCTTACATACCTTTGCCTCAAGAGGATGGCATGGACAACCAGCCAGCTCAACCCCTTTGGAGTTCTTCTGTGGGATAACTACAGTACCCCATAATCATTCATGGTATACAGTGCCTATAGGAAGTATTCACCCCCCTTGAACGTTTTCACAGCTTGTTGTGTTACAGCCTGAAATTGATACATTTAAATGGGATTTTTTTCCCCCTTTGATTTACACAACCTACTGAACACTTTCAATGTGTGAAAAAAGGGGGTTGAAAAAACAAAATAACAACCTGAAAAGAGCAGAGTAAGAAGGGCATTGGTCAGAGAAGCCATCAAGACAACTCAGCATTCAGGCTGGCCGTAATTTGGGATCGTGCGCCCTTTAAAAATGTGACCCAGAAATAAAAACATTGTTTTTAAATGCTTATGCGCACTTTAATTCAAAATACAAAATAATGAAACACAAAAACAAACAAACAAAACCCTAGCTCCCTCTGAGAACTAACTAAATATTGGCAAATCCCAGCCAAACAAAGCACAACACACTTTTGAAAACAAAAACTTTTAAGCCAAACGTAGGTTTTACTTCTATGTCTGCACCAACAATCGAGCTCCTCATCCTCTAGAACAGACTGGCTGCACTCTTTAAATACCCTGCACCTGGTTCTAATTTAGAATTACCTCCAGGTGCAGGGGATAATTAACAATTAACAAATACAATTAAATTAATTAAAAGCTATTCAATTAAACAAAACGTGCATTTTCACATTTTTTTATGTAAGGGAGGAATCTGACCCTCCCCTGCCATCTTACACTGTTGTTTCACAATAAAAATTCTCTTGCCTCTTCAAAGTGTTCAGTAGGTTGTGTAAATCAAAGGGGGAAAAATCCCATTTAAATGCTTCAAGATTTCAGGTTGTAACACAACAAACTGAAAACTTCCAAGGGGGGTGAATACTTACTATAGCCACTGTATACTCTATATATCCTTTTTCCACCACATGTCCAGATTGTTAAAATGTTTACGTGCAAGCCACACTCACAGGCAATGTTCATTCAATTACACACGTATTCTTCCAGTATCTACCATGTGAGAGTGGAAACCATTGGTAGTCACCTAGGTATCATGTGGTTAGGTGATTATGTACTGTACTCCCCATAAATAACCCAGGGAATGCGACAAATAGATACTATAGCAACTGCCATGTTGAGAACAATACATGTCGATGGCCGCTGTTTACTGTGAAGAAACAGCAATGGCAAGAAATGAAAAACAGTAAAAAATAAATAAAGTTCGTTGTCAACTTGATGTACTATTTATTTTGGGAATAAACAAAACAACGTTTAACTTGAACTGCTATTTGGCATTCTTTGTTTTGTAGTTAATTATCTGGGGTAAAGCAAGTCCTACACAACTTATTCTTTACTCCTTGGATATTTTTCTATTTTAACATGTTACATATTGTAAGGTCTTGCTATATAATAAAGGCACATACAGGGGCCAAGACCACGCCACTTGCCGCTGCTGCTATGCTCTCTGCCTGCGTTCTGAGCAATATAGTGACTTTTATTACTTTTTGAAAAACAAATGAATATACGAACGACTATTTAAATTGAGTGAATATCCGAAACATGAAAATCCGGTTGACATTCTTAAATGCTGAAAGTACCCAAGCCCTTTGTATTTAAGAAGCCATGGCCTGACCTTAACTTGACCCTGAGCAGATCATTGAAGTGACTTACGGAGTCCTTAGGTCACTGCTGGTCTGATTCTACCCCATGTCTATGACTGCAGAGAGTCGTTCCGTCAGTTCAGTCAGTATGCTGTGGTCCCCGCAAATGATGTCATCAAGGCTCCTGTAGAAATCCTGTGCTGCTGACGAAGTAGGAGGTTGAGTTAACATGACTGTTCCATCCAAGGCCAGTACTACCATCAGTTTTACATTATGCTGTCATCACATGAAGCCAATCAGAGCAGCATATTTACTGCAGTTTAGTAGTATAGAAATTAGTCTCGAAATTTTCCAGTTTTTGAAAATGGCTGTAGCGGGTCACTTTTACTGTACACGTGGCAATGCACACTTGTACATGCTATAAAACCTCTTAACAGTACAGTCTCCAAATGTTTAAACTTAGAAGATATTTAGGATAAAACTCCAAGCCTTTTTTTGTGCTGCATTTTGTATACTTTTGTTTGTTCTGTTTTGTTGTTTCAGGTGTTTGAAGAAGTACCGCTATTTTTGTTTCTTGATTGCTGTTGGCATGGATGGCCTGTGTTGTCTCTTGATTCCCATCCTGCAGAGTTTCCCTCTGTTAGTGCCATTCTCAGTGCTTTACGGGTACTTTGATGGGGCGTATGTGGCCCTCTTGCCTGTAGTAACGTCGGACATTGTTGGAACTCAGTACCTCTCTTCTGCCCTGGGAGTGGTCTTTTTTCTTCATGCAATACCTTATCTCATCAGTCCGCCGATTGCAGGTCAGTGAACATCTTGATTATTCAAAATTGTAAAAACAAGCATACTATACATAGTGTTATCCCTTGCAAGAGATGCATGTTTCACACATTAGAATCTAGGTCAGTTTAGTTTTGCATCTTAACCTACTGCACCTCTGCTGGACTCAATCAAAGCAACGTTTTGGCTGTTGTTTAAGCCCATTTTGGTTCACTAAAACAAATTCTGTTTAAGAGAGGATTTATTAGTTTTCCGAAGTACTGTTTAAGGTAAGAATATACTTTTTTTTTTTAAAAACAGTCCTTAAAATAGACCTTAAGGGGGCCCTAAGTGTTTCACCTGGTAAAAGCAAAGCCGTGTGGTGTGAAGGATGAGTTGATGGCCAAATAGTGCTATAATATAAAAACAAGCAAGCAACCTTACAGTGTTGAGGGGAATCCACCTAGCATAAGAATAATACCTTTTTATTTCCCTAAGACTTTTTAATAGTTTTTCAATCTTTCCTTTTCAGGCTGGCTAGTGGATCGAAAAGGCACCTACACCGCTGCCTTCATGCTCAGTGGATTCTCCATGATTTTCAGCTCAGTTTTGCTGGTGTGTGCTGCTTTGATTAAGAAGTGCTTTAGAACTCGGTCCGGGTCTTACTCCACCAACTCGGACCCCAAACTCCAAATCTGGACAAACACTGGCGAGACAGAGTACTGTGTAGCGGCAGATCAAGAACCGAAGCCTGTATGATAGACTCCAAAGTATACCTTATAGGACTGCATGAGTAGTCAGGATATTCAAATGTAGTTTTTAAACATGTCCAAAAATAGCTTTTTTTTTATTTGTACTGTCTGTTTTTATTATATCAAAGTATTGTGGATATATGTATGATATACAGTGTTCACCTTTTATAATGCTATAGTGGGGAGCTATAGTTACAAGACCATGTTGTTTGTGTTCCGCCTTATAACAAGTATAAAAGGGCTACTGTAATGGCATTATGGAGCAAATGGGAGCCACAACCATACCGTGTTATAACCGATTCCACAATATAACGAGGCGTGTTATAACAGGTGAGCACTGTGTGTGTGTGTGTGTGTGTGTGTGTGTGTGTGTGTGTGTGTATATATATATATACACACATTCCTTTTATTTACCTCCCACAATCAGAATGTGGAAGTATCCTTTTCTCGTACATTTGAAATTATTTCAGGCAAGTGGTAAATACTGTTAACAGTGTTCTCTCTTAATTATGGGAGGTTAGTCTCCATTAAATACAGTAGGCAGCTACAAGAGGCTTACATTCAAAACTGGGGATCAACCCGTAATGCTTGTTTGTTTTTGTCTGAACTCCCACATCACCACATGTGGTTTCATTTATTTGAAATACAATATTCTTCGAGCCAGGAAACTTGTAACATTGGTCAAGGCTCATATTACATTTGCTTAATGAATAACAGCTTTTTTTTTTAAGGTGTCCTGTGGGCAGGGCAGGACCAGATTAACACATAGGCAAACTGGGGCCCAAAGTCATGAGGGGACCCAAAACGAAAAGTTAATTTTATTTATTTATTTATTTATTTATTTATTTAAACAGATACGGAATTGCAAGCAAACTGGAAGAACTTCACTCACTGACATTTTAACCGAGGCAGTGTACCTCACTTGTGTTCACACAAAATCAAGCTGGCTGACCTAGAGCTTACTCTCGCTCACTTTCTCGCGGCGACACAAGTAAATTCCAGGTCAGGTCAAAAGTTTGATTTTGTTTGAATACAGCAAACCATGTCTCTTTCATGGGCAGCAAAGCATAAACACAAGAAACGAGAAGAAGAAGAATGCAAGCGGCAAGGGGAGGGTGGGGGGCATTAGAAAGCTTTTTCTTTAACAAAGTATGTCAAAAAAACAAAAAAGCCACATTAAACTGCATTTGACTTAAAGTTGCCAACGCATCCATGCATTTAGGGCCATTTTAACACTAAAACTTAAATAAATAAAAATGTAATTAGCTCGAATGACATATACCTACACCTTATGTGATAGCAGAAAAGTATCAAAAGAAGAATACCAATTAGCAATACTGTTCTGAAATGAGTATATGCATTCTTCAACCAAAGCAAGTAGCCAAAGCACATTGAGCTCCGGAGACACTGTCCAGCTTGCAATGCTTTTTTATTATTGGAAATATGCTGGGTAGCTCAATGAAATTTATGCAGTAACAAGAGACTGCGTTGACGGATCTTGGACAGGATCTGGCAGCTGAAAACTGGCACAAAATTGTGCTCTTGTCTACACCTAGCGAAGAGCCAAGTTTGTCATTAATAAGTGGGCTTTGCCATACAGCAATGCAGAATTGGAGCAAGTTTTTTTCTCAGGTGAACCTTGTAAAAACAGACATAAGAAATAAATTCTGTAGACTTTTTGATTGGAGTTCTGACCATGCTGTCAAAAATAAAAATGAAAATGATCCAGTCTGCAGATGTGTCCATGTATGACCATAAGTAAATAAGACCTAAATAAATGTAAGTACACAAAACTAGCCTATTTTATAATGTGTTTTATAGTTGTTGTTTTTTTTTTGTTTGTTTTTTTTTTTTTTAATGTCAGTAAAAAAAAAATAGTGTCAACAGGCCACTGTATGTCAGTAAAAACAAGCTTGTCAAACCCTGATTTGAGTAAACAACACTTATAGGTATGTTTGGTTTTTTTGTTGTTTTTTTTTTTTTTTTTAATATAGATTTGTGTGGACTATAGGGGACCTAGTTAGTAGACAAAAGTTTGAGTACCCTCCTATACAAAAGTATGTTTTTTTTTTTTTAATTGGATAACAATCAACATATGGTGTTCTTGTCCATATTCAAACTGTTGTATTTTTATTCAGTAAATTGGGAAAGGTGATTATCAAGCTCCGCTCTGGGATTTGATGTAGGTTTCAGGCTTTTCCAATTTTATTTTCAAATATATTTAGCACACCACCTTCAATTGAACTGTTTCTTTCAGATTCGGTCGGTCATTCAGTTCAGAGCAGTGCGTGAAACTTTCATCATAATTAACTAGAATTCGTCATAATTGACCGTTTCTGATCAAAACCGTGTATAATAAGTTAAAAACAAAATTATACCTGTTGCAAATTGGTGGAGCGTGAGTTCAGCTAATATATAAAGTCGTCTATTTGTTGCTATTCATAAGGATGGTAGGGGCCCAGTAGTGTATGTTTGCTTAGGCCTCACGATAGGTTAATTTGGCCCCGCTTGTGGGTCAACTTTTACGACAGATTCGGATGGCAGCTGGGAAAATTCATCTAGCAAAACTCCTGCTTGCCAATTCAAATTCCTTCTTTAGAATTGTCATGATTTAAAAGCTTATGTCATTGGAAATGTTTTCTGAAGGTTTGATACCAGGAACTATTGAATTCATGTGAAGCACTCTGGGATGCCTTGGCATGAAATGCAATATACAAAATAAATGATTGCTATTCAAAATGTTTTTGACCAAAGCATGCTGTCATTGTCAACAGATACCAAAAAAAACCATTCTAAAACCTTCTACTAGACAATGGTGGCTTTTAAAGTCATTACTGGATAATACTAGACCACCACCTAGTGGTGTATTGTAAGCGGTGCATGCAGAACACTGGACTGTTAATGCAGGGAAATGTTATTTCTTGTTTACAGGAATACACCATGTTATTTATGCTTTACATTAGATGACACTTAATCTTATTTTCTGTTAACCATTCATCAGCATTTGTTACATCACATTGAAGTTAAAGAGTGAACTAATAATGTAATTGTTGTAGTAAGGTTGGCATAAAACTTAAATGTGATGCTACCAATACTATTAATTAATCAAATTGTATTGTGCTTTTTTTGTATTATTTTTAATCTGTACAAGATTATAAATACAAATGTGATACATTATCACTACTCAGAATAACACCTCTACCACTGAATTCTGAATGTTCTGAAAAGTGTGTGAATATTCAGACTGTTTTATTATCAATAGCATAATAGATTATAATTATAGGAGGCATTGCAAGATTACTAACAAATGACCTGTTCAGTCAGAAATTCCTAGTGATGCCAATTGAATACATTCATAAAAACAAGTGAGGTCGAGCACCAAAACATGTTAAGCTAAATGTCATACCTGTGTCATGTTAATTTGTTGATTGTGTGTGTGTGTGTGTGTGTGTGTGTGTGTGTATATGTATATATATATATATATATATATATATATATATATATATATATATATATATATATATATATGTTATTGGAGGAGTTGCCTTTCTGAATAAATTTAATTAAAAGTATTTCAAAAAAGGAGTTGATGGCTTCTCGCATCAGTCATTTTTTAAAGAGTCACTATAGTTCTATCGTTTCCCGTTGAAGATGAAGACGTTCCAATTTCCAGATATTAAACTGTTAGTTAAGCATTTTTATTTTAAAGTCATGAAATTGCTCTATAATAATCGAAAATTAGGACCAAACCTATTTGAACCAAATGACATTTGCTGATGCCAAAATGAAAAGTCTGCATACTAATACAATTCTTAGCTCAAATGGAGAACTGAGTGCACTTTTTAATGGACAGTTTAGCATCTTTTGTGTCAAAGTAACAATACACTGTATATTATCACTCTAATTGGGCATTGGGCAATGCCTTTATTGCTATGCATGCTATGATTTTACCAAAGTATATCAGAGTGAGGTTTTATAAGGGTAACAAGGGTGTTTATTGTGTTTGTATCAGTGATTGCAATTCTCTCAATCACATTTCAGATACACAGTTAAAGTCATAATGTATATAATAATCTGGTTGAATCAACTGCATGTGGGAATCAAAAACTGCATTTCCTTTACTAATCACCCAGTACAAACTGACTCTAATTAAATAAGTTTGTTATTCTTTATTGTATAGATTACACTACATACTTGTATATACTATAGATAAACATACACAAGTTTAATAACTTTGCTATTCCAAGGAAACAGATTAAAAATCCAACTAAAAAATGTGTCCAGTATTGTATTCTTATAATGTATAATAAATGTGTAGGTAAATAAAATATAACAATGACAAAAATGCATTTATAATCTTACTATCTAACATTTAAAAAAATGAAACACTCAATAGATAAGTTGGACAAAAATAAGAAGTCATTACCATTATAGCAGTACACAACTTTGACAAAAAGGGATTGTATGCGATCAGCAGTCTGGCTAAGACTGATCTGATGATCTTCACAGCTTAATACTGTCACCATTTTTTTTTTTTCCAGATCATATATAAATTACTCACGTATTAAAACCAAAAAGAGGAGTATATGATTAAAAGTTGGTGGCATTTAGATCTGACAGTGTTTAGATCTGGATCCCTACATCCCCTTCTGGCCCTGTGGTCACATAACTCATGGATTCTCTTGCAACTCTTTGCATACGAAAAAAGGGGCCTAAAAGTCATACTTTCACTGTGAAGATTACACTGTTTACCAAGTAACAAAACATTATAAAGCAATTCAAATTACATACAAATTGAAATCTTTAAAATAAACAAAAAACAAAGTGCAAGAAAAGCCATCGATATACTTATGCAACAACATGTGTTACATTGGATTACTTTTTCTTTTTTAAAAAGGCATTCACATGCTGTATAGGCTTACAAAATGCAATAATAAACAATATAATGAGACGATGTACAGATAATATTTCTACATTTTGTAAGCGATGTGCAAGAACATAAGCACATTTTAAAGTGCAGGTAAAAATAAGCATTATTACATGAATCATACATAATAAACCAATACCATTATGTTTCATCTGTTAGGATATCTAATGAAGATTCAGTTAAAAACCTTTGATAGTTATCAAAACTATTGGGGACATATTTTCAAAGCATTTATTCCAGTCTTTAATTAACCCCTGTTGTTTGAAAAGTAAAACAACTTAATTTTACAAAACTTGAACCAAACAAGTGGTATAATTTAGCTCTCACAGTATTATGATTCTCATATTGTAACATTCACATGATTTTTTTTTTCTATTTTCATAAAACAGGTGTTAATTAAAGAATAGAGGAAATGCTCTGAGGATATGGCCCTACTTTTTGCAGTCAGCAAAGTACTTTGGCATTTCACCTCTGCATTTCAATTCAATGAAAGGCGCAGGTCACAAAGAGCACTCAGATATTCATCATTGCCAGGGTCATGCAGGATAGCATTCTCATAGCATTCGATCGCTTCGAGTCTCTCATTGTTCATTTGATGAGCGAAGCCCAGAATACCATAGGCTTCCCCGTCTTTTGAATTCTTAGCAATCCGTCTTTCTGCTATATTTTTTAGCTTCCTGTAGCACCTTATTTGTTCTGGGTTGTTATTTTGAATTTTGAGCCCATCTTTGTAGCACTGAACAGCAAGAGATTCAGATCTGTTGTGGTACATCTGGAAATCTCCATAATAGAGATAAAATGCCTGCAAATTTTCAGACTTGATATTTGGCATTTTAAGTATCTCCTCAAATAAATCTTCTGCCTTTTTGTTACTTCTGGATTCTGCATACATACTTGCCAGATCTAACTGCGCATAATAAAAAGATGGCTTCTGCTTGGTTACTTTTTCCAGGTGAAAAATGCACATTCTGACAAGTTTGTTAATCTCAGTGCTGTCTTGGAACTGCTTCTTCTGCCCTTTCAACTTGAATATTTTCCTTTTATAACAGAGACTTATCTGATGGTGTAGAAATCCTGAATTTGGTGTATGTTCCAGTGCCTTCATTAACAGTTCCAGGGATTTATCAAGAGACCCGTGTTTTCTGAAAAACTTTGCCACGTATCGAGTAACATGGGGGTTATCTGGTGACAGCTTCAGAGCTTGCTCCACTAACTTCAAGGCTTCCTCATTTTGTTTATACTCCCCAAGTTTCAGCCCCAGGAGTACCATGATCTGTGTATTCTCCGGGTGTAACTTGAGTGCATGTCTTAGCTGTTTGAGGGCAGTCGAGTCATCAGCACAGACACCTTCTATTTCAAAACTCTCGATGCGATATAGAACAATGGCATAACCAGCATTCCACTCCGTCTCATTGGGCTCTTCTTCAAGAGCCTTTTTGAAACATTCTTTTGCTCTCTCATAATATTTCTTGGAGTACTTCAAATAGGACCATCCCTTTTCCCCGTACACAGCAGGAAGGAGGACACTGTAGCGGGAGGCTTTGTTGGGGAACTTCTTGAAAATGTCTTCCAGCTTCTCCAGGTAGCTCTGAGCTTTGGTGAGCTTGCCCATGTGATAATACAACCAGGCAAAGTTTCCATATGTAACAATAATCAGCTCTTCAAATTCATGTTCATTGGTAGTCTTTGCAAGTTCTTCAGCTTTCTCTAGGTATTTTTCTGCTTCTTCGTTAAAATCTTCCAGGTGCTTCACGTAAGCCAGTTGGTTGTATGAGCACACAATCCCCCTGTCCTTCCCGAGGTTCAATTGTACCTGTTCTTCCAGTCTTTCTTTTAAGTCATCGAGGTCTGTGTCTTCCTTGTTAAAACTCCATGTAAAGTGACACTCCAGCTGTAACAGTTTGGTTTTCAAAGCATTTTCTTGGTTTGAACTGTAAATCATAAAAAAATAGTTTAGGTCCAGTGGAATAAAGTTATAACAGAATTACATGACATTGCCTATAAAACATATCTTTATTTTTTAGTTCCTTTATATGGAACAATCGGGAACTGAGTTGTGTCACTGGGACTGTGTTTGTTTTCACTGACAGCAGACCATGACAAAACCGATTAGAATTCTGTCAGAACTTGCTATGAAAAGGAAGTTACCAAATTAACTTTACATTTGAACAATAGTGTTACACTTTAAAATACAGCGCAGAGGGAGGTCAATTACTGTCACTCATCCAGTAGGTGAAGAAATGTATAATTTAATTGCACAACAAGATGATACAAATATTCATCTGCAAGCTTCAATATCTGAGTAATGTGCAGTTGCTGATAGTTGCCCAGTTTTAGTTTTATATAAAGTTTTTTTCTGTTGTTGTAACTGTTCTTCAGTTCTCAGAAAACAATTGACTATATTTGCCACACGTTTTTTTTGTTGTTGTTGTTTTTTTAAAAAAAAACAAGGTAGTTAATTATTTTATCAGCTCATGCAAAATGTAGTGGTGTCATATTACCAGGACAATTGTGTATGTACACTTGTGTATGATTACCCAGGTAGCAGGCTAACATTGACTCAACGTTGACAAAAAGGTTAACAACATCGGCGAATAAAAGGTTAACAACAAAAGCCCTCAGCGGCTTTTAGTCCGGGTACTTCCTGGTGCCCAAAAGGGACGGCTGTTTCAGACCAATTATGGACCTCAGAGTCCTCAACGTATTGCTCAAACAGAGGAAGTTCAACAAGTTGACAGCACAGCGTATCCTCCAGTCCGTCCAACCAGGCAAATGGTTCACATCGATCGACCTGCAAGACGTTTATTTTCACGTCCCGATCTGCGCTTCGCCTTTCAAGGCAACGTATACGAATTCTGCATGCTGCCATTTGGCCTCTCGCTGGCGCCCCGCACATTTTCAAAGTGCATGGATGCAGCACTGGCTCCACTCAGGCTGCGGGGTATTCGGATTCTAAACTATCTGGACGATTGGTTGGTTTGCGCACAGTCAAAAGCACGCACAGAGACGCACACAAAACAGGTCATAGATTATTTGGCGAAGTTAGGGCTCTCAGTACATCAACAGAAGAGCAACTTCGTACCGACTCAGTCCACTGTGTTCTTGGGGATCAAACTGAACTCTGTGAGCATGCTTGCCTCACTTTCGGAAAGCAGGATTCGGTCGTTGGAGACCACGCTCTCCTGCAGGTCAAAACATATCAACGGTTGTTGGGGCTGATGGCAGCCACCTCGAGAATCCTTCCACTAGGGCTGCTGAGTATGCGCCCGCTTCAAGCCTGGGTGAATACGCTCAAGGTGCACCCGGTCCAAGATCGGTACCGGCTGGTGCGAGTGGGTTCCATATCAACACTGCAAATTGGTTATTCAGACAACGTTGATTTAACCTTCTTTCAGTGAGCAAAATGGTGTTGAATCAATGTCGGATTTTAACGTTGAATCAATGTTAGCCTGCTGTCTGGGTACCTACTAAACGTACACTTGAATTTATGATGCATATTAAGAAAATATTAACATTCAAATCATATTATTATTATTATTATTATTATTATTATTATTATTATTATTATCAACATGCCGCTTTAAAAGTGTGAGCCTTTAGTCATTTTTCCATAGCTGTGCCCTACAAGGTTTAAGCAAGAAACTAAATATATTACATTGCGATCATAAATATTGTTTACTTACTGCATTATGAACACCGGAACCTCAAGGAATCGCTTCTGTCTTTATTCTCATCTGCTGAGGCTGAAGTGAGCACAGTGCTGTTTGCCTTTAATTTATAGCGAACCCACTGAAGCCGTGTCCTGACCAAAACATCCAGAAACGAAACTGGAAAGTGAAACCAGAGTCAACATTACAAAAACACAAACAAACAAAACAAACACAAAAAACCCCCAGCTGATTGGCTTGTGCTGCCTGAGTCACTGTATTTTTGGAATATTGCCAGTTTAGGTTCTTGGGAAACGAAACTTAGCAGCGAAATTAAG
Source organism: Polyodon spathula (assembly GCF_017654505.1). NCBI lineage: Eukaryota > Metazoa > Chordata > Actinopteri > Acipenseriformes > Polyodontidae > Polyodon > Polyodon spathula. The sequence goes on from NC_054543.1 coordinate 13,802,451, forward strand.
TATCTGTAGACGAGATCAAACTGGATGCAGTGATAGCGCGTCATTCTTTACTGTATGCAGACAACCAAATACAGATTTCAATAGAACATATTTACACTAAGAATAAAGTATATGTGTGTCATAAAATAGTCAGTGAAGGCAAATGCTCAGCCTGACAGCAGAATTGTTCTTGTTTGAGCCCCCTGGAGACTCAGAGCAGGACTGCAGTTTTAAATAAATAAATAAATAATGGAAACACATACATACATACATACATACATACATACATACATACATACATTAATTAATTAATTAATTAACCATTCAAAACAATGAGAGAATGGCAGGATGAGCAAGCTGAAGGGGTTCTGTGGTTGAGTCCCGTGATGAGTGGCTCTGCCTAAAGGCCCAAGACCAGCTGCCTGGCCAATGGCCAGATGGACCCCTCTGCTTCTAAAGCTACCTGGGACGATGGTTTGGACGCCCTTCTTGCATGCTTGGAGGACCAAGATTGGTGCCTCGCCTGTGGAGAGCTGTCCAGCACCCAAAAAGTGGGAGCTGTCTCCAGCGCCCAATAAGAGGGAGCCATCTCCACTGCACAATAAGAGGGAGCAATCACCAGCGCCCCAGAAGCAAGAGCCGTCTCCAGAGCCCCAGAAGAAATAGCTGTCTCCAGCACCACAAGGAGATGCCCCGCTGTCTCCAGTGCCACAGGAAGAAGCCCTACTGTCTCCAGTGCCACAGGGAGAAGTCCCGCTGTCTCCAGTGCCACAGGGAGAATCCCCACTGTCTACTCTGCTAGCGTTGCCACTACCAGCATTGCCATGGCTGGCGTGCCCAGCGCTGCTCTCAGCCTTGTTGCTGCTGGCATTGCCACTGCTGGCTGCACATCCGGAGGAGCCAGTATTTCCGCTGTCAGCTTTGGCGCTGCCAGTGTTACTACTACCAGCATTGCCAATGCACTTTAACCATGGTCACACTGGCAGTGGCGCGGGGCATGTAGTTCCAATGATTTATCTACAGACCCTTTCAGTCTGAAAAACTTTGCTACATATCGAATTACAGGAGCACCATGATAACTGTGTTTTCTGGATCTAGCTCTAGTGAACGTATCAACTGTTTTAGTGCATAACCTATGTTCTGCTCCTACTCATCAGGCTCTAATTTGAGAGCCTTTTGAAACATTTTGCTCTGTCATAATTATGCTTGTCAGAAACCTTTGAGAAGGTTGATCCCTTTTCCCCACACAAAGTAAGGAGGAAGGTCTTTGGGGAACTTCTTGCAAATGTCTTCCTGCTTCTCTAGGTAGCTCTGGGCTTTAGTGAGCTCACCCAGTTTTCATAGTTTCCACAGTTACATGTATAAACAAAGATATATTTATACAGGGTATTTATGTTACTGAAGGAGACAAAGGAGTATTGTTTAATATAATATAGAAATGCAAATAATATACAAAGCTGACTGGGAAGTAAAGTCAAATTGCATTCTGACCATAGATTTCTTTGAATAAGATAATTTGTTGTCGTTTCTAATGGTTTTGTAACAGGGAGTTTGTATCAGAAGGAAACGACGTCTTGTTAAGATTGGTTACACTGCTTAATCACTTTTGCTTATGTAGGTGCTAGGATTGAAGTTTGGTTGAAATCCTCGCTCCAGAGTATACAAACAACTAAACATAAACCTATACTTTGCAATGTATGTCTATTTATACATGTTACGTCTGCGTACAATGGCAATCGAAGCTGCCAAGTACTTTAGCTCTAGTTCTGTAAACTTATCAAGTGCTTTTTTCTATTTAAAACATATAGTCAGTATAAATTCCAGACATTAGAATAACCATTGTGGGTTTTGCACTGCAACACAAATATCTAGCTAACCACACCCTGCAGTGTCAGCTGTTACCATCACCACACAAGTAATTACTCAAAGCCAGATATTGTTCAATGAATGATTTGAGGCTTCAAAAGTGGGTGGAACATAATTGCAAAATTCTTGTTTTGATGACATAAGTACAAAAAAAAGTTAAAAAAAATAAAAATACCCACACAGTCCATTTTATAAATCCAAATCAACTGATTTGAATCGCATAACACTCAGAGAGGTGCAGGCTTATGTCATATACAATCATCTATTAGGTTCTTACTCCATGAGGATGATTGGAAATGATGAATAACTCCCAACTCCCACTTTGCAACTGGTCCCCTGCAACCCTCGTTGAAGGGATGCTGCAGGAGAATAGACTGAGATCCAATTTAAATAACTGACGTGGTTTTTAATTACAATGCATTCAGAAAGGGAAACTGTTGTCAGGACCAAACCACATTATATATAGAGGATACTGACTGATCGTTTGTGGTATATGGTTTTTATTCACCACAGGAGGATGTTAAAGTAAATTACAAGCCCCGACAGGGGCAAGTGGTTTATGAAAGGACATACACCAAAGAGGAATAAAAACCATATACCACGAACGATCATTCAGTATTCTGTTTATACCACAAGTATATATTTAATATAAACAACAATAAAATGTATACATTTTTATATTAAATCAACCAATTCAGGGATTATATATTGTGATGGGGTCTTCAATGAACAGTTTAAGTTGTATGGCAGCATTATTAAGCATTCCTATATATGCATTGTTTATGCATTTATAAACTGAACACAATGTTACTTCTGTACATTTCTGTTGTGGTTTCATTAATGATAAAAATGTAAGTTATTTCTAATGTGAACAACAAAGATTTTTGTTTTGACCCGAAAGTTAATTGGTCAAAATATCATTTACGTACAACGCTATTTACCATTTTTCCATGATAAGTTAATACAGTCCCAGTTATTCATATACAATTATAATAATAATCAAATTATTGTGCCTGTATAGTTTGCACGTTAATGGAAATGAAAACTAACCAGACCAGTTTATTTGAGTGTTTTTCTAAGAAAACAATGTGTTATATTAATTATACACATCTGAGATGGGGTTAAAACACGTCCTTGCTAAACACGTGTGCAGTGTGACCACAGTTAATTGTTTGATTGTTATTTAGTTCTGGCCACATACTATAAAAGCATTGAGAGGCTGTACCTATGCCATTACACTACCTCAACCATGTTTAACACTGGACATGATGAATGTTTGAAACATATTGCTTTCTTGGTGAAAAATGCGATGTACATATTTTCAATTTTCCATTTACCGTACTTAATATTTTTGTCTAAAGAAATTCATTGTAACTTCATAATGGACCTGAATTTGTTGTTACATCATGTATTTAGTGTTCCGCATTTTCGTTTTTTATCTTAAAAAAAAAGGCCCTTAAAAAGCTCAAATAAAATGTTCCGGATTTTTATTTAGTCCCTATATTAAAACAGGGATAAAATCGATAAACTTGTATTTAGTTTTTTAGCTGAATCATCAATAAAAATCGAGGGGTAGGGATGGGGAGTGGGGTTGGGGGGATGTTGGGATGTTGGGGGGGGCGTAGTATCTACAGAAGGTATAAACATGACATCAGCTTAAAACAAGCCAGGTTTATTCATAAATAGAAAATAAAATTGGCAGAACTGGGTGGTGCAAGCCATCGGGAGATGCGTCAAAAATCACAATGGACATTTCCATCAATGCATTCCATAAGTCTGGAGCGTCACCAAGGGAGGTGAGATTATTACTAAAGAAGCAGTTCTGTAAAAAAAAAAAAAAAGGCTAGAACATTTTAAATTTTAAATTTAGTGAATGACACGAAATAAAATAAATAAAACACAAAAGAGCATAGGTACACCACACACTAAAAAAAGGAAACAGTTCGGGGAATAACACTGGCTTGAAACAGCTAATTTGATTATTATTATTGGTCAACATTATTACAACAAAGAAGCTTCATTTTACACAAATACGAAACCAGTGTTTGGCGCTCCCCATCACTTTGACTAAAATTACGGTGAAATAAAGAAAGATAGACATACCATCAATTTCCAGTTGTTCTGCTATTTCTTACCATGTGGTGTCCTTATTTTTATTGTCTTTATAACCACGAACACTGTCATCATAAACATTTAATTTTTTTGTAATGTCTTTATAACCACGAACACTGTCATCATAATCATTTTATTTTTTTGCACAGCAAGGCGGCTAGTTCCTTCTGAAGTACCGAGGCCTGGAGAGGATTTGTCACGAAAGTATTTGTGATACCTTGAAAGGGAGGAGGTCCCAAGCGGAAGTGAAGTGCTTAACTGTTTTGCACGGTGGCGAGCACCCAGGTGTCTGAGGTGTAAACCCGCCAGTACTGCAGCTGTTGTGCCGAAAATGCCTCCTGGTGCGCTGGTGTTTGGGCTGGCCACAGCCTGCGTTCCCGCTGCCTGCTGGGTGGGCCTGGTTGTTCGCTGCTGGTGTGCTCTGTAGGCTATGCCTTAGGTCACCCAGCGGAGCCGTGAAGACTGGAACTGTCCTGGTGACTGTCTACGTCAGAGGAGCTCACCAGAAGTTTGACATGCTCCATGCGGGAGCGAGGAGAGGGAGCAACGCGGCCACCTGCCGGGACGCATCACATTCACAGTGGGATCTCTGCAGCATCTCCTCTACCCAAAGGTGACCCTGGCTTGCGACAACCACAGCAATCAAGCTAGCTAGGCTCCAGCCAAGAGCCAAGATCAGAGATCTGCAGAAGCGTGCTGGACAGGAGACTTAGTTCCGTGGCCACCAGCTCAGGGAGCAGGCCCGGGAAGGCCGGGAACTTTTTAGGGCGAGGAGCCATCGCCTGCATCCTGAAAATGGACCGGTGGCATCCAGGAGACCTGCAGGAAAGTTGCAGCGCATCCCATCAGTGCTGAAACTGAGCTAGACAATGGGAGAGTGCTTGCTTCCGAGGCTACCTTGACGCCAAGTTCTTCCTCAGCAGGGGGTTCAAGCTCCCCTAGCCACTATAGAAAGCGTGTCCTCTTGCACCAGCTGGGATGCCTCTTCCCACCCAGCCTGATCTCCCCTGGGGGAGGGGTGTATGGCAATTGGGTCAGTAACTGAGCTGGGACTGCGGCCATGGGCTGGCTCCTGGACCTGGGCTTTTGGGTGCATACCAAGCTTCTTGTGCACAGAGTACCATGCACTACATGCACTGTGTACTGTGCAGCACCGTGCATTCGTGCACAAGCGCTGTAGCAGTAGACACCAAGCACTGTGCATACCAAGCACAGCACGCACAGAATACAGAGAGCAATATGTGATCGATCGTAGAAATAATAACACTTATGTGTAAAGTCGGGCTCTCTCTAAATAAATCTAGGTGACTCGTGTTTAAAAATACAATCGTTTTAAAGAGAGAAGGTTTCAAATAGGAACAAAAGCAGATTTTATATTATACAGAGATGGGATAAGTCGCTACCGGAACTCTTTGGCTTTCCATGATGCACCGGATACACAGGGAGGACGGAAGAAAAGTCGGCGTTAACAATCTTGTGTATTCTTGTGGTCGGACACCTGGGACCTCTTCCACTGTTCCCATAGCAATCAGCGTCTGGGGTAAAAATCAGAAGCTGGTTATTTTGGTTTATTGTTGTTACTGCAGTGATTCAAACAGGTCAAAAACAGCACCTTTGTATCTTTCATTGCCTGGTAATAATAATAATAATAATAATAATAATAATAATAATAATAATAATAATAATAATAATAATAATAATCAGAGGTAGATGTGCAGTAGAGAGTAGATAGTAGTAAAGAGAAATATCTGATTTGTACTTAGTAGAGATACTAGTATGAACAATTAAAATTACAAGATATTGAAAAAGACACCTAGTCGAAACATTTGTCCTTGAATTTCAATTTCTTTTAGTATTTCTTAAGGTAGAGCATATTATAAGGACACACTTGTGAAACGTTTATTCAGGATAACATTTAAGTTGCACATCAGCAAATTTTGTGATCTCAGCAGCTGGCTATTCAGAATTTTTTTTTTCTTCAGAAAATAAAGATTGCACTCTCTCAGACAAATTCCAGAAGTTTATTTGATCATTTCCACTTTAAAAAACAATACAATGACATTTTGACCACTAGGTCTGCATCAGATTGAGTAAAGTCTTCATACAAGTCACTCAAATGGAGTAACAAAGTATGAATTAGTTATATCACAGTTAGAATTATAACAATTTCAGTGATTCAAATCATCACATCATTAAAACAAAATACCATTATTGATTAAACATCTCTTTAATCATTAAAAGCATATAAGCAATGACAGAGGCCAGTTACGTTGACCTATTAGTCAATTCATATCACAGTTAGAACAAAGAACCATTTTAAATTATATAATTCATCTCTATAATGATTACAAGCTAGTAAACAATGATGAAAATCTGTGGGTCAATCCACATCACATAATTAGGACATAGTATCATTTTCAATTATACATTTTGCTGTTATTCATCCAAACAGTAGCATCTCTTTAACATGTAAAATCGATGAGTATGTTGTCATGTCACAATCAGAAAATAACAAAACAGGGATACTAAGAAATATTCCCACCACTGTCGTTGAATTTTAATTTCTTTTTAGTACAGTATTTTTTTTTAAGGTCGAGAATATTATAGGGACACATTTGTGAAATGTTTATACAGTGCATTTTTCACTGCAATGTTACACGCAGGTCAGAAACAGCACACCTGTATCTTTCATTGCCTGGGTCAAACTGCAATGCCTTCTCATAGCACTTGACAGCTTGTGGTATCTTGTCTCTGAGTGCATGAGCTGAACCCAAAATGGCAAAACCTTCTGCATCACGTGGATTCCTTTTAATACGTGTTTCAGCAATTTTTTGTAGCTGAGCATAACATTGATTGCCTCGTGAAGATTTATTTTGGATCTGTAACCCAATTTTATAGTGTTTAATAGCATCAGGCTCTGATTTTTTCTGATAATACTGGAAGCCCCCAAAACAAAGATGTAATGCCTGTATATCATCAAGCCACATAATTGACATGTCAAATAACCTCTGATATATATCTTCTGCTTTTGTCATCTTGTTAGATTCTGCATACATTTGTGCCAGATCTAACTGAGCTTGAATGTTTGATGGTTTCATCCTAACAACCTTTTCAAATTGTAAAATGCTTAATTTCAAAAATTCCTCAGCCTCTTTGGGGTCTTGATTCCACTTGCCTTGGAATTTATCGATTTTGGATCTGTAGGCAAGTCCTAATTGATAGTTTAGAGAATAAGAATCTGGAGCTACTTGCAACGCCTTTTCTAATATCTCCAAGGATTTGTCTGGTAAGCCATGGTTTCTGAAAAACCTTGCTGCATGTCCAGTAACATGGGGGTTATGTTGTGACAGCTTCAGAGCTTGATTCACTAATTTCAGGGCTTCCTCATTTTGTTCATAAAGCTGCAGTTTTATTCCCAGGTGTACCATGAGAACTGGGTTTTCTGGATCTAGCTCTACAGCATGTTTTAACTGTTTTAGTGCAACTGAGTCTTCAGCACAAACTGAAGGTCCAAACATTTCAAGACGGTACAGCACAATGGCATAATCACCATTCCACTCCTTCTTATTGGGCTCTTTCTCAAGAGCCCTTTCAAAACATTCTTTTGCTATCTTATAATGTTTATTGTAACAAACCTTCAAAAAGGACCATCCCTTTTCCCCATACACAGCAGGAAGGAGGACACTGTAGCGGGAGGCTGTGGGGAACTTCTTGCAAATGTCTTCCAGCTTCTCCAGGTAGTTGTCAGCTTTGGTAAGCTCACCCATGTGATAATGTACCCAAGCAAAGTTTCCATAAGTAACAATGACCAGCTTCTCAAATTCATCTTCATGGTCCTTCTTTGTTATCTCTTCAGCTTGTTCTAAAAGGTTTAGGGCTTCTTCATTAAAACCTTTCAGGTGCTTCACATAAGCAAGGTAATTGTAGAGTTTTCCCTTATATTTCTCCAAGGAGAATTGAATATTTTCATGTATTGCCATTTCCAAATCCTTAATCTTCATTTCTTCCTTTTTCAAACCCCATGTGAAGTGACACTCTAGTTGAAGCAGTTTGTCGTGCAGGGTATTTTGTGAGCTGAAAGAAATTACAAGATAAAGATGATGATGAAATGCAATATTATAATTACTCTTTTCAGAAGAAAGAAGTATTTAATATTAACTATATTGACATTGTTGTACAGAATCCATGTGTTTTTGTGTATATGGATCTCTGAAAGCTGCTTATACACTGAGTCCCCAGAAAGTAGTAAGTAAGCTATGTAAAATTTAGCCACGCCCTTCAGTTATTAACTGAAAAAATAAACATTGCTTTGGTACAGAGCTTTGACGTCTTAAGCATACATTTCTATATTAAAAGAATAACTGCACACAATCCACCTTACAAACACACTCCACCTTCAAACACAGTCCAAACATATGCCTACATATTTGTATCAACTCCTAAATGAGAAAACTATGAGAAATGTTATCTACAACAGATTTCAACTTAACAGATATGGGGCCATATTTTCAAAGCGTTTCCTTCATTCTTCAATTAACTCCTATTTTTTAAAGGAGAAAAATCCTGTTTATGTTACAAAATGAAAAAACAAAACAACTTTAAACTGTTCAAGAGAACTTGAAATATATAACTTCGTTTTTGGGTTCTAGTTTTGCAAAATGAACAGGTGTGTTAACACTTTCAAAAAAAGGAAGTTAATTAAAGACTGGGGTAAACACTTTGAAAATATACAATATAAAACACATTTTTGTTTATATTGCAACCTTCACTCCATGGTACCCCAGAGTGCTGTACAAAGTTAAAAACAAAACAAAATATATCAATAAATAATACATTCCAGTTACAACCAACTATATAAAAGCACATTAAAAAAAAAAAAAAAAAAACTTTTTCAGTTTAGACTTAAAAGAATCCAGTGTTCAATCTGCCTAATAGTAACTAGAATAGAGCTCCACAAACGAGGCACACAACAGCAGAAAGCTCTGGTGCCAGTGGATTTACTCAACTTTTTGAACCAACTAAAAGTTCTACATTTTATGACCTCAAAGAACGAGTAGGAATATACAGAGTTAGTAGTTTTTGGACATAAGATGTCCTAAACCCATGATTTGATTATAGCAAAGTACTTACCCCATTATTATGATTACGAATGACAAGACCTTCAGTGATTTCTTTAATTCGTTACCTACTCATGCAGCAGGAAAACAGACAGCGGTCTCAGTTATACTGATAAATGATATCAGCTTTTAGTTTTGAGCTATATATGCAGACTGCTTATCAATCAGCACTCTAAAACAAATAGATACTGTAAACAATACTGTACTGTACACACTGCGTTTACCCTCTTTCTGTATCATCTTATTAAAATGTATCAATGGACAACATTATTTTAAATGTACTTTGAACAGAGCCATGCACAGTACAGTTTCTGAAGAACAGAAACTGCTGTTGGAAACCAACATGTGAAACCAAACAAAGTACATGGAAGCAGAGACCAGTAGTCAGAGGCCAGTCAAGCCAGTCAAGCAATGTAAAGGACATACTGAAAACTAAAATGCATATCATTGTAAATATCAACGGGGGGGGGGCTTTCATTTTCAAACAAGAAATGCATTTCTAGCCCTGTAGATCACATTCGTTTGGGAAGCCCATACTCTCAGTGTAGTGTTCATACTGTATGATGATAGTGTTGATACAAACTGATTATACAGAACTGTTACTGTAAAAGCCCTTGTAACGATCATAAAGTGACCTGCTATAGACTGTTGTCAATGAAGTTAAAAGTTGGTAGTTTTGGTAAAGTGGCTTAGTGAATGTTTACAATAAAGGAAGAAAGTTCATGGGCCTGATTTGCAGAGATACATTAATATGTATATTATTTCCACCCTTAAATTAATAACAAAATAGCATTTTGCCAATAGGCATTTCTTCAGATTACTATAGGATACAGAATGACAGTCCTGCTTTCAGGTTTAAAGAAAACAATGCAAATAAAGCTGACAGATAACACTATGTAACACAATTTTTGTTCCTGGGTAGTAAGTGTTATTTTCTAATTGCTTATGCCTCAAAAGTATAGAAAATGGCTATTATTCCCCACAAACTTTGCTTTTGTGACCAGGACAGTGATATTTTGAAACTTACCTATTTCCAATGAGAAAACGGGCGAATTTGTGTCTTTTCGTTCACATAAAGTCAGAAAAAAACAACATATGAATCCAAATTAACATGTATTTATACTAAAGTAATACAAAAATGACTACAAAAGATTTAGAAGTGAGTAGTTTTTCGAGATTTACGATTATACTGTAAATCACTTTCACGAATCAGCCCCCAAATGTAGTCTCCCATCATGTTCTCGTTATACTGTCCTTGGTAGTGGCGTTCAAAGTCCAGTATATCCTGGTGGAAGCGCTCGCCTTGCTCCTCCGAGTACGCTCCCATGTTCTCCTTGAATTTATCAAGATGAGCATCAAGGATATGGACTTTGAGGGACATCCTGAAGGTACTTGAAGGCTGCCGACTCCTTATCTAGAGCTCTGACAAATTGTTTCATAAGGCCCAATTTGATGTGCAGTGGTGGCATCAGCACCTTCCGGGGGTCCAACAGTGGCTCCCACTTGACGTTGTTCCTCCCCACAGAGAACTCGGTCCGCTGTGGACAGTCCCGCCTGTGGTAGTGCGCCTTGGTGTCCCTGCTGTCCCAAAGGCAAAGATAGCAGGGAAACTTGGTAAAACCGCCTTGGAGACCCATCAGGAATGCCACCATTTTTAAGTCTCCTATGACCTCCCAGCCATACTCATCATACTTCAAGGTGTCCAGCAAGGTCTTGATGCTGTTGTAATCCTCTTTGAGGTGCACCGAGTGAGCCAGGGGAAGAGACGGGTACTTGTTACCATTATGGAGCAGCACGGCTTTGAGGTTCCTGGATGAGCTGTCAATGAAGAGGCGCCACTCATTCTGGTTACAGGCGATTCCGATTGCCTCGAACAGACTGGTCACATTGTGGCAGAAGCAGAGCCCATCTTGACGGGTGAGAAGCTGGAAAAAGGTTGGTGACGCTTCCTCTGATCTGTGACTTACACACTTTCATCCAACAAGTTCCACTGCTTGAGCCTAGACGTCAAAAGCTCGGCATTGGACTTGGTGAGACCAAGATCTCTAATCAAGTCGTTGAGGTCTTTTTGGTTGGGGTAGTATGGGTTTCTCTCCTCAGCTCCACCTCTGAAATTGTCATCTGGATCTACAACGTCTTCCTCGCTCTCTGACTTGCTGCTCTCTTCTAAAGACGGCTGCTCTCTCTCCGGAGGAGTGGGTACGGGGAGCTCATGGCAGTGTGGCACCGGGGCGATGGATGAAGGAAGGTCCGGATACGTGATAGCAGGTGCATTCTTGCCAGTCCGACGTTTGGAAGGGTCCACCATGCAGAAGTAGCAGTTGCTTGAGTGGTCAGTGGGTTCCCGCCAAATTCTTGGGATAGCGAACTTCATGGCTCTCTTTTCCCCTCTGTACCATCCTACAAAAATACATTTATTTCACCCATGACTAATGTGTAAGAGATTCTCGCAACATTTTTCATATATGATATATTTTTTCAGTAACATTGAAAATTGTAAAACATTTTAAAATTAAAAACTTTTACAATTTTAAAAATTTTAACAAATTTTATAACATAAAATTCCGAGCAACAATTGTCCATCTTACCTTCCAGAGTTTTTTTGCAGTGCTCGCTGGTGATATGAGGTGCCCAGGGTTTGTCTTGATCCCCGACAGGCATGCCGAAATATGCCTTGTAGGCCTCACACATCTTAGCAGATGCTTCCACGGAGTACTTTTTCGCTCTTGTCTTGATAAATTGGCCGCAGACATAGCAAAATGCGTCTGCCGGATGCTTGCAGCCTCTTGATGCCATCTCAGAAAAATGCAGATATGTATCCATTTAGGCAGCTGGAACTAAACTGAACTGGTGGGCTTAAGGCCCCTGTATTTATACTACTATTTATATTACTGGAAAGTTCTAGAAAGTTCTAGAAGTTACTCCAAGTTTACTCAGCACTGAATCTATCTGGGATGTTCTGGAAAATAAGTAAATTTCAAAATATCACTGTGCTGGTCACAAAAGCAAAGTTTATGGGGAATAATAGTCATTTTCTATACTTTTGAGGCATAAGCAATTAGGAAATAACACTTACTACCCAGGAACAAACAACAAAAAAATTAAAAAAATTGTTACACGGTGTAATTAATCAGAGTCGATGGTAAGCACACTGATTCATGGTGATTGGTACACTGAAAACCCTATTTGATGATCTACACAGTAGCAGTATGTGTATTTAGATTTACAGCATTTTTATATATATATATATATATATATATATATATATATATACACACACACACACAACACACACACACACACACCCACACACTTTGTTTTTTTAATCAGCAGCTTTATGTTTATCACCTGACTCCTGTGTCCTTCATATTGGATTATTAAAAGGATACCACCTGGATTTGAGGACGATTTGTTTATGTTAATTAGCTATTTTGTTTCAGTACCTGGCAATCCACTGTAATGCTTTTTAAAAAAGTATTTAACTAATAACCATCACAGGTAAAAACTTTTTTTTTTATGAATAAGGAAGCATCTAAATAATCCTCAGTGAAAAACATGCTTCTGCAGCACAGATACGAAGCTTGTTTATGACAATGCTGTCTAGGTCGGAAAGAAATCCAACTTGCAACTCTGCCAATTTCAGCTTTCCATAAAACGAAACTTTGAAGGTCAAGTACAATACACTTGCAGCACTCGTAACACAGGCCCGCCCGAACTATGGGCCGCAGGCCAAATCTGGCAGTCACACTTGGTTTGGCCCGTCGAGGGGTACCATAAAAATTAATTTTGAATAAAGCGTTAAAAAATACGATTTGTTTAGTTTTCAGTTCGGAATTACGTTAAATGAAATGTAATGTGTATGACAAAGTTTTTGTTTCCATTATTATTAAAATGCGAAATGTTTTAATTGTACAAACCTCCCCTTGAATCTACTGTAAATAGTCTCGTCTTTGTTTGAGCGAGATCGCACTTCTGATGAGGCTGTTGCCCGCAGGACCGAATCATCCCAGTTTCGAGGGTCGCACGTAATGCCCATTGCCCATTCGAATACGATGTGTTAAGCTCGTACTTCAATATTGAAAAAGCCGGCGGTTCTACGAGTAGCTCCAGCAGTGATATTAAAAAAAAAATTGCGCATATAGAATAGAGCCTGAAAGCTCAAAACCAGGCGATACTACCAGAATATTGAAAAAAAAAAAAAAAAAAAAAAAATGAAACAGCTGGGAGAGTATCTCACAAGCTAGTAGTGCACAAGAGCTCAAACTGGATGTGAAAGATTATGTTTATGTCATGATGTCGATAATTTAGTTTAAGTGCGTTGTGTAAAAGGACAACAGTAATAATAATCATAATTATAATAATATAGTAATCGCGTTTTATTTTTGAGTATTATTTAAGGCAGGGTCAGTAATGGTATTTATAAAGTTGCACTGTTATAAAATGTAAAATACTGTCAAACATTTAAGCACATTTATGTGTGTCTGTTTATTTTTCAAAAGATAATGGACTAAGGGAAGATATTGGGGATTGTAGAAAGAATTTTGGATTTACCTGTAAACAAAAAATACAGAACCCTTTTGACTTTATTAGACATATTCAACTTGTTATTCTGCACCTCTACCAAAGAGTACCTTGCATAAGGTGCCTTACATGAGCATACATTGTTATCTTTATTATTTAAGTATATTGCACAGTTTATATTAAAGCAAAAGCTTAATAGAGTAAATATATAACCTTACACCTGCAAATGACAGCAGTAGTAACTCCATTATAATTGTCTGAGTAAGTTGGGGTTTTTGGTCCTACGGCTTAAGTCTAACTTGGTAAATAGACTACCGAGCATTAAAGTTTGTGCGCCCTTGTCGTAACGCATGCTATGCTCTAATTGTGGCAGTGTGCCCTGCCCATGTGTGTGTTATGTATTGTGTTACGTGTGGTGTGTTATTGTTGGTGTATAGATATTGGTATACGGGATATGAGTCTGTGTAGCAGGAATGATTTAAAATATATAGTTGTATTTAGGCACGAGGATTGCATAATCACTCCACGTGCAGATAAAGTATGTAATAGTATGTGAGCACGGGATTGCACAAATTAGTTCAAGTGCTGGGATTCCAGTGAATAATTAAGTAGTAATTGAATCAAGGCACCACAGTATATATAGATGCACGTTTTACTCACCCGGGGTTGTGAGTCCTGGGTGAAAGAACGGGAGAGTGAGGAGAGTAAAGTAAATTTAAAAATAAATAAATAATAAGCAATTGCTACGTCGTGCTAGAGGACCAGCATGGTACTTGTTTGTTTAGTGTTCATCTCTGTTGGCTAGTGTCTGTTTGTTTTGGCCAACGCGTCGTTTTCTTTTACAAAGTGTTTTTGTCTGTTGAAACCTTTTATTTGCAATAAACTGGCACAAGCAAGCACCTTCACCATTTCACTCACAGTGCTGTGTTTGTTTCTTCCGGGTCTGACGTCACCACTCAGTCCGGCTTACCACACTAATATACTGTTAAAACAAGTGAAATAAAGAGATTGTATAGGCGCAAAAAACAAGTTCATAATTTGTATGTTTAACAGGGCAGAATGCCAGGAAAATCCAACACTTTATGGTCTTAATAATGTAACTAACTGTAAAGATGTATGGCTTTTAGGAAAATAGTCTAATGACTCCTCCCCGATTGACTTTAGTGGTTTACTAAGCAGGTTAGGCAGAGCTGAAGTGAGTGTGTCTCTGCCACTCCCTTTCAGTCCCACAATGCCACACCCAAAACAAAACCCAGCATCAATTGATCTGAGATCAATTCACTGCAAGTCATAAAGAGCACTTGGATATTCTTAATTGCCACGGTCAAACAGTAATGTCTTCTAATAACATGTTATTGCTTCAGAGTTCTCGTTTACCTGTTGGTAAACCCCAAACTGCCAAAGCCTTCCCCATCACTTTCATTGCTGGCAATATGTTTTGTAGCTTGATAGCACTTCCTAGCAGCTGACGTGTGCTTCAGTAGCCTGAGGCCCTCTTTATAGTGTTTGCGAAAAAGTTCGAAATCCCCATAAGCTAGGTGTAGGTTCTGCTTCTCATAGACGCTTGCGTTTTGCATTGTAAAGTATTCGCAAGTTCCATATGAACTGTAGCAAATAATGGCTTCTGTTTAGTTGCAGTTTCCAAGTGGTAAATGCTCAGTCTGGCAATTCTCTGGCTCTGTGCTGTTCTGATTAAAACCTGTTTCTTCTTGGATCTGGATAATTTTCCCTTTGTAACAGAGGCCGATCTGATGATGGAGAAATCCTGAATCTGGTACCAGTTTCAGAAACCCTTTTAACAGTTCCAGTGATTTATCTACAGTCCCATATTTTATGAAACATGGCTACATATCGAGTAACCAGGGGGTTATTCTACATTTGGCAGTGCTTTCTCATTGTCCCCTTGCATGTGATGAACATACGCTAAGTGATTGTATAAGTTTCCTTTATACTTCATTTGAGAAAAAAATCAATATTAATCTAATCTCTCTTCTAGATGTAAATATCTTCTTTTTTTAAATCCCATGTAAAGTGGCACTCTAGTTGAAGCAGTTTGGCTTCCATCTCTTCTTCTGGCCTTGAAATGTAAATAATTAAAATGTGTCAAGCTGTTAAATTCATGATGGTTTTGGTATACAATCAGTGCATCTACATGAGTTCAGGTTTTCTGAAAAGTGCTATCTTTTGGAAAATTAAGTCAGAATACTTTATTGATAATACAACATGACGGGACTGTTAATATAAGTTAATACAGTGTGTGTCGAGTACCTCTCATTGTACATTATAAAATATGTCATCATTTGTAGTTTGGGAGAGGGTCTGGCTGCTCAAACTGCAATGTATTAATTTATTTTATCACAAAAATGAAATTACAAAAAAAAAAAAATCTGGATTAGCTGGATGTGCTATGCACTGGGTGGTGTCTTTTAATAAGAAAGTGTACTGGGATGTTGACGAATCCTTGTACAATATTTATAATCCAATAACAGAATCACAATATGATTTCTGAAAACTGTTTACAGTCTTTTGAAATCGGAATTGCCTTCCTGAAAATACTGAAATTCTTGTGTGAGATTTTATTTAAAACTCTAGTTTGTAATTGTTATGAATTTACAATGATAGTATGTACTATATACCACAGAATTGAACTGCGTAAAGCAGTATTTTAGACATTCTTTAATGCAGTATAAATTAGTGCTATTTAAATATTGTGGATGTTTTTCAGTACTGAAACAAAGTTACAAAAAAAGGTGTCCGCACTACCATGCTTCAGAAAAATGTAAGGACTAGTTTTGCTTTGTTTTGAGATTTAAAAACAGCTATGCACTTTTCTTGTACAACAATTCCAAAATTAATAAATTCATTTTTGAGAACATGCCAAACATGACGAATAAATGAATCTATTTTTACAAAGTAAAAGTAAAAAAAAAAAAGTTTTAGAATCCATTAATAGATCGATAAAGGTGTACTGGTGCTTAAGTCAATACGTCAATACAGCAGTTTAAATAAAAATTGAATATAACATACTTAAATAAGGATATTATAAGAAACATACTTTTTTTAATATATAGCAGATGACAAGCAACATGTAATGAAGGTTATATTGTTACAAAAGTTTATCCCTTGTTAATGTTTGTCAATATATTTCATATGCTCTTTAAGCGATCATTAGATGACCTCTTCATCTGCATAAACACATTGAAAACTTAATTTACGATTAGGTTTTCAATATATATTGCTCGTGCATGATTAAGACTGTATATAAGGTAAAATGAATATCAAAGTAACAAGCAAACCCGATGAAGAGACAAGAAGCACAGAAGATTTTTTTTTTTTTTTCTAAAACTGTGTATTTAGCAAAAATGTAAACTGAAAGATATTTAAGAAAACATTAATGGGGGTTGTGGAAGGGTGTGGAGAATTCACTGACACGGGAGACAGACAGGAGCTTTATTTGAAACACCTCTCGACTGCAACGATTTATTTAAACCACAAGGTGGTACTGCTGCAAAGCTCAACCCAATAGTAAAAGGTTGGCGATTTGGTTTGTGGCGCACACACAAGTGCCCGAAATAATAATCAAAACACAATGCACAAATAAATAAGGAAAATAATACACTGTAATCAAAACTACAAAATAAAAGGTGCTGCTTTGCTATTCCCTCACTATACTCTGTGGGGTTGCCCCGGTTTCCACAGCTAAATACACACGTCCCGCTCAGTTAGGTAATAATTACTATTATTTTTGTTTATAGCGGCTGTCTTCCTGAGCCATGCTTGCTGTCTAGTTCTATCGCTCCAGCTGCTTTCGTTCTTGCCTCGGTTTGTTTACACCGGCATCCAAAACTAGCGTCACTGCATTTCTTCTTATAGGTCAAGCGACACCCCAAGGCCCGCCTCCCGACCACTCAGAGAGACGGAGAGAACACACCCTCACCCAAACTCTCTGTATCATTGCCTTGATTGACAGGCGGATCCTACGGGGCTGCCGACCTCGTCCTGCAGAATCATGCTTGTGTCAGCTTAGTTAGCACAGACCTCCCGTTACAGGATTGAATACTTTTCTTAAATCAATGCATATCCAGACATATGTGTGTGTATTGGGCTTCACTTACCCCACAGTGAAGACTGTTGATAAAGAAGTCCTTAATCAATTATCTTAAGCTGTTTCTCTCTTTGGCCCACTGCAGTTAAAGTCAATGCTCAATTGCAGAACAGAAACAAGAAAGGGAGGAAATTGTAAAGTAAGATGAGGTACTGACAGCTATCTGCAATGTTGGCTGACTAGCGAAAACACAATAAGTGGCTCGAGTTTCATTCGACTTTATGAAACAAAATTAGTTAATTCTGTAATTCTGTGATGCAAAACCTTTGGCCATAGATGTAGATTGGAGCATGCAGGTGGAACTGGTGCCACAGTTTGATATTGGAACAAGATAAGATTGAGATTTACTGGTTTCACGTTGCAAAAGGAAACATCACTCATATCTTTGTGTAACACAATCACTCATATCTCTGTGTAACACAATCACACATATCTCTGTGTAACACAAAAGACGTTGACAAAGATCTGTTGATGACATTTAAAAAAAAAATAAGGAATTGATGAAAAACACAAACTGGACTTGGAAAACCAATACAATGAATGATATGTGGGTGAGAGATTATTTGTTCTACCTTTGAGAGACAACTGAACAATGGTCTGGGATGCATCAGCAACTACAAACTAGGCAAGAATTGAGGGGCCAAATGGCCTCTTCTCATTCCTAACTTTGCTTATGTTATGTTTATGAGGGTTATGCGAGAAAACTTCATGTTAGCTGCATTCGCTGTAATGTCAGTGTTTTATTGCAATTTATTCAGATACAAATATTAATTTAAGAAAATCAAATTTTACAAGTTCAGATGTACAGTACATGTAATTCAGCTTCCCTGTACTGCTACAACAATAGTCACAATCCATTTTCATTTACAAAATAAAAAATAATTTCAGTACTTGTATTTTTAATTCACAGGTTGAAGGATATTATGGTAGTATGCTATACAAATACTTTGATACACTGGTGAATAACTAAAAAAAAACCACACACACATAAACATAAATAAATGCAAATACACAATCATTCTGTAATATTAGCACAGTACGAAATAATCTCACAATCCTGTGAAAAGCAAACAGAACAATATCAAACAGCTCTTAGAATAAACAACATTTAGGGCCATGGATTAATATGCATAACAAGAAAACAGCCACCACTGTCCCACACTATGTGGATAAGGTCAAATAGCCAAACATGCATACTGTACTACTGGGAAAGGTTATTCATGGTTTTCTCTGCCGCTGTTATTGTTAGCAGTATCAGTCGTTTTTATTTAATGAAAGGTGCAGGTCACAGAGAGCACTCAGATATTCCTCGTTGCCATGGTCACACAGCAAAGCCTTCTCACAGTACTCTATTGCTTGGAGTTTCCTATCTTTCATTTGATGAATAAACCACAGAGTTCCTCCATCTTTGGGATTCCATTCAATACGTCTCCTGGAAATTTCTTTCAGTTTATCATAACACCTCTTGTGTTCCAAAGAGGGATATTGTATTTGTAATCCTTCTTTGAAGTGTTTTATAGCCCCCTGCTTTGATTGTTATATTGTAATTGGAAAATTCCATAACGACGATGAAGTGTCTGCCTCTCTTCTGGTGTGATAGTAGTCAAACTAAATAAAATCTGAAATAGTTCTTCTGCCTTTTGAATGTTTTCGTATTCTGCATACATTTCTGCCAAATCTATCTGAGGGTAAACAAATGAGGGATTCGACTGTGCCACTTTCTCCAAGTGAAAAATGTATTGCCTGGAGAGTTGGCAGATGTGTCTGTTCTTCTGATAATGATCGCCTTGTCTTTTCAAAATCAATGCTTTGGATTTGTAACACAGGGCTATTTGGTAGTTCAGAAACCTTGAATTAGGTAAGTTTTTCAGTGCTTCTGTTAAAAGTTCCAAAGATTTGTCAAAAGACTTCTGCTTTCTGTAAAGTGTTGCCACATATCGAAATACTTGGGGGTTGTCTGGTGACATTTTCAGAGCTTGTTCAGCTAACTACATAGCTTCCTCATGATGCTTACATACCTGAAGTTTTAATGCCAAAAATGCTATGATAATGGGGTTCTCTGGATCAAGCTTCTGAGCACATGTTAACTGTTTCAGTGCAGCTGAGGATTTCACAGTAATGTTGTCTTGTTCCATTCTTTCAAGGCGGTACAGTGCAATGGCATACCCGGTGTTCCACTCCTTCTCATCAGGTTCTTCTGCTAGAGCTTTTTCAATGCATTCCTTTGCTCTATCATAATACTTTGCACAAACCTTTAAAAAGGACAATCCCTTTTCCCCATACACAGCAGGAAGGAGGACACTGTAGCGGGAGGCTTTGTTGGGGAACTTCTTGCAAATGTCTTCCAGCTTCTCTAGGTAGCTCTGAGTTTTGGTGAGCTCACCCATGTGATAGTACACCCAGGCAAAGTTCCCATAAGTAACAATGACCAGCTTCTCAAATTCATCTCCATGGTCCTTCCTTGTAATTTCTTCTGCTTGTTCTAGAAATGTCAGTGCTTCTTTGTTTAAACCTTGCATGTGTTTCACATAAGCCAAGTAATTGTATGAGCTTCCCTTATATTTTTTCTGGGAAAACTGAATTTCTTCATGCAGTCTCTCTTCCAAATCAGCAATGCTTGTGTCTTCTTTTTTGAAATCCCACGTAAAATGGCATTCTAGCTGAAGGAGCTTTGTTTTCAACGAGTTGTCCATGTTTGAACTGAAAGCAATTCATTAATATTGTTAGTTTTGTGAAATTGCAACTCAATCACAAGACAAGTAATACTAAAAAGAAACTTAGCAATAAAATATTGTATAAGTGTATTATTAGGCCCAATTCACAAAGATTTATCTTGTATGTTATTTAATGTCTGTTTTGATTATTTAAATAAATATATTTGTTAATTAAACTGTTCTAGACTTGTGTGTTTCTTCACCAATGGCCCAGAACATGTTTATAAAATATCAAACTATTTCATTCTTTAAATAACTCACATTGAGGCTTTATGAATAGGGTTCATTGTTGCAAAACAATTATATGTTATACTGTAACAAAGTTTATTTAACAGTGTTGTTTTTTCTGAAGCCTGAGCTAGGAGAATCTACCTTTAAAAGCTATTGGGGTTTGGTTAAAAATACGTGAGGCTGATCAGTGAAATTTTCTGATTAGATTCAAGACCAATGGGTTTCCAACAGGGTCTGTTAGGATCTGAAGCCCCTTAGACCCAGCCCACCCAAATGTCTTTCAGAGCAGTATGGACGTATCCAGGTATCCAATGGACACTTATTAATATAATACTCTGTATCAATCAGCCCAGAACTATATATAGCCCTCTCCTGGAATTTCCAAAAGTTACAAAACAAGCAAACAAATATGTTATGAAGAAATATTAATTTATTATACGTTTCTGAAAACAAAAAGTATGGAACCCTAAAACTGCAAATTGGCACAGAAAAACTTCCCAGAAATGGATCAATTAGCATCACCTAGAATTTTAGGATTAAAAAAAAACAACCTATATGAACACCATTTAGATCTTTTATTTAACATTGAAGAAAGTACAAAATGATGTCTACCAGAAGCCATAATAGTAGTAGAGTTATATTTTTTCTATCAAAATAAATGTAATATGAACATTGAATCTTACTTGCTCCATAATGAAGACTGGTTGTCAGTGACCAAATAATTCGTTGATTCAAGACTTTTTCTCTTCAGGACCTGCTGAAACTAAATTGTTACTGCTGACCTATATTTAAAGAGAGCCCAAATGAGCAAATAATATCACATGGCTTTCAACAGTAGAATGTTATTTGGCAGGGGTTGCTTAGTAGCTGTGGTTTTGAAAAACAGAAAGCTATCAGTAGATACCAAAAGTAAATCCAATAACAGCTTGAATAAGAAAACAGAACATATTCCAATAATAGATCTCATTTTTTGCATCACACCCACAGATATGACAATGACTGCTGAGATAAAGCATGCATTTTAAAGCTGCAAAAGGTAAATAAATAACTTAATTATATTCACTTTTACTTAACTGTGATATACAATCATTAGCTTCCAATACATCAAAAACTCTTCTACAGGTATGTGTGGAAATGTAAAGAAAATGGTTTTGTTTATATTTGCCTAGATTTTGTGTATCACATCTAATAAACAGTATAAAATCTATTACTATTACTTTGAATAACCCAGTAAAAAAATAAATAAAACAAATATAATAATAACTTTACTACTTTCAATAACAGTATGCCTGTGGCAGGGCTGTAAATAGTGTGTGTGTGTATGTGGGAATGTAAGTTTGGCAGGGATGGGGTTAAATCTATTCCTGCCAGCAATCACAGGTGTGACCATTCCACAGTTAGCTAATTGGTGCTAATTGGGGAGTGACCACATGTATAAAGGAGCCAGAAAACTTTTGTTTCTTGGAGGGATTTGTGATTTGGACTGTTTAGTAACTTAGTAACTTAGTAACTTAGTAACTTAGTAACTTAGTAACTTAGTAACTTAGTAACTTAGTAGCCTACAAGTGTGTTCTTTTTTTTTAACCCTTTTGTTTTGGCCCTTGTGCCTTTTTCTTTGTTCCTGTGTTTTGTGTTTTTGTTTAATAAAGTATGGAGTAGCGCTTTATACCTGCAGCTTTCTGTCTCTGGGTCTAATTCCTGCCATTAACCAGCCTGGACCCTGATGCTGTCCTTTCACAAAGCCATATTCAATATATAGTAATATTAATCTTATGAAAAATATGTGTGTATACTGGGCTATAAAATATTGTCAATAATGTTCAGTGACTTACATGCTGGGTCTGCGTTTGTGATCTTGGTCTGACAATACTATCTACTTTAACATATGAAATACATCACTGTAAAGCGTTGCTTTGCACATGCATTGCACTCTACATACAAATCCAAAGCCCTGGTTAAATCTCTTTTGAAGACAACACAATGTTTGGTCCATATTGTCAGACTTTAAACACTTTTAAAATTGGAATACTGCTTTTCAGCCGTACTTAGGGAAATGTTCATGATCAGGGAATGAGGTTATCAAAAACTTTTACTATACTACCCCTGCTAAAGATGATAACAGTAGATAGGAAATAAGCAAATCAATAGCACATTATGTTTGCAAACATTATACATGTTTATTTAAACAGTGTTGCCTGCAAACAGAGTAGTAAGAAACAAAATAGTAAGTAAGTGATATTAGTATAATTATCTAACATGAGATTACTTTTCCATTTTCTCATCTCTACATTTTGTGCCTTTAAAAAAACATAAAAAGTCAAGCAGATATGTTTGGCTAGTCCCTTCATCAAGTCTCTAATAAGTTTTACCTTGTTATAAATTGCAATTGTAATCCATTCGGTGCAGTAAAACCTTTACCATATTTATACAAAATAATTGTGACTCTCCCTTATTTAACCATGACCATATATCTTCCACTAGCCATTTTTTAAATTCTTTTTTTATTAAATGTTCAGCTTTTCATCACAGAGAGCACTTAGGTCCTCAGCATTAAATGACGAAAACTGCTTTGCCTTCAAAGAGTACTCCACAGCTTTCTTCTTTAGCCCATCTTGCATGCAAACAAAATAAATTATTTCACAGGCCTCACTGTCTCCTGTGTTGGTCTTGAGTCGCTGATTTGCAAATGTATTTAGACAGCACATCAGTGAAAATCTTTTCGGCTTCTTCCATTTGCCTGTTTTGTCCATAGGTTTCTGCTAAACTGACTTTAGCATGTAAATTGGAAGGCTTCAAGTTCTACAGATTTCTTAAAGTAGTGGATCCACTCTTCCACCTTGACCATTTTTACATCCAAAGGAACACGCTGCTCATTTATTTTTCCTGTAAACATTTTGCCAAGCTCCTGTTTGTAACACAGCCCAATTTGGTGGTGCAAGAATGAGGACTGTGGAGCCAGTTCTATAGCCTTGTTAAGGATTTCAAAGGCCTTGTCAATGGCACCTTCTGCCCTGTAATATTTTGCCACATAGCGTGTAACCTGTGGCACATCAGGAGTACTCTATGGGCATTTTCCATTAACTTTCTGGACTCTTCCTTTCTGTACCATTAAAGTTTTAGAGCCAAGAGTATCATAGCCTCTGAGTTGTTGGGCTCTAAGAGTAAAACTTGTCAACTGTTTCACAGCATCACTGGACTCTGTTTTCACTTTTCTTCTCCTAAGCCCCTCAAGTCGGTAAAGAACAATTGCATATACATTATTAAGTGAAAGATTATCTGGATCTCCATGAAGGGCCTTTTGGAATGTTTCTTTTGAACTTGGGTAATATCTGGCTCCAAGTTTCATAAGAAGAAAATAAATGTTTGTCACTAGTTAATACATTTGTGCACTTAACAAAACTGTATATATGTAACTGGCAATCTACTTTAATAAGCTAGCATTATGGATACTGCTGAGTAGTAACTGTGACTGTGTGCTGGATATCTGCATGGCTTAGAAACCTAATTGACCAAACATAATTTTTAAAATCTATTTTACAAAGACAGATATAATAAAATATAATAACACTAGTATACAAAAAAGTTATTTCCTTCTTTAGTTTTCGACTTTAACATCCACCTCCCCTATATTTCACCTTTCACTCAATTGAACGTTCCCATAGCTTTACTCTTTCTATTTTCTTTCCCTTTTTCTATCACTCCTATACTCTTTTCATATACTGTGGAACCATGTTCTATAACAGGACAACACCTACAACAATTACCTGTTCACACCTGTGCAGGTACACACTGCCCATTCACCATCCGTTCAATAGGACCGATTAGATGATATTTACTCTTAATCACTTGGGGCAACACCAGCCGCTAACATGTTCAACATGTTGAAACAGAACATACATAGGTATGCACTAGTGTTGTGAATTGAACCTTGCCTTTGACATTGATTATCGTGCAAATTCTAACAATTATCAATCATTATCGAGTTAAAATGCTTAAAAAAAAAACAGCAACTGTTTTATAGAGCATGGTATAAAAAAATAATCCCAATGCTTTAAGACACGTTTGATAAATACATTGGCATTTAAATATAGCACTCTCCAATTTTCATATTCCTGCCGTCACTAGCCTTTGCCTTATTTTGTGACAAATATCCAATGTAAACATAACAATAAATTAAGAAGAACAAAATCCATCAACCCCACTGTCCAAAGGAGAAAAAAAACAAGGTTTGAAAACTACATTAACATTATGCCCTATATACATTTTTTTTTCAATCAATGTATAGTTTTCATAAAGATCCAATGTATCGATACGTCATTTTTTCATAACGCAAAAGAAATGTGCAAATAATAAGTGAATATATTTTCATCAAATCTAGTCATGAAAAGTAAAAGTTTCTCCAGTTGAACTTAAAACTACTCATTTCTAATTATTTATGTCTAGACACACTGTCAGCGAGGTTCCCCACAAAAGTTTAATAAAACATTACAAATATTACTGTCTTACCTTAAGATGTCTTGACAGCAACCAGATTAGAGAAAAAAAAAACTCCAAACGGGGAACTGTGACAGAAATACAATGAACCTTGGTTGTAAATCTCTCTCCCGACCTGTGAAGGCGCTAAGCAAGGACAGAGTTTTTTTTGGACGGGCTGGCTTGACAGTTCTTTCCCCGGGTCAGGAAGTCAGTCAGTCTGGAAAAAGGTGAGAATCTATTGCAACAATGTATTGACCTGGAAGGGAAACAATGTAGCAGACGCAGATTGTAAAGGCAGCTGCATTCACTTACCAAGGTGTCATGCGTGACAGCATATAAGGCGGACGGAAAATCGTAATCTATTCCTTCGCATTTGGTTTGTAGTGAGTAAAAGCCGGAAGGACAGTAAAAGTGTATTGTTGCCAGAAACTGTCAGTGCTGTGTTTTTGTTTGTTTGTAATTGTCTTGTCTTGTCTTGTACGTTACTAGACAGTTAACGCGTTCCGGACCTGTCGCCAGGGGCCAGAATGAAACCGGACAACACTGAGCCTTTGTCGCAAATAAAACTGTATTTGCACCACTAGCACTAATTCACGCACTAATCGACTTGTGTGTGTGTTTTGTGTTTTGTGTGGGTGTATAACAATAACAGGATTATTATTTACGGGGCAACACAGGGATTATAAATTAAGTAATACACACCGCTGTATTACTTACCACCATATTATTTACTGTTGGTTTTGCCGTCAGGCACTGGACTTAAAAATAAATAAAACAAACCTTTTCACCTGGATTACAATTGTCTGTCTGTTATTTAATCACCTGCACCTGCACCCTATCAACCGCTTTGCCACACATTGTGTCAGAAGACGGGATTATGGATCACACAGCACTTTCAACGCTTCTGCAGGCGCTGGACAGCAGAAAGGAGGCTGCGAAGAGATGGAGACAGGAGTGGTAAACAGCATTGGTGGAAAAGGTCATGTGGCTGGCACATGATATCCTTTTTGCGGGGCATCTCGGAGCTGTCGAAATATGTAGCCACATGCCCAGACTGCCAGCAGGTAGCGCCGGGTCAAGTGCGCCCTGCCCCTTTGGTTCCACTGCCGATTATCTCCACTCCATTTGAATGCATTGCAATGGACATAGTGGGCCCTTTGCTACTTTCTGATCTACTTTTTTACTTTTCGCAGTGAGAAAGGTACTGCAGAGTTCGACAGGGTTCTCCCCCTTCGAGCTCTTGTACTGCCGACAGCCTCACAGCATCCTCAATCTGTTGAGAAGGGGTGGGAGGAGCACAAAGGCTCATCCGAAAATGTAGTGAAGCATGTGCTCCTCTAAGAGATCGCCCGGATTTGGTCGGTTGTTTGGCCCAGGACAACCTCAAATCAGCTCAGCACCGACAACAGCAGTAATACAACAAAAATGCACTAATTCTAACATTTCGACCAGGAGACAAGGTAATGCTGCTACTTCCCTCATCAGAATCGAAATTGTGTGCTAAATGGCAGGGGCCATATGAATTGATTCGGGCTACAGGGAAAGGTGAATTATGAAATTAGACAGCCCGATCGCCGTAATGAATGTGAAATTTATCATGTAAATATATTAAAGCCCAGGCAGGCAAGGGAGCCCTTATTTATAGCCCCAGGCAATATAGAGGATGACTTAGGCCCCTGTCCAGAGACCCCTAGCACTAAAATCATTTCGCTGGGGGAAAAATTGGTTCCAGATCAGCAGAGGGAGCTGCGTAAGCTTATTGAAGAGTTCAGCAATGTTTTTTCTGACTTGCCCGGCAAACTAACTTTGTTGAATATGATATTATCTCTGCACCAGGGATCACAGTACGAGAGAGACCTTACCGGATCCCAGAAAGTCAATCAAGTGGCATTCGCAAAGAGTATGGGACATGCTCGACCTTTTGGTGAGTGAACCTTCCAGGAGCGAGTGGTGCAGTCCAATTGTCATAGTGGCCAAGAAAGACGGCACCAATCGCATCTGTGTAGACTTCCGGAAGGTAAACGCTACTGCCAAGCTCGATGAGAACCCTATGCCTCAGGTCGACAAACTTTTAGACAAACTGGAAAGGCAAAGTTTATCTCGACTCTGGACCTGACAAAGGGATACTGACACATCCCCTTAACCCACAGCTCTAGACAGAAAACCACATTTTCAACACCAGAAGGTCTGTTTCATTTCAAAACCATGCCGTTTGGGCTACATAGTGCGCCCACTACCTTTCAGAGAGGCTTTACCAGGTTTTACGCCCACATCATGAATATGCAGCAGCGTATATTGATGATGTGGTGATTTATAGGCAAGAGCATCTGGCTAGGACTACAGCCGTCCTTTAGTTTCTAAGGGCATCCTCTGTGTCTGCCAAAACAGAGGCTCAATATTTGGGATTTTTAATGGGAATTGGAAGAATGAGACTTGTGGTCATCAAAATCCAGTTCTAATGGTACACTGGCATCAAAAATTGGTACTAATCTAAGCAAAATCTAAACAATAATATAAAAAAGAAAAGACAAAAAAACACACTGGCTCTTGCTAATAATCGAATATCAAAACTAATGTTCACTTAGCTAATTCACTTAGGTTTGTTACAGAAAGTAAACTGGGATTCTTGCAGCTTAGTTGTGTACAGGCAAGAAACTAACTGGGTCGAAACAACTTCAATGACTTCTACCATGCAGTACAGAAATCCATTCTAAAATTGGAAATTATGAATTCATTTACTCTTATGGAAACCACTTTTTAAATGGCTGATTTAAAACTTTTATTTGCAATAACTGTTCAATTTCTTTTAATGTACCAGTGATGCATGTTGGCCTATATTTAGCTGTGTACATAATTATTATCTATCTATCTAGCTATCTATATCTATATCTATATCTATATATATAAACACAATTCTGTTTTACTATGTTTTATATAAAAATATGTCATCCGACAAAACAGATGTTACTGAATATCACATTTTAGTTCATTATGTATAACAATTAGATATTTATACAACACATTTTTAAAATAAAAGTTCAAGTTTACTTGCCATCCCCCAATTTAAATATCAAATAGGGTTTATTGCTGCTTTGTTCTGTTATAGCAATCTTAAGTATATATAAGAGATCGATATTATTAATTTAAAAAAAAAGTTTACCTCATTGTGTTGGAGAGAACGATCGTCGCAATCTTAAAGATTTATATGTCCTAATCATACTGACTGTTGAGTTTGAAGAACAGCCCACAACAGCAGAAACGACCTGCGACTTTCACAGAATCGTAACTGAAACGGAGCACTGTACTACGGTGCAATTTCTGATTCCCCTTTCTGGCGTCTCATTGGTCTGTAGTCTGCTAATTGTCTGACATGTTCTGGGAAAACAACCTGTCGTTCGCCACCAACAAAACACTGAAACACTGTGTGGAAGGAGTGTGGGTAATTCACTGACCAGGAGACAGACAGGTGTAATTGAAAACACCACACAGGTGCCCAGTTTTATTTCAGGGGCGCGTTGGGTTTCTTTAGCTCGCAGAGGGCGCTGTTGGTCCGTGGTCTGCTTACCAACTATGGTAAACAGAACCACGGGAATACCAAGCAAGGGTAAACAGTTCAGGCGCACTCGCAGGTGCTTCAAAACAATACTACAAAAATCGAAGGCACAAAGAAACAGGAAAAATAAAACAGTAACAAAACTACAAAGAAAAGGTGCTGCACTCTGCAGCAATATCCCGGTCGCCGCTGCCCGTGCGACCCGGATCACCGTCCTACGCTGCCGGCTACCTAGCCTGCTCGGCTATCCTTATTCAGGGATCTGCCCAAGGGTTCCCCTCCCTCACTGTCTCGCTCTGAACCGCCGTTCGGTTCGGTTCGGTTCGGTCGTGGACCAGCGTTTCCGCGCACTCTACGCGTTTAAAAGGGCAGATCTGAGGAAACAACAGAGCGTTAATTTATAGGGCTAACAATCTCCCAAGACGCGCCTCTCAGCCATTCAGAGAGGGGGAAAGTCCACACACCCACTGTTGGAAAACATGGATTGAGAATTGATTAGGGGTTTGCTACGCATGTGGACTAGCAGAGCTATACTGGTGTTCTTTTCTGAAAAGAGACTAATATTGCAGATAGCAGACTGTTTGGTTCAAATTGCTTGTACTGCTAACCACTGATAGTGACGACGCGTCTACAAACTGCCCAACAATGACTGCAAGCTAATGAGATAACAATGCTGTGGACTAGAAGGGAACAGGCTCTAGACTTCAGAGAGATCAAAAGAGATAATCCCACTGGCATCAATGGGGGTCGCAAGGAGATAACAAAAGGCAGATGTATGGACCTTTTGTCTCCAGGAGTGTGAAGAATGCACTGAGTTCAGAGGTTGTCACACTAGACCACACACACAGACACACACACATTAACACTCACACAATAAATTAAATTACCTTGACCATTGGTTAATGTCAGAGAAAGGGGAGGTGGACCATCTATACAGAAGGGTATTTAATGTCACGCAAACATTGTAATTTTGAGTTCTGTATGTCCTGTACCTGGGACCAGACTCCCTGCATATTTCAATAAACCTGGCAACTGATTGAAGAAAAGGACTCTGTGCATTTTCTTGAATCTACTTACTCACCATCTATTTTTTTAAGTTACTTCACCCACTTTCCCACCTCCCCATGTCACTGCCATGACTCACAGGCGGTTGTTGGACGACTGCCGCCCTCTTCCTGCAGCCCGTGAACACGCCAGCAGAGTCAGCACAGATCTCTCCCTGTTACACACTGAAAAAAAAGAAATTCTCACCAGGTCTGAACAATATAACAATTAATATGATTCAGCATTGCAACCCATTATCAAAATATTGGAAAGTCTCAAAGCTTCACTCAACATGAATATCTATGTGTGTTTAATAATATGTTCTGAATAATTTGGTATGAGTATACAATAGTAGTTGAACCTGATATGGAAGTGAGAGACAACATTAGCTATTCTGTTGGATTATTCTTTACAAAGTACAGGTATAGGAAGCTGTGTAACATACAAACTGGTTTTCACCCCAATCAAGATTTGAGCGACCTCTTGTGGGGTGGTTACGCACCGCACCCTATACGATATTCTATATAGTTTGTTGTGTGATCATTGTCATGTTGGTTTAGTTTGGAACCAGACCTCCGCTGTGAATCTGTCTGCACAGCAGCTTCGTGTACGAATTAGGTGCATGAGACTTTACACTATGTGACTAGTCATATTGTTAATCGCATTGGTTTGCTTTTATATGAATATAAAGCTTGCAAGGTTTTCAGGTAGGAAATCTATAGTACAAGTGCCTATCATGAGTTATTCTACAAGCCTATTACCAGCAAGTTTCTATTAACCCATATGGTATATGAACCTATTTCGCAAGCTGAGTCGTGTGGTGCTTTTAAATTGCCACCTCCTCCCCAACTATTACCACTTCACTACCAGATTCATCCGGTGTGGGGGTGGCACGATGCTCCTCTGCCTAATATTTTTGTTCACCGGGATGAACACGTCAATGTTTCAATGTCAATGTTTTTGGAAACATTGTTTTTGGGTCAATGTTTTTGGATACATTTAAGATTTTGTATTCTAATAAAGGCAGTTATCGCAAGATTGTCCTGACCGAAATACTTCCCTTTTGGTTGTAGTGTCAAGCATCGATAAAGTGGGTTGCATCTGTGCTGCCCTAGCATTCTTTTGAAACTGATCTTCCTGGTTGTAATGAAATGAAATAAGAACCATTGACTGTACTCTTTTAACCATATGGCACTGCAATGTTATCGGACAACTGGGATGCTGGAAACGTCCAAGCCATTTTCTAAACTTGTAAATGTATGCATATACTTTGCAGATTACCTAATTAAAAAAAAAAAAGGTTGTACATTTTGACGTTCAAACATTATCATTTAAAAATGAAATGCCACATTTGAGAATGCATGCAATATACATAAAGAAAATATGTAACTTTCCCTTTCAGAGAAACATTGACACTTCCTCTACAAAAGTGCAATTGTAATGATCGGCCATGAGGTGGCAGCAGCAACCCTTCAAAATACAATTAAAAAAAAAAAAGGTTTAAAAAAAGGTTTCATGAACCTGTTAAATGAATTAAGATGGGCTATTGGGTATTTGGCTTTGTGTGAGCTGCTGTGTTAGTTCACACAGTGCCTTGATGTATTCAGCATTGTCAGGGTCACACTGGAGAGCTGTTCATACATGCAATGGCTTTTAAATGTTCTCCCTCTTCACTATGAATAAAGCCAAGCAAAAGCCTCTGCTTTGATTGGAAGATTTTTTTTTTTTTTTCCCAGATAGCCATTTTGCAATTATTTCTATTTTTCTTTACAAAGCTTTCTGAACAGGGTATTTCTGAGCATTTTGTTCCAGCTGTTCTAGCACTTCCAATAGCAACCGCCTTTTATACAGAAAGAATAACCCATAGTCGAGGTAGACAGCTTGCTTCCATTTAGAACTGAGGGTTGGCATGCTTCCAAGCAGGTCTTTGTGAAAGGGCTCTGCTTTTCTGTGCTCGTTATTCTCACTGCACGCATAGGCTTGATTTAGTTTGGCATAAACAAAGAAGGGCTTCATCTCAATCGTCTTCTGGAAATAGACGATGCACTGAGAAAAAAATGACATTTTGTTTGGTTGCCCTTTCCTTCCCCTGTTCATTTTTGATTTATGATTATCAAGAGACTGATGTCACTGCAATTCAGAATAAGGAGCTAGCTCCTCTGCTTGTAATATTATATTGATGGACTTGTCCACAGAATGCAGTTTAAATACCTTTGCTCCATGCCTTATTACCTCAGAATTGTTGTGAGAATGCACTAACGCCGTTTCAGACAAATCCTTTGTTTCTTGGTCATTACTGCCCTGCATTTTTATGGCCAGAATGACCATGGTTTAGAGATTGGCTGGGTCTTGATTCAGAACGTGTCTGAGCTGTGTCATGGCTTCAATGCTTTCAGGGGTCACAGCAGTGCCTTCATGGTGCTCCTGTACATACAAAACAAGGGTGTCTCTTCCACAAGAGCTGTCTGGAAACACTGCTTGGACTCTGCTGCAAATTGGCAGCTGGATGTAAGGCAGGGCGACCCCTTCTCACCAGAGACTTCTGGAAGAATTGCTGCGTACTGTGAGCCTTTCATCAAGGTAGACCTCAGCATCTGAAAACCTCCCCATGTGATCGAAAAATCCATGTATAGTTTCAAAGTCCTCATTATGGTTTATCATTTGAGCACTTGTATTTTAGGGTGTCCTCAGGATTTTGTCTTAAGTAGCAAATAAATGTCAGTATATGTTGTAGTACAGGTTCAGAAATATAATCTAAATCCAGGTCCTCTTCTCCATGGAAATCCTATGTGAAATGGCATATTAGCTGAATTGTACCATATATTTATTACTCTGTGGTCTCATCCATAACAATCAAAAACCTAAAATGAAAAAATGTAACATAAGGAACATTATACCAAACATAATACTACTGGATTTGTCATTAAACTGTTGAATACAGTCTACACCCCCTTGAACTTTTTTCAAATTTTGTTGTGTCAGTGCCTCGGAGTTTCATGCTTAAATGAGGATTTTTTTTTACTTATCTACATACCATACTCCAAACTGTTAAGGGGAAAAAAGTTTTTATTGAGAAAATAAATTATATATTAAAAATACAAAACTGAAAGATCATAATTGGATAAGTCTCTATAATAATGCAACTGCAAAAATGAACCACAAAGGGCTGGGGGAAAAAAGTAATTGATTTTTGCAGTTTTCTTGTATTTCTTGCTGAACTACAAATTAACCAGTTTGCGAATCATCTCAACAAGTATCTAACACTATTTAGCAGCCACACAAATACCTGACTCGGCTATTAATCTCTCGGCTCTCTCCCTTCGAAACATACAGATAGCATCGCTGTTGTTCTCGAAAACAACTACCTCCTAATTTAAGATGAACTCTGCAAATTGCAACACATAGAGATTTATGTATTATTGTGTTTGTGTCTTTTCATAATTGAATATATTGTGAATACCGTGCAGCCTGAATAAAATGACAACCTTTGAAATATCAGTATATCATAGATGTAAAAAATGAGAATGTATCATACCCCAGCATGGGTGAATTAAGGTTTTGTACAGTATGCAGGTTAAGATATTGTCAAATGCTTCTTTCAGAGCTGCCCCCATCATAATTCAGGGGATCCCATAACAAGGATAGTTTCCATAATTTCCATAATTGAAAAACTTTACAATGCAATCCATATGTAATAATTAAATATTGTTTTAAAATTGACAGATTTATTACGTAAAATATAAATGTAAAATTAAAGAATATTACCTTGCAAACAAAGATTCCACAGGAAGAGTTGACCACCTGTTTCAGGTGGGGATCAATGGAACATGACCACCTCGATCCTGGCAGACCTTTCTTTCTGGAGAATATATATATATAGGAATGAGAAAGAGAGAGAGAGAGAGAGAGAGAGAGAGAGAGATGAACCACACAATCTGTTTTTAAATGAACTAAGCACATACCAGTATTGGGCAGTATTGAGAAGGTGCTTTGCGTGTTATCTTCTTACTCTGGCATTCTGGGCATTGTAAAACCTGAAGGAAACCATATTGGGAATTTAAGATCTAGGACAAACAAACTAATGAGCATTACTGACTACTGTGGTGTCAGGTAAAAACAACAATAATAGTTACCTGCTCAGAGATTACCTGCTGATTTTTTCACCAAATCATAGAACTTTTAGCAAGCTTAGAAACCTGCAAGTTTCAATTTATTTCTGTGCATTTTTAATATTGATACAAAACTTCTGAAAGTTACTTTAGCACCCAAAAATGCAAATATTAAAATTAAAATGTAAACATTATGACAATGTGAAGCTGACATAATACAGGTCTCCTCCTATGTAAAATAAGAAGTTTAAAAAAATCATACAGATTACTCTGCATATGCACATTAAAGTCCTGTAAAGTGTATCTCTGTATTTGTCTATCTGTCTATCTTTCTTCTCTGCCACTGAAGACTGCTTTAAATTCAAAGACTTTCAGGTGTGCCTGCCCATATGGATAATTGATTGACCACATGAGACAGCAAATAGACACATTCTCATGCTGTCCAATCAGTAAATCTAGCTTCCTGGGCAGGCACACCTGAACGTCTGGAGTTTAAACAATCTTCAGTGGCAGGGAAGGGTGACTAATAATATACTAAATAGCGATATAAGGAGCCACTACTCCATGTGAGTTTATACAATTACTAAATAAATAAACAAATAAATAAATAGTCGTTCATTGTTCTTGGTGCTGTGATAAAATGTAATGATGAGGAAGAGTGCAGTGCTGTATTGGAAAATGTATCTGCTTCTGATTTTCTGAACTAAATAAAAATGTCTGTACACGTGATTTCAAATTTAGCAGAGGGTATACCTTATTGATTTTGTAGTTTATAATTTCGCTTATTTTTTGGGGATCCTTTATCTAAACAAAACACATATTATATACTTTGGTGTTACCATTGTGGTCAATTTTCCTCACTATATAAATCAAGAATATTCAGAAGATATAGAATAGCCTACACATCACAATTATAGACAACTAATTCCATTAGATCTAACATTTTAAATACATAATAGTTAATCAAAGTAGTTTTTTCTGAACGTCATTATAAAAGTGGGTCACATTCTTATGGTATATTAATTTAATAATAACACATATATAATAAAAAGAAAGTCTGAACAAATAAAAACATTTCAAAATTATTTTTAGAAACAGATATTACACCTACCTATCAATGAGGGCAAGCTGATGATTGTGACACAAATGTCATCACCTTTCGAAAACAGGTTTAATTAAAATCTATATAAAGAATAATAGATGGGCTTCCTTCAGAACAGAACTGCAATGTGTAACCGTTGTGTACGGTAACAAGCCCCCAGGTATCCGAGGTGCGAGTGCGCCAATATTGCAGCTGTTGCACGGTGAAGGGGGTCTAATGCCGCAGGCCCTCGGGGCTTCTTCTGAGCCTGGGTGGAGCTCTCTGAGGCGGCTGTCTAGGGAAACGGCCCTGGAATTGCCTCCTGGAACGCTATTGCGCGGACGACCGCAGCTTGCGTTCCTGGTGGGCAGTGGAGGGGCTTGGTTTTGCCTCAGGTCACTCAGCAGGGCCACAAGTACTGGGACTGTTCTTGTGATGGTCCTTGCCCGAGGGGCTTCCCAATGGCTCCACCTACTTGGCGCCAGGAGGGAGCAAGCAGCCACCTGTCGAGATGCCTCACGCTGTTGAGCAGTATGTGTCCCAAGCGCAGCAAGCACTCTAGTGCTGTGTGTAATTGGCTCTGTGTGTACCGAATGACCACGCACCGTGCGCACTGCCGAGACTAGCTCGCTAGAGCTGTGAGCACCAAGGGTACCGGGCACCAAGTGCACTGGGAACCCTAGCCTAGCACCAAGTGTACCGAGTGTATTAAACACCAGGCGTACTGAGATTCCTTACTTACATGGTAGAAACAGATGGGGAAGAACACATTGTTGTTGTTTGTAAATTTACAGTATAATTGTAAATCTCAAAAACTACTCACTTCTAAATCTTTTGTAGTCATTTTTGTATTACTTTAGTATAAATACATGTTAATTTGGATTCATATGTTGTTTTTTTCCTGACGTTATGTGAACGAAAAGACACAAAAGCTCCCGTTTTCTCATTGGAAATAGTGATATTTCAAAATATCACTGTCCTGGTCACAAAAGCAAAGTTTGTGGGGAATAATAGCCTGTGGCAGGCTGGCGAGTGGAAAGAGGCCCAAAGACAGACTGCAGTTCAAAAAAGTAACAATTTTATTATAAATAAACACAAAAATAAAGTGCACAAGGGCAAAATAAAGATCTTTAAACACAAATAAAAAGATAACAAAACTAACAAAAATAAGGTTTCCAGGCTGGGCAATGCCTTCACTGGATTTATCAAAATTCAAAAATCACAAAACAACCACAACCACCACCACCACCACCACCACCACCCTGCTTCCTCAGCTCCCTCTTTTCTCTAATGAGAAGCAGAGGCCTCCTTTTATGTCAGGTGGCTGGGCGCTGATTGATCGTTAATTAAACTAATCATCTAATCAACCCCAGCCACCTGAACACAATGAACCCAGGCAGGTAGGGGAATTTAACCCCACCCCTGCCAATTTCTAAAGGGCAGAGCTGTGCTCTGCCACATAGCCATTTTCTATACTTTTGAGGCATAAGCAATTAGGAAATAACACTTACTACCCAGGAACAGAAATTGTGTTACATAGTGTTATTAGTATGATTTGGAGTGCCTCATAGCTGGTTATAGCCTTGATCTCATGTTTAAATGGAGCAGGAAACTATACATGCATTTGCAAATATGACAGCAGGTGGCACTATTGGGTCATGCATACTTGAACAAATACTGTAATAAGAATAATTATACAGTACTGTACAACTTTCACCTAATTTGAAAAGCCAGCATCAAGCTCCTAGGGACATTTATCACTAATTGCTGG
Source organism: Polyodon spathula (assembly GCF_017654505.1). Taxonomy (NCBI): domain Eukaryota; kingdom Metazoa; phylum Chordata; class Actinopteri; order Acipenseriformes; family Polyodontidae; genus Polyodon; species Polyodon spathula. The sequence continues at coordinate 13,839,130 of NC_054543.1, forward strand.
AAGATTAAAAATGATATAAACTATTTGTCGAGCTCAAGCAAAAAGAATATTAGATTATATCTCACACAACCACTGGAAGAACACACCCACTGAACGGAAGATGCTTATGCAACAGATTATAAACACATGTTCTTATTTATATTATTTACATTGCACTGCTTATTTTGGTAACACTTGTTTTATTGTGCGTCTAAAGTATAATCTAAAACAATTAAAATAAACACTAGTATGTCCTTAGAATCAGTTCCATAAGATTTATGTTTACAGTAATCCTTAAAACATCTGGTTTCACAGTGTGTTCGACATTTCTGCAATCTATATATATATATCTATATAATACTATATATATATATAAATATAGTCACAACCTATATATATATATATATATATATATATATATATATATATATATATATATATATATATATGATTAAAGTTGTTAATAAAAATTCGAAAGAACCCATCACAACCCTAAACAGCCACTATGAAGCCATAACATGAATTAATATAAAATGTGTTTTAAAAACAGTTTCTATATCTCTTGTATCCATAACTATTTAACTCTCAGTCGTGCAGAATTTAAAAATAATACAAGAAACATATATAAACTCAGTGACAATCATTTCGACTAGAAGTCTTTTTCAGTTAATTTAGGTTATTGTTTCTAAATTCCTATCTTTCGTTGGCTGTATCTGACGATATTTCCGAACGTCATGGAAGGGCGGGTTCTGAGTTTGATTTAAAGAATGCTGCTGGAGCACACAACACCATTCAAGACTAACATCGAGTATGCGGTGGAATAACCATTCACGATTACACAACTGCACTGCTATCAGAACGCAGGACACTCTGATACTGCAGAACACGTGGGACCTAATGAGAGCCAATGATAACTTGTTTAAATCGCCAGTCTTCCCCGTGCTTTTCTCGTTCACAGTCTATATGGGATTTTGCTTACCGTTTGTGCTGTTGGATGTCCTCTCACCTAAACTGACTTTTTTAAGAAAGTACAAGATACAGCAGCAGAACTACCCTACTTGGGCAATGATACGGGTCTGCATAATACAGACTGTCTACAACCACATTGTATTTATTTTTCCTTTGACCGTCGCTCACTGGTACTGGAGACCTGTGAGCTACCCGGCGCAAGCCCCGGGGCTCGTGAAAGCACTATTTGATATTTTAGCATGTCTGTTGCTGTTTGATTTCCAGAATTACGTCTGGCATTTGATGCACCACAGAATTCCTTGGCTGTACAAAAACTTCCACAAGGTTCATCACAAGTATTCAGCCACGTTTGCACTTGCCACTGAGCACTCCGGTGTCTGGGAGACGCTTTCCTTAGGATTCTTCGCTGCCAGCAACCCCTTACTGTTGAACTGCCATCCTCTAACAGAAATGCTGTTCTTTGTTGTGAATATTTGGCTGTCTGTAGAAGATCATTCTGGTTATGATTTTCCGTGGTCTACCCATAGACTCGTACCGTTTGGACTCTATGGTGGAGCGCCACACCACGACGGTCATCATATGAAGTTCAAATTCAATTACGCACCTTATTTTACCCACTGGGACAGGCTCTTTGGCACTTTGTTGAAAACCCCAATTAAAGAGAACTAAATGATTCAAAATGTATAACATATAAGAACGAATACTAAAAAGTTCTTGCTGGCCATTAACATTATATAAGTTATATATGCGGGTGTCTGTGTGTGGGGACAGGTATTACTATCAGTGTGCGGACAACATTTGAGAAAGTGGCCGCACGAAGATATTAACTCCTGGAAAAACGACGTTGTGGGGACGTTTTTAAGAACTAAAAATGCCTTTAAAAAAAAGTGGCGAAATATTTAGTTTGTTGTCGGATTTCACCCTGTGTGGAGTTTTTTCTGACTGGAATAGTAAATAAAAATATTTTGAGTCAATGAGCAGTCCCCACAAATACAAGAATGTAAACGCGTGTGTGTGTGTCTGCACGTGAAAAGTATTGATTTTTCAAATGTTTAAAACATTCCTTTTATATTTAATGAAAGCATATTTTATTTCTGGGATATTATGTAATTTATTATTGTTATGAATAAATTATAAATGTACAAATGCTGTTTGTTTTTTTCATATGAAGTAAAATATAGATTTACATTTTATTTCTGTCTGTTGTTTTTGTTCTGGTTTAATAATTATCTTTGTATAATATAAATTGATTTGCAATACACATATAGCATCTGTAACTTTTCTTTAAAAAAATAATAATAAAAAAAAAAAGTTCCCAGGATGTGATTACTGAAACAGAAATTTCACAAGTTTTTACACCCCAAAAAAGCTTTTTTTTTTTTTTTAAATCGCTTATATGTGCATATAGTTTAAAAAAAAAAAAAAAAAAAAAGAGATCTCAATTCTAGGTAATGCAAAACTTTTGTCCATATATGTACATATACAGTGTAGAACAGATGGCTTTTTAGTTAACACAGTGATATAAAGACCATAAGTGATGTTTTTTGTTTTTTTCTTTTCCTCCAATGTTTGAGGAAGCTTGGATGCCTGCAGCTTAGATAATGTAAAGAAACTGGTAAACCAACAAAAGGAGTCACTGCATTTTCTGCAGTATGTGTATGTTTGCACTGTGATTGGCTATTCTTCTTTCAAACTTTACAGCTGAATGCTTGCTAACACTGTTATGCTGGAAGACAATTATGACATTAAAATGTTTAGGTACAATTGCAGATTTCTGCAGTTCACCATTGTGGACATTTAACAGTACTCAATGAAGTACATAAACAAGAGGTGGGTTGTAATGTGTGGCTGCTATGCTTACAATAGACATAAAACACTGCTTTGTGTACCACAGCATACATGGTATCAACAGTATGCAATACAGTACTAACTATAATGGAAAGTGTTAACATACATGTAGGGTTTGACATATTACATGTCCCATTCTTTTACAAGTACTCTTTTCCAAAAATCTAGTTCTCATCACTACATACCTCAACATGAACTTAGTACAGAGAATTCTGTTATTCGTTAAAGCACACATTGACAGTAAACATTGTGGCAATGCTAATGCAGTTACTGAACATGTTAACAATCACAAGGACTATGATTTCCTAGTATCATTTCCTGTCTACGGGGCGAATTTGTAATTGTTGATAACAACACATAAGGGGGCAGAGTTAAGGTTGCGTGGCTACCTTATCTTGCAATTTCCCAAACTTTAGGACTTTTGAAATCAAACTTTAACGTTACTTTACTGTTTTGCAGAAGATACCCTGGAAAATCAAACAACCACATCTGTCACATAATCTAGTGGTGAAAACACAACTTGGGACATTAAATAGCACAGAAGAAAGAGACCCACACCAAGTATTTAAAGTTTTTTTTTTTTTTTTTAAAGCCAGATATATTGAAGCCAAATCAATTGTGAAAAATGTTAATCCCTGCCTCTGAGGCTGGAGAAGTGGGGACAAATCTGAACAGTAGTGGTGACCAGATATATCTATATATATATATATATATATATATATATATATATATATATATATATATATATATATATATATATATATATATATATATATATATATATATACACACACACACACACACACACACACACACACACACACAGTACTGTGCAAAAGTTTTAGGCAGGTGTGAAAAAATAGGCATGTTAATAGATTATATTTGTCAATTAACTAAATGCAAAGTGAGTGAACAGAAGAAAAATCTACATCAAATCAATATTTGGTGTGATCACCCTTTGTCTTCAAAACAACATCAATTCTTCTAGGTACACTTGCACACAGTTTTTGAAGGAACTCAGCAGGTAGGTTGGCCCAAACATCTTGGAGAACTAACCACAGTTCTGCTGTGGATTTAGGCAGCCTCAGTTGCTTCTCTCTCTTCATGTAATCCCAGACAGACTCGATGATGTTGAGATCAGGGCTCTGTGGGGGCCATACCATCACTTCCAGGACTCCTTCTTCTTTACGCTGAAGATAGTTCTTAATGACTTTCGCTGTATGTTTGGGGTCGTTGTCATGCTGCAGAATAAATTTGGGGTCAGTCAGATGCCTCCCTGATGGTATTGCATGATAGACAAGTATCTGCCTGTACTTCTCAGCATTGAGGGGACCATTAATTCTGACTAAATCTCCAACTCCATTTGCAGAAATGCAGCCTCAAACTTGCAAGGAACCTCCACCATGCTTCACTGTTGCCTTTACTCCAGCCCTTCGGCGAACAAACTGCCTTCTGTTACTGCCAAATATTTCAAATTTTGACTCATCATTCCAGAGCACCTGCTGCCATTTTTCTGCACCCCAGTTCCTGTGTTTTCGTGCATAGTTGAGTCGCTTGACCTTGTTTCCACATCGGAGGTATGACTTTTTGGCCGCAAGTCTTCCATGAAGGCCACTTATGACCAGACTTCTCCGGACAGTATATGGGTGTACCAGAGTCGCACTATTTTCTGCCAATTCTAATCTGATGGCATTGCTGGACATCTTCCAGTTGTGAAGGGAAGTAAGCATGATGTGTCTTTCATCTGCTGCAGTAAGTTTCCTTGGACGACCACAGCGTCTACGGTCGTCAACGTTGCTCGTTTCTTTGTGCTTCTTCAAAAGAACTTGGACAGCACATTTGGAAACCCCTGTCTTTCTTTGAAATTTCTGCCTGGGAGAGACCTTGCTGATGCAGTATAACTATCTTGTGTCTTGTTGCTGTGCTCAGTCTTGCCATGGTGTATGACTTTTGACAGTAAACTGTCTTCAGCAACCTCACCTTGTTAGTTGAGTTTGGCTGTTCCTCACCCAGTTTTATTCCTCCTACACAGCTGTTTCTGTTTCAGTTAATGATTGTGTTTCAACCTACATATTGAATTGCTGATCATTACCACCTGTTTGGTATAATTGTTTAATCATACACCTGACTATATGCCTACAAAATCCCTGACTTTGTGCAAGTGTACCTAGAAGAATTGATGCTGTTTTGAAGGCAAAGGGTGGTCACACCAAATATGGATTTGATTTAGATTTTTCTTCTGTTCACTCACTTTGCATTTAGTTAATTGATAAATATAATCTATTAACATGTCTATTTTTGAAAGCATTCTTACTTTATAGCATTTTTGCACAGTACTGTATGTATGTATATATATATATATATATATATATATATATATATATATATATATTATAACGTGGCAGGGAAGGGGTTAAGTTTCCCTGCCCAGACACATGTGTGAATGCACATTTGTGTTTAATTGTTTAATTTATTTTATTGTTCACTTATCACCAGCAACCTGGTGATCTTTACAAATTAGGACCAGGTGCAGGGTATAAATAGTCAGCAGCCAGTATACTCAGGGCTGCTGAGTAGAAGGGAGCAGAAGGTGATGCTCTGTTCCCGAGCAGTTGGAATTATTGTAAGTTTGGTGTCAAACCTGTGTGGTTCATTTGTTAATGTTGCGGGTAACAGCGTAGCCATCCTGCGAGCTAGTCAGGGACCTGCAATGAATGTGTAGTCAGTGCTTCGAAGGAGCCAGGTGTTTGTTTTTGTTTTGTTTATTTGTTTTTGTGTGTTTATTAAAAAGTGCGTGCAAGCACTATAAAATTTCATTTCTGTGTCCTGGGTCTACGTTCTTAAAGGGGCAATGAACCATGAGAGTTGCATATCTTTTACAATATATATATGTACGCACATGCTTTTGGTCAAATACATTTTAATAGTAAGCAGTGTCTGTTCTAAATAATTTAAACAACATAAAATCGATCTTTGACTGTGCTACAATAAGCTATTAGTGAGATTTCTTTCATACTTATTAAATATTTTCGTTTTTTATTGTTTTTGAAAATGTATGAAAGCATATTTCACTCGTTTTAATCCAGTGCAGTGCTAAATCTCTCTGAGTGAAGAATTTCACTGCTTGAAACAGGGAAACTATCTATACAAGTTAAGTGTTGATTGTTTGACAGCATTTCAAAATGTTAGGTTACTTACCATAACCCTGGTTTCCTGAAAGAGAAGACGACCACCAATGAATATTATGTATGGGATATGTGAGGGTGACCGATGCAACCTCACGGTTGGTGGTCGTCTTCTCTTTCAGGGAACCGGGGTTATGGTAAGTAACCTAAAGTTCCCTTTCAATTCGAAGACGACCACCAAAGAACGTTATGTATGGGATAATGTATACCAGAGCCATCGCGAGGGAGAAGGAAAGGCAGCATATGAGGGATGCACTAGCACTGTCTAACCCAGGGGTTAGCAGTGTGAACTTATACCCTCAAGGACCCTTGTGCCTAATGAAGGCAGGGCAGGGTCTACCACATTAAGGCGGTAGAACCTGGAGATGGTAGGCAGCGTAGCCCAGCTAGCTGCAATACAAATATCAGATATTGAGGCCACTCTGAAGAGGGCCCAAGATGTAGCCAACCTGCTAGTGGAGTGTGCGGCTACCCTACCAGGTGTGGGCAAGCCAGCACCATCAGACGCAGTTGAGACTGTAATCCAATGTGACAGACGTTGCTTAGAGAAGGGGTGTCCTAGGGTCCGTGCCCTGTGACAGACAAAGAGCTGGTCAGATTGACGCAGAGCTTTTGTCCTGTCCATGTAGGATCTTAATGCCCACACTGAGCACAGGAAATTCAATCCCTCATCCTTCGTTGAAACAAATGGAGGTAAATGGAAGGACTCCAGTTCCACAGACTGATTAATATAGAAGGATATGATCACACTGGGGAGGAAAGCAGGGTTGGTTGCAGAGACACCCTGCTGTCATCCTCCCAAATACGCATGCAGAAGCTGTGCACAGGCAGCACCCGCAGCTTACTGACCCACTTCAAGGAGGTGATAGCCACAAGGAAGGCTGACTTCATAGATAAGTACTTCAACTCCATTGAGTATATAGGCTTGAACGGGGCCTGCATGAGAACTTCCATTACAATATTAAGGCTCTATTCGGGGAGCCTTAATATTAAAAGAAATGCGCACCCAGAGACACCAAATCTACGGGGGCATGGCATGCAGAGATAGTCGCTAAATACACCTTCAAAGTGGAAGGTGACCTGCCAGCATCAATCAGTTCTTGCAGAAACTGTTAGATGACTGGCATAGGGCAAGATATTGGGTCATGGCTTCCAGCCAGACACCAAGCTAGGAAATACCTCCACTTGTAGGTGTACAAAGACCTAGTAGAGTCAGCTCTAGCACTCTGCAATGTCTCCAGAACCACAACTGATAGCCCTAGGGCTAACCAGCGGTCCCTTTCAGGAGCCAGACCCATAGTTGGAACTTGCCCAGTCCCGGATGCCAAAGATCCATGCACAGTGGGATCAACCAGGGCTAGCCTTTTAACAGAGGGCACAGGGTCGAAAACCAGATTCTCCTGGGGCACTTGGGGGCCACTAGGAGAACTGACGCTTCCTCTAACTGGACCTTTTCGAGAAAGGCTGGGAGCAGCGCTATAGGCCAGGAAAATGTACAAAAACTCTCTGAGCCATTTGTGTGTTAGGGCATCTACACCGAGAGTACCACCTAACTGGTGGAGAGAGTGCCAAAGGGGACAATGTTTCCAAATGCGCTCCACTATTGTAGGGTGGGGTCACCACTCTGACAGATGAGGCCCTTTGTTGTAGAGTAGCCAACCAGTTCACTGTCCAGTTCACCACTCAGGGAAAGTCCATCGCCTGTAGGGACAGCAAGTTCCTCTGAGCCCATGTTAATAGCCTGAAGACCATGCAATGCAACGCTGGGGACTGTAGGCCACTCTGTTGGTTGACATACGCCACCACTGTCATGTTGTCCATCCGCATCAACACATGTAAAACACAAACTTGTAAACGCTTCCTTAAAAAAAGAAGCAGAGATACCTCCTGTGCTCTGGATGAAAGTATGTGTCCCGTAAGTCCACAGTCACTGGGCCGAACAGACTGGAGTATGTACCAAACAATGACCTCACACAAATAAAATTATGCCCACCACATACCATGTGAGATGGCTGTGAGACGGCCGCTATGAGACAGTAGCTGCAGGCTGCGGTAATACCCTTCTCACCAAGTCTGCCATTTACCGCAGAGCTTTTACAATCACCACAAAGTCAGAAAAATGTATTTTCCAGTCAGGTATTGGTGCCCCCCTAATAACCTCATCGGGCCCCCCCAGGGGGACGCACGACCCAGTTTGAAAACCTCTGAACTAAAGCCCCAGTCACACCTGGAATGATAACAATAACAATTTTTTTTTAATCGTTCCAGTTCAAATGAATGGAGGTGGCCACACCACAACGATAACGATTGCCATTGTTTGATTGCTTTCAGAGCGATTTCTTCCTGCTAAGATAAAAAGGATAAATGTTCCTGGCCAATCAAGGCTGTATTAAATGTGACTTCATTACCTACCTGCTGTTATGTTATATATTATTTTAAACACGATAAACAGTAAATACAGGCATTGCACTGTTCCACTAACTCCTCCCTACTCCGTAGTATTCTGTGTACTGTGGCAAAGTGGCTGATTGTGTACAGATGAGGAATGATGCAGTGGATAATAAAGCAGACAGAGATGACAGAAAAGGGTTTTATTGTTTTCTTTATATCCAGGTCTGGCAACCAAATAATCATCACCCAGCAATACACAACAATGTGTATGCACAGAGTAAACAACAACAAAGTTGCAGCCCCAATTAATAAACACAATATTTCCGCCACACAATATACCAACACAGTCACCAGTCCTGGGTGAGTGCAGTAGTGCTCGTGGTGGCTGATACAAGTTTATTAGTGACAGTAGTGCAGTGCTCTTCCGACTTTTCTGCTGGCCCTTGGCGACAACCCCAGAACATGTTAGCCATCTAATAATCACAAATAAGACAATTATAGATAAACAAAACACAAATGACACATATGATTCACAGGGTCTCTCACGGTCATTTCAGGTTTCAAAGTACAAACCAAAGCGAAGGAACAGATTGCGTCTCTTCATCCCCTTTTATGCCGTCACACATGTCCCCTTGGTAAACGAGTGCAGCCATCCCTCCAATCTGCGACTGCCTTGCCGTTTCCCTTCCAGGTCAATGCGTTAATGCAACGGAGTTCCGTCCCCTTTCTAGCTGGCCTACTTCCCTTGAACCCTGGGAAAGAACTGTCAGGCCAGCCCTTCCAAGGAACTCTGTTCTCGCTGCTTAGCGCCCTCACAAGTCAGGAGGGAGATTTACTACTAATAATCATTGTATTTCTGTCACAGTACCCACACTCGTCTTTTCTGATTCCTATGCCTTCTGTTGATCTAACACAATAGGAGTATTTCTTAATGTTCCTCATCACTGTCCCTCATCTTGCTGGAAATAAAAGTGGGCGCGTACTAAAAGTTGATTGGCACTATTAGAGCCCTTTTTCGTTCTTGTGTGACCGCTTGTGGCAGGACGGAAGCCCAGCAAGTGGAAATATGTAGTTTATTGAATTTTCTGGGTCAATTGTTGTGAATAGATTGATTTAATTAACTGTTTAGCTGCTGTGGCTGCGTGGAGCAGCAGCTGAAAGCAATCAGATGTTCCAGCAGGCAGGTGGGCGTGTCTCAGCGGACCGTCGGTATAAAAACAGTGATCACTGTGATTGGGGCTGCAAGGCCTGCTGTTTTCACAGCACCTTTGATTTGTAGTTTGTTGTATTGTTTTATTTTTAATGTTTGTACAGTCTTGTACCATCCTTTGACCTAACTTCCGAATGGCGGATGGCTGAGATGGTAAGAGAAGACCAGTGAAATACTGGGGGGACAAGAGCCGCAAGTACTGTGGTTGCTGAGAACACCTGGAAGGGGAGCTTGAGCACCACCCCCACGATTTTTGGTTGGGGGCGGGGGGGGGAGGGGCAAGCATAAGCCATGACGACGCTCAGCAGGCACGGGTAGTGCTGCTGAGGAGAAGAAAAAAAAAAGAAAGTCAGCGATGGAGAAAAGCGTTCTGCCGAACGTCGGATAGCAGGAGCTCCGGCCCCCAGAGCCTTAGAAGGCAGGCCAACCACTGGACGAGTGCTGTTGTCTGAGGTTCAGCCATTGCTGCCGGAACAGTCGCTCACGTTCTGTGACGTCACCACGTCAGAGAGGGTGGAGCTTCGTGTCAGAAGGACTGGTAAGGAGGAGTGTCTAGCCCGAATTCTGAGTGACAGGAGCCCGATTCATGGAGGAAGGAGCCGTCACTGTACTCAGAGGGATGAGCGACCGTTGGTAAATGACAACAAGCTATGACGTTCTTAGCAACCACAATGAACACTGCCAAAGACAGTAATGTCACTTCCGGTGTACTGCGCTGCAGTGTATGACAGAACACGGACTAAAACGATAGTTTACCTACCGTAAACCTGGTTCCCTGAAAGAGAAGAAGCACTCCTGCCTACTGGTAGGTGTCACTTAGCTCCTATGTCAAAGCTGCCGATAAGCCCCCTTCCCCCAGTGACATCCTCTGTCCCGCCTCCCGAGGGTACTTAACCGTCACGCAGGGGAAGAATCACCCTCTTTCGCGACAAAACTGATGTCGACCGAAGCGAATTGCGGTGGTAGCCATCTTTTTTAGGGAACCAGGTTTACGGTAGGTAAACTAGCGTTCCCTTTCAATTCGAAGATGGCCACCAAACATCGTTATGGGAAACGTGTACCAGAGCCGTCACGAGGGAGAAAAGAATGGCAGCATATGAGGGACGCCAAGTCCTGCCTACCAAGGTCAGCAGCGTCAGCGTGCAACCGAGGACCCTAGTGCCCACAGAGGGCAATGAGGGATCTACCACATTCAGGTGGTAGAACCTAGCAAAAAGTATGCGGGGTAGCCCAGCTAGCTGCATCGCAAATTTCAGCCATGGAGGCACCTCGGAAGAGGGCCCATGACGTAGCCACACCTCTTGTGGACTGTGAGGCTATCCGCCTAGGTGGGGATAAGCCAGCACTGTTATACGCAGTCGAGACTGTGTCTGCAATCAAATGCGACAGCCACTGCTTCGAGAGGGGTTGTCCCAGTGTCCATGTTCCATGGCAGACGAAGAGTTGGTCAGACTGACGCAGCACTCTTGTCCTCTCCACATAACATCTCAGTGCCTGAACTGGGCAGAGAAGGTTCAACTTTCTATCCTCGTCTGTATGCTCAACCAGATGCGGAGACCCAGTCTCAACCAGACTGGGCACATCAACCAGTCGTACAGGCAGTCCATCATCCTGATCACTTGGCACCCATGCACTTGAAATGCGTGGGGGTAAGGAGCCAATGGCCTGGCGAACCACTGTACTGCTCAGCCGTGTATTGAAGCACTTAGGCCCTAAGGGTGCAGACGCACCGAAGGCACTGAGTGAGGTAGAATACACTACTGGTGCACAGAGCATCAGGGACACAGAGTGTTATCAACATGCTGTGGCGCAAAGCACCAAGACATAACGTGAAGTCAACATAACCTGGAGTAGCGCAGAGCCGACACCGGGGTGGATACATAGCTCGAGTGACTGCAGTATGCAATCAGGAGAGCAGTACAGGGGAGCGCAAGGTGCTGCACCATGGTGCAGCGATAACCTGGTCCTGGACCACGTGCAATTACACCACGTGGCAGCACATAGCGTATGCCAGAGTGGAGCATAGGCTCAAGGAGCTGTGGCGTGTTATGCAGGAACAAAGTGATGCATTACCCATGCCAGGCAGGTGACCAAGCATGCCAATAGGCGGGCTAAAATAAACCTGTTGATTCAACTCAAAAGCAGGACCCTGCAGAGCTGGGTCTCGGTAGAGGAATCACGCTGCTACTACTTTTTCTTTTCAAACTGCAAGGCAGTAAAGAAAAACACATATACATATACACACACACACACACACACACACAATAGCAATTGAGGGTAAAATTTACCATGGTAGCGTGCCGAGTGGGTGAGCTTGAACAAGCTGGTGGATTCAACTCAACAGCGGGACACAGCAGAGCTGGGTTCCCGTGGAGGAATCCCACTTATTATTACTTATTTCTAACTGCACTGCAGTAAGAAAAGAATACACATACATACATACAGGTGGGCTGACCAAGCCGGCATATGCAACACAATAACGGGCGCAGCAAAGCTGGATCCTGGTAGAAACCATACGACTTTCTCTTTAAACTGCAAGGCAGTAAAGAAAACACACATATATACAGACCCAATTAAAAACGGAGCGCCGAGTAGGTGGCTGAGGCAGTCCAGCAGAATCAACTCTGCAGTGGAGCACGGCAGACCCTGGGTCCGATGGAGGATCACGCGTCTCTTTCTTTTAAACTGCAATAGCAGAGGAAACATCAAGCAACGAGCACCGTGACGTTTAAGTAGGCTGCAATCGCAAGCGATGCAGGCTGTTACACAGAAAAAATAGTGGCTGGACATAGATGTCTAGCCCGGACTATGTGCAGTCACACGAGCGGGGCAGCGCGTAGCTTAAAGCGGGGTGGAGCACCAGCTACAGGTAGAGGCAACGAGGCACTGTTGCGCTAGGTCTGAAGGAGTGGTCAAGCACTGTTGTCACTGTGTGCACCGTGTGACCCAAGCGCCGCCACTATGTGCAACGTTTGCCGTGCAGCACCGCATCCCACACTAGCGCCAGATACCATGCGCACCGCATGCACCGAGCACCATGCGCATCGCGTGTACCGAGCACTGTGCGCACCAAGCACTGGGTATAATGTGCAGTGCTTGTACCGAGCACAGGGCTACCACTTGCACCGAGTACTGCATGCACAGAAGCACCGAGTACCGTGTAGCGCCCGGCACCGCGCACACCGAGTACAGGGCTACCGCTTGCACAGAGTTCTGCGTGCAGCACCGGCGCGTTAGCCTCTATTGGTACAGCGAGAGAATGGGCACCGTGCGCACCATGGTACTGAAGTAGCACGGGTAGAGTCTTACGCACCGCGGTATTAAAAAACACCAGGGCAGCTGTGCACGGTGCCTACCCTGACCTCGTGATCACACGCCTGAGCAGCACGTAATGTACAACAGGGAGACAGGGCGATTGACTTACACACAGTAATAAAAGCAATTTTTAAAATACAAAAAAAGTTAAATATTACACGACAGATGGGGGAGAGCACTGTGTCCATTGATTTGAGCGACCTAAACCAAGGTGAAGGCCCGTGCAACCCGTTTACGTCTCAACCCATCAACGAGGGAAGCCTTGGTGAGGAGTATATAGCTGTTCCCGGTGAAAGCAAACGCGTAGTGGCTAGCGCTCTATGTGAGTACGGAGAAGGTTTTCAGCTACAATCAAAACAAGGCCCAACCATGGCCCGCAGGTGGCTTGTAGGCAAAACTCTACAACGGAAACAAAGTAAGCCCGGTCCCATGGAGTAATAGCGCTCTCCGAAGTAAGTATTAACAAGAATACTTACCGTACTAAAATCGGACAGACAGAAAGAAGCAGCCTGACATGCGGAGCGCGCAGGTGCTGAAAGTCAAAAACAGAATAAAAAAACTGCTGATTCCAGGAAAGCTGCGATGCCAGCTTTCAGCACAAAGTGCAGGGGAACTAGCAGTAGCTTACTGGCACTTTTTATAAGACGACAATAAAGATAATAAAGATATCACCCATGTATCTTAAGTAAAATTGTGGTTTGTAGGGATGTTGCTCTTTATTTTTCCAAACTGGCCATGAAGAGATTAGCAAATTGTGGTGCCATTTTGGTCCCCATGGCTGTTCCTATGATCAGTTGATAATGGTGAAAACAAAGAGACCATTTCACTGTCATTATCAGGCACCACTAAAGTAAATAATAGGATTAGTCATGTCTTTTTAAATAAATACTGTATTGTTGTTGTTTTTTTTATCACACTGAAAAACAGGAAATCGTGATTAGAATAAGCTGATTTCAATGCTTTTCCGGAATTGATCCTGGAACTTCAAAAATATGAACCTACCCTACACATCAAAAGCAACAAATTTGCTTCGATCTTTCATAAAAGATGTAATTAGCACAGTTCATAAAAAAATAATTTCACTTAGCTTAGGTGGAAATATTGTTCATTCAGATGTGTTTAAACAATTTAAGCAAATTATGTCAGTGAGTCATATTGTTTAGGCGGTCAAAGGTCACCCAACAAGTAATTTTTGTATACCTGCCAAGTTTATTCCAGAGAGATACAATAGACTTCAAAACTGTAAAGAAACCTACAGCTGTCTAATAAGCAGCAAAGTAACACAGGAGAAAAAACTCCAGTCAAAATAATATAATTATACACATATTCAGGAGCGGTTGGATATTGCACTTGGAGTACTGAACAATCGAACAATTATTATTATTATTATTATAAGCTGTATTATTTCACTGGACAGGAACAATGCCTGTGAAAATTCAAACCGGGTGTACTTGAGTGGTTTGTATGGACTCCTCACTGAGAGTCTCCCTGGAGGAGCTGCCGAGTCACCATGCTGAAGTGAAGAGCTTCATCTGACCCCAGAGGGAGATTCAGCTTCAGAGGTGGTGATGGGGAGGAATGGTGATGCAAAAAGTATAAAGGAAAAAGATAGGGTGCTGATTGAAAACAGATTGAAGATTGATTGAAGATTGCAAGGGCTCCTTGCAACCATAACATGATCACAATTACACCTTTTATGGTATACAGGGCTGCTGTGAAAAAAAAAAAGAATTAAACGAAGGATTTCATCCACCAAGAAGTGTTGAGTGGACCTGTGAAAGTTGTATTCTGAAGTATTCTTCAATGATGATCCCTCCTTAAGACAAGTGGGGGCCCTTTAAGACAGTTTATGCAATAAAAACTGATTTACTGAGGTTCTGGCTACAGCAAAAAAAAAAAAAAAAAAAAAAAAAATCAGGTATCTAATAAACACTCTCACCGGTAGACAGCACCACCCTCGGACAGCTGTATTTGTGAAAACTTCTTTGGTAAACTACCATTGACCTTTCATTCTTCAGAGTTGTTGGAAGAGCTGCTGAGATGACAGAAATGACTGTTTCTAAGAAATGACATCATTCCTTTTATTATCAGTGACAGTCATTGCAAGTTACTAGGTTAACCTCATCCGTACTTATGATTCCTTTTCACATGACATTTATTAACCTGGTAAAATATATATACAGTGCCTTGCAAAAGTATTCAGACCCCTGACCAATTCTCTCATATTACCGAATTACCAATGGTACATTGAAATTTTGTTCTGTTCGATATTTTATTTTAAAACACTGAAACTCAGCATCAATTATTGTAATGTGACACTGGTTTTATGTTGGGAAATATAAGAAAAATAAACTGAAATATCTTGCTTGCATAAGTATTCAACCCCTGTGCTGTGGTACCTCCCAGTAGCACTGATGAAAGAAATTGCCCTAACGAGGGCACAATTACCTTACCATTGGCCTCCACCTGTGAACCATTAAAGTTGCTGTCACATTTTCTGGATAAAAACCCCACTGTTGAAGGATCATTGGTAAGGCTGTGAATCTGATGGAAAATGAAGACCAAAGAGCATTTTACAGAAGTTAGAGATAAAGTAATACAAATGCATAGATTAGGGAAAGGGTACAAAATAATATCCAAGTGTTTGGATATCACAGTGAGCACAGTTGGATCAATAATCAGGAAGTGGAAGCTGCATCAAACCACCCAGGCACTGCCAAGAAAAGGCCATCCCTCAAAACTCAGGGCTCAAACAAGGAGACTTGTGAGAGAAGCCACAGAGAGGCCAACAATCACTTTGAAGGAGCTACAGAGTTCAGTGGCTGGGAGTGGAGTAATGGTGCACCAGTCAGCCATATCAAAAGCTCTGCATAACACTGGCCTGTATGAGAGGATGGCAAGAAAGAAGCCGTTACTCAAAAAGTACCATCTGAAAGCACGTCTGGAGTTTGCCAGAAAGCATGAGTGACCCACCTGCGATGTGGGAAAATGAGACCAAGATAGAGCTTTTTGGCCAAAACTCAAAGTGCTGTGTGGCGCAAATCTAACACTGCCCATGCCTCAAGACACACCATCTCTACAGTGAAGTATGGTGGCGGCAGTATCCTGCTGGGGGATGCTTCTCATCAGCAGGGACTGGGCATCTTGTTACAATTGAAGGAAGAATGGATGGAGCAAAATACAGGAAAATACTGCAAGAGAATCTGCTTCAGTCCGCTAAAAAACTGAAGCTTGGGAGGAAATTTACCTTTCAGCAGGACAATGATCCCAAGCACAAGGCCAAAGCAACATTGGAGTGGCACAGGGAAGAAAAGGTGAATGTCCTACAGTGTCCCAGTCAAAGTCCTGATCTCAATCCCATTGAGAATCTGTGACACTATTTGAAAATTGTGGTCCACAAGCATTGTCCAACCAACCTGAACAACCTGGAGCAAGTCTGCCAAGAAAAATGGGCCAAAATCACTCCGACACCGTGTGCAAAGCTGGTACATACTTACCCCAAAAGACTTAAAGCTGTTATTGCAGCAAAAGGTGGCTCTACCAGATATTAATGTGTGGGGGTTGAATACTTATGCAAGCAAGATATTTCAGTTCTTTATTTTTTTTTAAAAAGATCCCCTTTGAAAGGATATGGGTGTGGCTTTTCCATATAAAATCGAGGTATAGGAGTCAAAGAATGATAACGTGTCTTCTTGATAAGTTACGATTAGAAATATGTCACTTACAAGGTGCTTTCCATTTAATATTTTTATAAAAGACAAGATTTTCTTTTTCCACTTGAAGGTATTGTAACCAAAATCACATGCAGTTCAGTATTTCCTTGAGTGCTGTGTTCAGTGCAGACTCTACATTCTGATAAACATCATTCTGGGAAATCTGTTTTTTTTTTTTTACAGTAACTGCTTTATAACTGACAGACTTGAAGTGGTAGCATGAATATTCTTGTTGCAACTCATAGCCTGTCATTATGGGCAAGACTGGGGGTCTGACAGAGAGACTGTATCAAACAGACAGGGCTGATGGTATGTGGTTGGCAATTACTCATTTCAGAAGGTACTCTATCAAAGGTGAAAGACAAAAAATACACAACATTCAAGCCATGACATCATTTCCATTTTGAAAAACAAATAAATTGTTCACACGAGAAGATTAGAACCTATCTGTTTTAACTCAATTGCTGACTTTTTGTCATCTTGTACTTCCCCCTCCAACATAAAAAATGACTACACCACAGTAAATTAAAATATACAATAGTGCTATCATTCTTCCAGTCGTGTTGTTTATAAATCCCTTGGGCATCAGTACCTTGCATTTATATACAATTGCCTGTAACAGTATGTTTTTACCAAGTGAAATGAAGTTTCCTAGTGCAGTGAGGCCAAGTGAAAAGTTTAGTAAATCTTTTAACTTTTTGTTAAGTCTGTGTTTAGGTGTTCATACCAGAGTTCGGAAGCAGCTCTTCAGTTCAAGCTTCCTGACTCACTCTCACTCTTCATTTTATACTCGTGACCATCTCCGAATGAATACTTAAATTAGTCCATTTTAGAGATGGTCACATCATACACGAGTCTCTCTCTGCAAGGCTGACAGTCAATATGCGCGTTTACACTGCCATTTCTGATCCGGATCAAATGCATCGGTACATTTGATCACGATCAGGGGTGTTGCGTTTATACACCCATTTGATCAGGATCAACTTTCACACAGCCTGAGGGCTTCGCATGCGCACTTAGAGTGCAAGTCCGAGCTTTACCTTATTACATTCTACATCATCCCGCTGATAAAAATAAAAAACATAATACATTTTTTTGTAAACAAAAATGAGCAAGCCATTTACTGTTAACCTTAACTGTTTAAAAAACAGTTAACAGCGCTGAAGGGAATGTTTTAGTCTGGCCTTCAAAACAAAGGGTGTCATTTGTTTTTTTGGGGGGGTTTGCGACAGCCTTTTTGATTAGAGAAATTTTGAGCCTAGCTTCCATGCTTAGCATTAAAAAGCAAAATAAGTCTGTAACAAAAACAGTATGCCCTCCAGGTCATATTTAGGCCCTTATATCCTTTCAAAGCCCACTGAAACCTTTTAAACCCTCATGGAATATGTACTTACTGCTACCCACATTCAAATAATGTTTCCCTTGTGGTTTTCTTCCCTAATGCATTGTATGTCCTCATCTGTTTATTGGATGGATTTTACTCTATTGCCAAGTCATTTTCCAAACATTTCTAGAATCCTTAGTTACTGTAAGCACCAACTTCACACAGACAGTCCAGTCCCAGCTGTTCAACTCTATTGCTCACTGTTTTTCAATTCGAAGATGACCGCCAATGATGCTTTTGGGATATGCCTGCTTGTCAGGTATTCACTGAACATTTTACATCAAAGCTGACGATAGGCCCATCCACGGAAATTAGCACTCCACTCACCCATAAAGTGGTGAGTAGGTAACAAAAAGGAGATTATTTTTTTCTTTTCTGTCTCTCTTTCTCCCTTTTCCAGGTCTGCAGGCTGTGCCACTTTGCTGCAAGCTACATCCTGCACCGGCCATGTGCTGCACGCAGTCCAGACACCATCTTGGGTGCTCCACTCCACTGCAAGCTTCGCTGGTTGTGTGACTGCACTGCAGCTGTCTGCAGGCTATGCTCCACACCGTTGCAAGCTACGAACTGCCCCTGGTTGTGTGACTGCAAGCAGCCCAGACAAAGACACTCAGCCCAGTACCTTGGTGCTCAGTGCTTCGGCACCCCAGTGTCTAGGCCTCAATGCCCATGGTACCCTAGGGTCCTCGGTCGCTCAGAACCTCAGTGCCCCAGATCTTCGGTGCACTAAAGCCTTGAAGCCTCGGCGCCTTCGTGTTCAAGTGCTTCCTGACATCGGTGGCTTCGTGACTTGATGCTCCATAGCCATAGCTTCAACGCCCTTGGTGCCTCAAGGACTCCATGCCTTGGCACATCAACAACCGAGGCTTTTGAGCTCTGCGCATTGCGCCCTAGGTGGCGTCTGTGCCCCTGCTCTCCATAACCACGACACACTCGGTACCCCGAGGAGCATCCATCTCATAGAAGGTACTCAAGGTACTTTAGTGCCAAAAAAGGACGGAGGACTTCACACCATCCTAGACCAGAGACACCTCAACAGGTTTCATGTGGTCACACAGCCACTTCCTCCAGTCTGTCCTGCTGGGCAACTGGTTTACAACAGTGGACCGAAAGGACGCTTATTTTCATGTTCCTATCCGTCCAGTGCACAAGAAATAGCTCCACTTCGACTTTCAAGGAAGTGTCTTCGAGTAGTCTTTGCTGCCATTCGGCCTCTCCTTAGCACCTACACATTCTAAAAGTGCATGGATGCCATCCTAGCTCCCTTGTGGATGACTGGTTGATTTCTACCCAGTCCCAGGACGTGGAAGTGGCCAACACAGCAATTGCGACAGAGCATCTATCGAGGCTCACTCTCAATGATGTGAGAAGCTATTCGCAATTGTCTGGCCCTGTTCAACTAGCGTCCACAGTGCAATTGGTGTTCTGCCAAAAATTATTGGGTCTAATGGCCACAGCTTCGTCAGCCATCCAACTGGGGTTCCCTTTCAATGGAATGACAACCAATGGAATGATAAAAAAGCTGCCCTATCAGGGCCCTACTGTGAGGGGGAAGTCCCTCCCACCTCCTGCTGAAGAGGGACGTCCTCACAGTAGCACATCACCATTTTCTCTCTCACTTCACGAGACAGGGCACAGATTGCTTTGTGCTTTCCTTGTCCGAATTTAGCTGATTTGTCAGTTTAATACCGTCAAATTTAAAATCATGTCAGTTTACTGACTAGAGCTGGTTTCGACCCATCTTTTGAGATTGGTAAGTGGCCATTATGCTTGCAGTGCCGTTCTCTACATCGATTTAATCAGCCACAGCTAACCAAAAAAAAAAAAAAAAAAAAAAAAAAAACAGCTCGGGCCTTGCACCCCTCTCAAGCCTCGGGCTTTCCTAACGCAGCTATGCTTGCCCTCAGCGCCCATGCCGACTGAATCGCATTCCACAAGCACACAACTCCTTGTCATTTTGGGAAAATGACTCAGTGTACTGTAGTTACAATTAAAAGCATGTCAATTACAAAGGGAAACTGTCCGATAGCTGTTTGTTTACAGCAGCTCCAATGCTATGTGCATGCGCACCAACTTACCCAGAGGTTCACGCAAACCTAGAAGATTAATAAAATGTTGTCAAACAGACAACGAAAAAACACTGTCCTTTGTTTCAAAGACAAAAAAGTTCCAAAATCTCTAAGCAGCAAATTTTGAACCCACGACTTCAGAGTCCTCGTATTCTGAATGTGTTCAACAAAAAGCGCACACGAGATTTTAGCCATCATGATGCTAACAGTTCAGCTGATTAGTGAATGAATCTGGGGGTAATGTACTGCAGGTATTATAAGCAAGCATAGTAACAAAATTACTATTCACTATTACCTATTCTAAAGTTTCTTTTGGAAAGCCTTTTTTTTTTTTTTTTTAAATAGGTTATTTTTTTCTGTGCAGAAAAACAGATCTGCAGAAGTATTGCATATATAGGCTATTGAAATAAAATATACTTAGAGATGCACATTATTTTTTAAGTTCAAAATGTATACCTTAATATTATGTTATTTTGAACAATAGTTTTTATGTATATTTAATAAACTTCAATGCAGTTATGGGCAACCATTTTCTTTTTCTGGTGACCAAAATATAAATAAATAAATAAATAAAATAGGAGCCTGCCGGCACCTAAAATTAAAAGCTTACTTTGATTACTGCCTTTGTGTGTGATTTACTACTGTGCCAATCCTTCAAATTTCATTCTTCTCATGCTTCTTTTTATTTTATGTATTTAGAAAGTAAAGCTGAATGATTACTCACTTAGAGCAAGGTCAAATTTCCATCTCGCACATTAAATACAATTACAAATAAAGTACAGCAACACGAAACAATCTTTATACCGAAACACGCTAACCCACCAATTTTAATGAACATATTAGATCAGTATAAAATTTAAATATAGTTTCCTTTATAAATGGTAGATTATGCTCCTGGTAACATATCATGTCTGTGTCTCATCTTCATTGGTACACTCATGAATGAATCCACCTCCCTGCCCTTTTTCTCCTTGATACAACCTCCAAAACCAATGCACTGGCATCATAAGGACAGTGGTTCTACACTAAGGGTGCAATGGTAAATTGGCTGCAAAGGAATGAGTCTTTGGATGGTACCAGGTTTGCTTAATTTGGAATAACACTATTGAAAAAAGTAAAACAAAACAAAACAAAAAAATACAAATAAAATTCCAATAAGAACTAGTCAGAATGATCGGGAACATTATAAAAATGTAAGAAAAAAACTGATGAAAATATAATTTGAACTATAATTTTACCCTTTAAATCTATTGCTTTTTACTACTGTACCAGATCCTGATCTTGGACTGTGTAATGCTGTAGTGTATAAATTGAGCTGCCACCAACGTTCTTGAAAATGACTTAGAGTTCAGTTAAAGTCATGGACCGGTGTTTAACCACAAATAAATACTGTGGTTAAACACCGGGAAAGAATTCATACTGTAAAATGTCACATCACACATTTAATTTTGGAGCTTGTGAGGAGTCTGAATTTGTTTCTCAAAACCAAGCAAGTCAAAATCCTGTAGCATAAGATTGTCAACTGTTTTCATTCTCTAATAAAGTTGTCCTAACTGAAGTGTATTCGCAAAGATCACAAGGGAAACCTAACCCTGTTTGCATAGAACATATCTATTTCCATTGTACTAACATATTATTGCTATGCATTTGTATAGTATAAATATGTATTGTTTCTAATAATGAAACCTCTCTCTAGTCTCTGCTTCAGTTTACCAAAAGTAGTAAATTGATCAATTAGCTAAGCAGATCCTTACATTTTAGTACAATACTATTTAAAATGCCTTTTATTTTTTCTTGCCACTATCCAAATATTTGATATTAAAAAAGACTTGTAGTTTCTTTTAGTATTTCTAAATTCAGCACACTATTGAGTGTTCAGTAGTTATGGATGATGTTTCCAAATATTAACAGTAATTTTCTCAGTACATTTTTTTTCTAAATGTACTGTATGTATTTCTTTTACAAATTGAAACAGACTTATGTAGTGATTGGGAGGGCACTACAGATAAGAGTTAATAAATTATTTAATTATCTACAACCACTTGAAGGTCATAATTGTTAAGGAAAGATCACTAGTAAGCCCAGAACAATTTAAGCATCTTGCAGACTGACACTGAATCTGCACCACCCTGACTGTCCATGATGTCCCTTCACCCTATAACCATTGTAACTTGTTTCTGTTCATGTTTTTCTTTCTAAACTCTCCATGAAGTCAACTGTTATCAGCCATACAGGTTCTGATACTTTTCACTTAACCTTTAGCTAAAAAAAACATTGGGAAGTTGTAAAAAAACATTTAAAAACCTGTTAAATTGAATTGAAATTCAAACCCAGAAGACAGACACAGACAGCAGTGCTGGGATATGAATAAATGTGTTGATGCTCCGGTTTATTGTAAAATAAAAAGGTTGAACAAAGCAGAACACTTACTCAAAGTAAACGGCACGTTGGCCAAAACAGACAAACAAAACAAACATGAAACAAAACATTTTGCACAGGATTAGCAGAATTTTTCCAGGAAGGGGGAAGTTTAACCCCATCTATGCTGCAAAAACAACAACAACAAAACATTGTGTTTTACCAATTAAACGATACCTTTTAAATAATAATATGAATACAAAATACAAAACATAATATGCACAGGGGCAGGGTGTACCTCGTCACACTCCTTTAAACACAATTCTAAATTAAACTACACGCACATTAAAAAGATAATACTTTGACCAGCCAAGATTTTATAACAATAATAATGTCTGGCTGAACTCTGACCTGGTACACAATATTGTAAAGTTTTTACCTCTTGATGAACTACCCTGTCAACATAACGGAGGTGGTCATGTCTGTATGTACATCACACACTTCTGCATACATATTTAACACTAGAAGCCCGGCAGTGGTCATATTGGCGGTTTTTGGTTTTAAAAAGTAATTTTCTCCAGTCATGTAAAACATCTGGCATTGCGCATTCATGTACCTTTCTGCCCATATGTACTAAATATTCTCACAAAGTATGAAACATGGGAGAGCAGAAATAAATGAGATATATTGCATTATATTTAAACGCCCCGGGAGCATTCTCATTGACGATTATATAATCCGTAATATTTTTGTAGTGTAGTGTTTTGGTGGTGGTTTGCAGGGATGGGATGAGAATGTGGCTGCTCCTTAATTGAATGATTAAGTGCTAATTGGGAGCAGCCACATTACATAAAAGGAGAGCCCAGGGGTGAGGAGTTTTATGTCCTGTGTTTGTTTGTATTTGTGTTTCTGTTTGTGACTGTCCTGTGTTTGTTACTATGTGGCTGCACATTTTTTGTTTTTGTAAAGTAGTGAAGGCGAATGCCCAGCCTACATATTATTGTTTTGTTTATTTTGGCCCTCGTGCCCTTTTTGTTTGTATTTGGTGTTATTCTGTTTATTAAATGTGTGCTCAAAGTGCAGCTTCCTGGTTTCTGATTCTCTGTCTCGCTGCTATACTGTTATAACACGTGTGTTTCTGTGTTTGCTCTTTATTTGTATTGTGGCTTCAATGTTATATTGAATGTAATATTTGTTAGTATGTAAGTGGTGTACGTCTCCTTCCCATTCATGGAGGTTAACAGGAGCGTAGCCTAATCCCCCCCCCCCCCCCCCCCCCCCCCCCCCCCCCGCATATCCTGTTTATGTTAAAAAGATGAAGGTCATCACCTTGGATGATGTTTGAAATTTCATGACACATTTTCAAAACAAATTTCCCAGCAAAAACACACCAACCTAAAATAACCCTATTCACACTGTCAAATATACGAAATTAAAAAGGACCAAAAAAATATAACTTATAAATATGAACAAGTCGATGGGTTTATACCTTCATTGAGTGACATGCATTTGGTTCACTGCTACTGAAGTTAATGCTGAGACTGGTGACATGATGCTACTAGAACTGGTAAGACTGGTGCTGACACTGCTGGGACTGGAAAGACTGGTGCTGACACTGCTGGGACTGATAAGATTGCCGATACTAGTGCTAAGACTGATCGGACTGCTGAGACCACGATTAATAACACTGATTTAGAAGACCTTACTGGTAACACCTTATATGGTAACACTTCATATTAAAGTGCTGCTTTTTTATAAATATATAATAGATGCTTAATAACTATATTATACAGCAGGGTATTAATAACGCAGTATAGATGGTTTATAACCATGCAGTAGCCATAGATGGGATTACATTTAAAAATCCCAAAGTAGAATAGGTGGCTAAAACTGTCCCCTTTATAAAACTGTAATCTGTCTATGGCTATTGATTGGTTATAAACCATCTATAATGCTTTATTAACACTCTATACCATATTTATTATGCATGTATTATATTTATAAAACATTAATAAGCAGCACCTTAAAGTGTTACCGCTTTACTTTAAATACTGTTTAGAGTTTGCCAATCCTCCTAGGGCCTGATCTATTGAAACGCTGTAACACTTCCTCCTGGGATAGGTCTCTGTGGACATATAGCACTGCAAGGCCATTCAGTTGAGATACATATATTTGACTATGCGAGTCAGGCTGGTTCTCATGTGGCATAGAGGTCTATATTTGTAATAGATACATATTTTTATTTTATTTTATTTTTTAATGATATTTTATCTTAACTGTTTTAGGGGGAATTCTTTGCTTTTTTGTATCTGCTTGTATTATAGGTAGATGGGCAGTGGTGTTCTGACTGCGCTCCTTGCCAGTATCTGCTTGATCCTGGCATTGGTTTTGATTTTTAATACTTATGACCAATATCTTTATTCTATCATGGAATGTAAATGGCCTAAATACTCCCTCAAAACGCACTAGCTGTTTGGACTTGCTCTATAGAATAAAGACAGATGTCGCAATGATACAGGAGTCTCATTTAATACAACATGATGTTTCTAGGTTGGCCAATAAATACTACTATGTGGCAGCTTTTTCTGCTGCAGAAAACAAAACTAAAGGTGCTTTAATTATCTTGCGAAGAAATCTTCAGATTTCTATATTGGGATCAGGAGGTGATGATCTAGGAAGACTGACATTTCTAAAAACTGTTATTTCAGGTAGAAAATTTGCCTTTGTATCAGTGTATGCCCCTACTACGTTCAATCCAGACTTTTTTTTAACTCACGTAATCTTTGCTAGAGCTGGCTGAATTTGAGGTAATTCTCGGTGCAGATATGAATGCTACCATGAATTATATGCTTGATAGATCAAAGTCACAAGAGATGAATACCCAGTCTTTGGCATCCACAGTTCTAAGAAAATGTGTGACGGATTTGGCCCTGGTAGATATGACGTGTGTTCAACCCTTCAGCTAGGGAATTTACTTATTTTTCAGGTAAGCATAAATTATACTCCAAAATTGACTTCATTTTTGCTTCCCAGGCTCTTTTTCCCTCAATACGCACTGCTGAGCTTTTGCCTATGTCATTATCTGATCATCATGCAAATCTTTGTAAAATCCTACTGGCCAATAGGCCTAAGCGTGCCCCCCGCTGGCGTTTCAATTCCACGCTGCTACAAAATGAACTATTCCGAACGCAATTTCAATCTAAATTGGAGGAGTTCCTTAATTTCAATCGGGGCTCAGTCTATGACCCCCTGCATTTTATGGGATGAGGTTAAGGGCTTTATCAAGGATAATTCCACCATATTTGCTTGTCAATTACATAAGTCTCATCTCAGCAAAATTACTGAATTAGAATCCAAATGAACTTTTTTAGAACATGCCCAACAACTAACCTTTTCTGATTCTATTGCCTTGGAAAAGACCTAAATGTACTACTTAGACATCGTGCCGAATTTCTCATACATAGGTCTAGTCAAAATTATTACTTCAATGGCAGTAAACCTAGCCACCTGTTGGCTTTGAAACTCTGCAACAATAAACGTTATTATTGACAGATTCTATGCAGATACACTCTTCATTTCATTTATTCTACTCCAAATTATACAGTTCTGACATCAGACATGATCGACAGCACTATATGAATTTCCTTCAAACCCTTCAACTGCCTCTTCTTTCACCTACAGAATCAGCCATGCTTGGTGCTCCTAGATCCTTAGCTGAGCTGTGGGAGGCACTACAAGACATGAAGGGCAAATTCCCTGGCATTGATGGTCTCCCTCCTGAACTTTATTTGACTTTTTGGCCCCAGCTAGGTATGATACACTCTACTATTGACAAGGGTTCATTTCAGAGAGATATTAATAGTGCAGTTTTATCTCTTTTGCTGGAAAAGGACAAAGATCCCACTTCCTGTGCGAACTATTGACCTCTATCACCGATTGGCTCAGACATCAAGCTGTATGCTAAACTGCTGTCACGTCGTCTTGAGGCTTATATGACCAAACTAGTACATCATAATCAGACAGGCTTTATTAAAACTCGCCTTGCATCTGATAACATCCGCCGTCTCCTATATATTATACATACTGCTGCTGACATTGCTTCCCCATTTGCAGTTCTCTCATTAGACGCTGAGAAGGCATTTGTTAGACTCGAATGGGATTATTTGTGGTCAGTTCTGGACTATATGGGTTTGGGTTCCGGGTTTATTGATATGGTTAAGCTTTTATATGCCAATCCCTCCGCAATGGTCTTGACAGGCCAATCGTGTTCTCCCCAGTTTGCTATCTCTAGGGGCACTCATCAGGGTTGTCCACTCTCGCCCTTGTTGTTTGCCCTATCTCTTGAACTTCTAGCTCAGGCAGTCCGTCAATCGACTGACTCTACCCCTATTTCTGTCAATAATACCCAATATCACATATTGCTGTATGCAGATGATATATTATTGCACGTAGACAATGTTTCCCAATCCCTACCTCATCTGCTGACTATTTTCAATGATTTCAGTGCAATGTCGGGATACAAAGTTAACTGGTCTAAATCTGCATTGCTACCCTTAAATTCTGCAATGACAAGAACCAGCATACCCTCGATAGTGCCGCTAGTTAAACACTTCAAATATCTGGGTGTTGAGATTTATCCTTTTACACAATACCACAGTAAATAACTTTAGTAAAGTCTTTAAGCAGGTGAATACAGATTTGAACAGGTGGATGCACTTTTCTAATTCTCTTCAGGTTCGTATTTCCATCGTAAAAATGAACATGCTTCCTTGCATTCATTTTTATAGCTCAATGATTCCTTTATCTCCTCCATCAGGGCATTGGGATAGATTGCATCTTTGGCCCTATAATTTCTCATTTAATTGCTACGTGGCGTCTGGTAGAGAAGCTTACAAATTCCCAAACTAAATGACATTCCCTTTCACCTATCTTCCATAACTACAAACTCCTCACAGGCAATTCTCCTTTCTCTTTTTCACATTGGAGTAATAATGGTATACATAATTTTGCAGATATTTTTAATGACAATGGTCTGCGTATGATCCATGATTTGCAACTTCAACATAACTTGCCAGGATCTTCTTTCTTTTTCTGTTTACATCTCCGTTCTGCAATTGCGTGCCTGTGGTGTTCCCTGGGGAGCACATCTGCCTATACACCCACTTCACAATTTATTAGATAAACAGGGCAAAACAAAAGGGTTGGCTTCAGCCATTTACATCTCTCTTTTAAATACCTCTTATAAACATTTAGCACTTTTTACTGTATGGAATAGAGACCTGAATTTTGGGAGATGATGAAATTTGTGGAACACACTCTGGCTTCCAGGAACCCTAATCATCAAATGAATCATTTCAATTTTTTTCACAGGGTATATTTAACCCCTCGCAGACGTTTTCAAATGCGACTTACTCCCAGCCCTTTGTGCATGCTCTGCCCCCAGGGTGCTATGGGTACTTTTTTACATGTTTTGGGAGAGTCCAAATGTGGCTCACTTTTGGGCCCGAGTATCCTCATCCT
The DNA here is from genome assembly GCF_017654505.1 of Polyodon spathula. Lineage (NCBI taxonomy): Eukaryota > Metazoa > Chordata > Actinopteri > Acipenseriformes > Polyodontidae > Polyodon > Polyodon spathula. The sequence continues at coordinate 13,867,071 of NC_054543.1, forward strand.
TATCTAATATTCTTAACATGAATATTCCATGTTCTCCTCGGGTCCTTCTCCTAAATGATGACTGTACTCTCGATCTCTCACGGCAGCAGAAGAGGATTTGGTTGGCTGGCCTCACAGCAGCTAAAAAGTTATTGGAGCTCCACTGGGAGCCGCCTCACCCCTCCCTTGGTAACATTGGCTCCTCACTTTCCTTGACATTATCCATATGGAACCATCTACTACCCTGTTTGGGTTTAGTTTTTATATTATCTTGTGTTATGTGTTATTCCATGTTGTTCTTTTCTCTTTAAATAAATATATGTTCAAAAAAAAAAAAATAATTGAACGTGTCTTTTTTTGGATCTGTAAAACTTATTTTCCTCAGGTAGCATATAATATCAGATTCAACTAAAGCCATTATTGAAAAAATTAATAGCACAAATTCTAACTACTTGAAATCCACCTCACCAAGCTGTGGTTACCATAGCAACGACTTCATAAACTGATCTGACAGAGCTGGGTCAGTAGAATGGACCGTGAAGATGCCACCTACTTCCAATCATTGGAATTGTGTCACCAAAAGCTAGTTGAGGTTTAAATAAGTTAGGCAGGATCGATTGGAGTAGCACACGCCCATGATCTCGCCCGTAAATTTCACACCAGACTTAAGAGCTATTTAGGAGCCAGACTTAGCTAGCTTAGGCTAGGATAGGATTGGATTGGTAAGTCCTTCCAGTACTGGAATATGCCCTACACTACAAGAAGTATTTAGTGTGTGTGTTAACAATCTGGCAGCAGAGTTTACAACCAATTTTGGAAACAGATGATCAACAACTGATACTGAACAGACCAAAAAATATACATACTATAAAGGTTCCAACTACACAAGATTAAAATACATGGCTTGGTGTAGCCCAGAACACATGCTTTATTTCACAAATTGTTTTAACCTTTTGCGGTCCTATGTCGGACCAGGTCCAACATTACAATTTTCCCTTTCCAGTCCGATGTCGGACCCTGTCCGACTTCATCAAAAAGACGTCAAGCACGGATCTCTAGTGTTTTTTTCTCTGGAAAAAGCAGAGAAAACCTTTCAATGGCCGAGTCAGACCGATAGGAGGAGAATGAAGCCGAAAAAAAATGTGCGTATCTGAGCAATACACATAGCCCCATGCACCACGGAGATGACACGGGCACAAACAAAGGAGATAGCTGCTTCCGCATCCAGCGCTCATGTCCAGCTTTTTGAGTTGTTATAGTCATAAATAAATGACATGGGTAGCTTTATTGAGGAGTTTAGTGAGAAAACGAGTGATCAGGAGAGGATTTATCAGTATGCACGTCTATAAAGAGGTATGTGAAAAATACAGCGAACAAGGGGTGGGGCTTGTTTGGAGAGGCAGTACTGATGTCCTTTTGCTACGCAGAGCCTTTTAAACCTGTTTTACTCTGAAAAAATAATATTTTAAACAGCGCGTGTGAAAATAATGACTGAAGGAGACTGCTGCTCTCGCCTCCACCGCCAGGGGGAGATTATACTTATGCAATAAATGTTTGCCTAAGCATAATATTGTGCCAAGATGCTTTCCATTACATGAGAGTAGATGTTAAAACTTCATGCTGATATTAGACTCAGCTCTCGCTAAAATAAACACCAACTAGCTTTTTTAACTGTAAACTAATGTGGTCCACCCGCATGTCCTTCCATCTGATGAAGTAGATATCTTTCTGCCGGGTGTCGATGGCTGAAGTGTAGCTGGCTCCAGGGATCAGTTTATTTGCCTCCCTGGCGCAGCAGCACACACAACAGTTGCAATGCTGGCACCAGGGATCACCCATAGTGCAGCCTCCCTAGTGCATCAGCATGACAACCTTCTGGACTGAGCTGAGTAGAGTACTTCTCTGAGGTCTTCAAGTGGACACTTTCCAACCTTGGTGTTTTGTTGACTAGCCAACAGCACCCTAAAGACCCAATATCAAATTTGACCCCCACTTTTTATTCATGGAAAGTGATCTTTGTGTTATTGCAAGTCATGCTGGCCAATAAAGACATGCAAATACACATTAAATGTTTACAATCCGTGTTGTAATTCAGGCATTACAGTGTAAACGCTTCGTCTGACACAAAACCCCGGTGAATCAGAGGCAGGTGTTTTGCAGCCCTATAGATTCAAGCCTTACCAAACATCTGGCGAGGAAAGTTCGGGCTCCGATTCAGATGACAGAGAAAGACATCGACATTGTTCTTATTCATTTTAAACATTTTTGAAGTTGTTTTTATTATTATTACAATATTGGCTTTCACCAAGTTTGTTATTGTCCTCGTTACACTGAAGAAATCAAATGCTGCCTAAAAAAGATAAGATGTGGTACTGAACCGTATGTATTAGCTAAATCCAGGAATGTCATACGGAGCTTCTTCCTCTACTTTCTAGCTGTTTGAATTAGTTGCCAGATGTACTCGAAGCATCCTGGAATACCAGCTTTCTGTACTGAAGTGACAATTTGAGCAACAATGCTGAAGAAAATCTTGCTTTCCACATTTAACAGGGAAATAGGGCGAAACTGACCGATACTCGTAGAATCTTTTTCTTTGGGTATAAATGCCACAGCAGCCTGAGAGGGTGGGTACAACAAACCAATACCCTGTGAAAGACTATGCCACATTATGTTTAGAGAAAATAAGGAATTCTCTTATTATAATTAGCTTCTACTTTTATTGGTACACAGGTTCAAGGCATCAATGGAGGGGAACAGCAACCAGCCCAAAACCCACACCAAGGAGCACAGATGGTAAATAATATTCAATTATTCTTTATTAAAACAGGTTGTATTCAGTGCTTGTCATTTGATAATGTAACATACCTCACTGCTAACAAAAAAAATAATACAAGAAACAGCAGTTAAATACATATAACCAGTCCTTGCTTAATATTGCACTTGCCCTGGCTGGGTTATCGGTAGGGGATGCGATTCCAGTCTCCTGCCACCCCAATTTTAGACTACTCAATTATCCCTTTCCCGAAAGGGGGGGCCACTGCACCATCGAGTCTGAGCCGACAGAATAATAGCCCTGAGGCTTCTCCAGAGTCAATTGAGTGGAGAGAGAAGTTTCAATTTGTTACATGACAGGGCCTCCACTCCCGATCTAGAATAGGATATTACAGGTATCCTGACAAGAAATAAGCAAAGGGTCAGTGCACTTAAGTGTTCAGTCTCTTGCTGTTCTGCAAGCGCAAAGACACCAGTGTACAATAAAAGTTATACTAACTGGAGACAGGTGAGGACCTCAGCCTGGCATGGGGTAGGTGCACCTGTCATTTCCCTCTTCTACGGTGCCATTCAAGCACATTTGTAGCAGACATGGCATTTGCATTTACAGTTTTTAAAGAAGATTAACATAAGTTTGTCATTTTTGTAGTGGCGTAAAAAAAATAACATTTGTATTTGCTCCTATGTCTGGAAGTTTGATTAAAAATAGCCACTGAACTGGTAAAAGCAGTGTTGTACAGTATTTAAGTGAATGCACCACATGATGTTCATAGGAATACATGCGTTCTTGGCCCACTACCCTCTCATTATTTGTATTATTTTTAATACATTCCGATACCATTACAATACTAGTAATTAGTAAATAGCAGTGTCAATTGCCGACTACAACATAGCCAGCAATGGATTTGAAACAGGTATGATCCTGGTATAGTTAAACACTGGCACTAATATAGTAACATGGAACTGCAATGTACTGCCAATGTGTGTTTGATACCATTGTGACTCCAGTGACATACCAGAGTATATAAATGTTGCCACTGTCGTACCCATGGTTTATCCTATTTTACTTGATCTTGGGAGCTTTGGGAAGAAAATACTTTTACAGTGCTTATCTTTACTTTCACAATACTGCAGAACAGCAATAACTACAGGACATAGAGTGTGCAAGGAGAAGTCTCCCGGTGGATGAGAGCTTTGTAGTAGTCAAGGAGTTTCTAGTTATAGGTATCATATGACTTTGGCCTTTAGGGCCTACTCGTTTTAAAGGTATTGTTAAAATTCCCCATCCATGCTAAACTCTTGCAGAATGTGACTATCTCCAGATTGATTGATTGGTTGATTTATTACTAATTTGGAGACGGTCACATGTATAAAAACCTACAGCTTTGGCTGGTCGAGGTTGGTGTGTTCAGAGGCGGAACGCGAGTACTGAGAAACTAAAAAAAAAGTACAAAGGCAGCTGGCTATCTGTCTGTATATACTTTGTTAAACTTTACATGAGCATACAGTGGATATCGGTCATATTGATTAACTTTTTCATGCTCTAATTTTGAATTTACCAGCACGGTGTTGGATAAATGTTACTGACATACTTGTTTTAGATTAGATCAAACTTCAGTATTTTCTTTCTAATGAAAGAAAATGTTTCTAAGAACTCCTCATAAGAGAATTAAAGACATTTGATGATTCACTTCCCCTGTGATTGTGATGTTTCTATTGGCTATGCTCCAAACCACACATCAGCCTGCCTTAAATATAATTAAGCACATCTAAAGCATTAGCAAAAAAACTCACTATTGTAGGTAAATAGCAATACAAAAAACCTAACAAAATAAATATGGTTCACAAAGTTTAACAATCTGTACAGGGCTCCATTACTTGATAACTTACAAGATAGGCCAAAGACAAAAAGCACACTGTATTTCATTACAGTCATAAGTAAACTCACTTTTGTTTGGCAATAGCAGAACAATACAAATGAACTTTGCTCCCACCATGTGTTGATAATTCTCATAATAAAAAAATGCAGGAATGAATGAATAAATTCTGAGAATACGTTGACTCACCAAGGTTTTATTTTTTTACCCTGACTCTTACCGCTTCTGGAAAGGGGTTGTGGCAGGCTGGCAAGTGGATAGAGGCCCAGAGACAGTCTGTAGTTCAAAAAAATAACTTATTATAAATAAACACAAAAACAAAAGGGCACAAGGGCCAAAATAAAGGGATTTAAACACAAATAAAGCAAGACAAAAAGCAAAAATAACAACTTCCAGGCTGGGCTGGGCTGGGCCAAACCAAGCCAAGCCAAGCCAAGCCAAGCCAAGCCAAGCCAAGCCAAGCCAAGCCAAGCCAAGCCAAACCAAACCAAACCAAACCAAACCAAACCAAACCAAACCAAACCGCTTCCTCAGCTCCCTCCTCCCAAACAAGAAGCAGAGGCCTCCTTTTATGTCAGGTGGCTGGGCGCTGATTGATCGTTAAACTAATTATCTAATCAACCCCAGCCACCTGAACACAATGAACCCAGGCAGGTAGGGGAATTTAACCCCATCCCTGCCAATTTCTAAAGAGCAGAGCTGTGCTCTGCCACAGGGGTATTGAAAATACATTTTAATTTTGTAAGAGTTCCACTTTAAGATTTGAAACCTAAATAATAAATACATTCTGTAAACTAAGCTTATGCTTAATTAAGTTGAATGACTGAATTTACTCTTTTTACATTTGCCGATATAAAGATTTTTATTTGCATATAAAAAGAATTTGATGTCATGCCACTAACTAGAATGCTAGAGAAATGAACAATAGGAAAGAGTCAGCAGCTCAGAACAGCACTATTGCTCTGGTAAACATAAAGCCAGTATTTTTTGATTATTTCCCCTGTGTTTCTCAGCCTGTGCCTGTTTTCACCAGTCAAACCTAAGCAATGTATGTTTCCAAGCTACAGAATCTCAGAGGCAAGGGCCCAGCCTGGGAAGTCTACATCTGGACTTGTTAGGCTCCATTTCAGTCTGTTTAGAATTATAAATTATAAGTCCATGTGACATGCTGGCAAGTGCACAGAGGCCCAGAGACAGACTGCAGTTCAAAACAAAGGTATTTAAGCACAAATAGAAAGACACAAAACAAGACTTACAAAAATAAAGGTTTCCAGGCTGGGCGATGCATTCACTGGATCAGAAAAACACAAAACAGCAAACCAAAAACCAGCAAGCACAAACGTCAGCTGAGACCTCCTTTATGTCAGGTGGCTGGGTGCTGATTGATTGTTAATTACTCCAATCAACCCCAGCCACCTGAACACAATAAACCCAGGCAGGTAGGGGAATTTAACCCCATCCCTGCCAATCTATAAAGGACAGAGCTCTGCTCTGCCACACACCTCCCCCTACGTACAAAGTACGCAGGCCACAATCAGCCAACTCCCCCCCTTTTTTTAAACCCAAGCCCTCCCCCCAAGAGTCCCATTATGTCCCTTAATGTCTCTTGATGTCGGAGCCCCCAAGCCTTCTTTGGTTGAGGGGACCCCGGATCTCTAAGGAAGTAAAGCAACACTTTAGCCAGCAGATGCAGTGCTGGCGGGCAGGCAGCACCCCTGGACAGTGTGAGCGTGGCCTCCTTGGATGGTGTGAGTCCCCCTAGCAGCGACGGACCCTTCGGCAGCTTTGGACCTCCTGCGGCACTGGACCCTCCAGCTTTGGCCCGGCTCCCTCTGGTGGCGGAGGCAGGGACGACGGCCTGGCACCCTCTGCTGGCGGAGGTGGGGACGGCTGCCCGGCTCCCTCTGGTGGTGGTGGCAGAGGCAGGGACGGCGGCGCGGGCTCCCTCTGGTAGCAGAGGCAGGGACGGAGGCAGGTCTCCCTCTGGAACAGCAGGTGGGACCGGCAACCCTTTAGAACAGCAGACGAAGACTGTGGCCACTCCCGTAGCGGCAATTCCGACTCCTCCTGCTGCAACGGCTGCAGCCCCTCCACCACCTGCGGTGGGGACTGTGGCCATTGTAGTGGCCTCTGAGGCAGGGCTGGTACCTGCCGCAATGATCGGGTGTGCCTCCGCTGGGCTCCTCTCAGCAGTACATGTAGAGGCTGCTGTAGAGCGTCAGCCTTCTCCCCTTCTGGCTCTCTGGTCCATGGCTCCTCCCCTCTGGGCTCTGGGAGTGCCGGCTGCTCTGGGAAGCCAAGTGATGTTGTTCCTCCCACCTCCCCCCATTTCGACACCACAGCGTGTTGATAACTACGGGGAGGTCGTGGAAGAGGACCACCTCAGGGTGCATTAGCCAGTCCCATATTTCCTGGGATGGTGGTGAAGGTGATGATGCTGGAGGTAGTGGGGTGACCGCTGATGACCAGGGTGAGAACTACTCCCCTTCCTGGGCCTGATTGTAGGGGCATCCTGCCCAGTTGTGGCCGTCTTCCTCACAACGGCTACACCAGTCTGCCGGTGGCACTCCTGGGCAGGACATCCAGTGGTGGTCCTCCTTCCCGCACCAGGAACACCAGGGGAAGAGGCTGGCGGGGTCCTCCAGCGGTGGCTGTTGCAGCAGCTTACATTCCTTCAGCTGTTGCATCTCCGTCTGCTTTTGCCGCTGCCTGCTTTTCTTTCTCATTTATTTTTTTTTTTAATTAAAAATAAATAAATTAATTGTCCCAAAAGTAAAAAAAAAACGCTACAGTATTTCTTTGAGCCTCCTGGAGGAGCTATATCCCACAACTGCCACCAAGTGTGACAGGCTGGCGAGTGGCTAGAGACCCAGAGACAGACTGCAGTTCAAAAAAATAATACTTTTATTATAAATAAACACAAAATAAAAGGGCACAAGAGCCAAAACAAAGGTATTTAAGCACAAATAGAAAGATACAAAACAAGACTTACAAAAATAAAGGTTTGCAGGCTGGCCGGTGCCTTCACTGGATCAGAAAAATTAAAAAAACACAACACAGCAAACCAAAAAAACAGCTAACACAACCGTCAGCTTGCTTCCTCAGCTCCCTCCTCTCCCTAATGGGAAGCTGAGGCCTCCTTTTATGTCAGGTGGCTGGAAAGACAATGATTCTTGGTGGTATAAAGGTTTAAACAAAAAACACTGCTCACAGAGCAAATAAAACAGATAAACAAACAAAGTCTCAAACACAAAATACAGTGCTGCAACTTCCAGCACTCGTTGCAGTTGTTTTTACGTTTTGCTTTCCTTCTCCCGTCACACACACGCACACGCACATTCCTCCTCTGAACAACCTACCTCTAGCAGGGAGAACTACAGGCTTATATATTGTGGCCGAGGGGTTTAACTAGCTAGTAATTATTCTATTACCCCTCAGCCACAATCTGCACAAGTTTATTAATGTGGATGGGGCTTCCCATCCACTCTGCAACGCAAGACAAAACCCCGGGAGTACCCCGTTCTTAAATAAATACTAAATCAAAGCAAAACAATAACGTGGCGGACAGAACCTCGCTTGTCCTCCACACTCAAAAACAAATATATTTTATGGCAGGGCTTTGCCCTTCCCCCTTTTCATGTACAGGGCTCCTGGCCTTGTTACAGGTTGTATAATAAAAACGGGACTATTATTTGCGGGGCAAACCCAGGGATTATAATTTAAGTAATACACACTGCTGTGTTACTTAACATCATTATTATTTACTGTTTGTTTCACCGCCAGGCACACTATTAACCACTTTATATATATATATATATATATATATATATATATATATATATATATATATATATATATATTATATTAGTACCTTTTGCCCCCTGCCTGATTTTCTACATTTTTGCATATTTTTGACACTGAATGTTATCAGATCATCAACCAAAATCTAAGATTAGACAAAAGGGACCCTGAGTGAACAAATAACACAAAATTTTTATACTTATTTTATTTATTATACACCCAATGCCCCTGTGCCCTCCTTAGACTCAATAATTGGTTACGCCACCTTTAGCAGCAATAACTGCAACCAAATGCTTCTTGTAGTTATTGATCAGTCTCTCACAGCGCCGTGGAAGAATTTTGGCCCACTCCTTCATGCAGAACTGCTTCAACTCAGTGACATTTGTGGGTTTTCATGCATAAACTGCTCATTTCAGGTCCTGCCAGAACAGCTCAATGGGGTTTAGGTCTAGACTTTCACTAGGTCATTCCAAAACTTTAAATTTCTTGTTCTTCAGCAATTCTGATGTAGACTTGCTTGTGTGTTTCGGATCACTATCTTGCTGCATGACCTAGCTGTGCTTCAGCTTCATCTGACGGACGGATGGCCTGACATTCTCCTGTACAATTCTCTGATACAGAGCAGAATTCATGGTTCCTTCAATGATGGCAAGTCATCCAGGTCCTGTCCATAGAATATTGTTCCAGAACTCTTGAGGATCATCCAGGTGCTTTTTGGCAAACTTGAGACGAGCATTCCTGTTCTTCTTAGTGAGCAGTGGTTTCCGCCTTGCTACTCTGCCATGAATCCCATTTTTGCCCAGTGTCTTTCTGATGGTGGAGTCATGAACACTGTCCTTAGCCAAGGCCAGAGAGGCCTGCAGATCCCTGGATGTTGTTCTAGGGTTCTTTGTGACTTCCTGGACGATTTTACGCCTTGATCTTGGAGAGATTTTGGCAGGGCGGCCACTCCTGGGAAGATTCAATACTATCCCAAACTTTCTCCATTTGGACAATATGGCTCTGACTGTGGTTTGGTAGAGCCCCAGAGTCTTAGAAATGGCTTTGTAACCCTTTCCAGACTGATAGACATCCACAATTTTTTTCTGGAGGACATGGGACCAACACTACAGTTGCACTTGTACTTAAAACTAGCGTTTCTAGTGGCAAATCACACCGCAACTTCCACTGTGGATTATTGTCTGAGATCATCAAAGATATAGTAAATGACACAAACTGCACCAATCTCAAAGACATCCAGCTGCACAGAATGTTCCCTTTCAATTGGAATTTTGGGATATGCCTGCTTGTCAGGTATTTGCTGAGCATTTTATACCAAATCTGCCAATAAGCCCCTTCGTGGAGTGACATCCTCGGTCCCACTTCCTGAGGTAATAAATAGTCACTGCACAGAGACCTCAGTCTCTTTTGCCTTTCATGAACAGAATTCTTTTAAGAGCTCGCTCGCTTGCTCTCCTCTCTCTCTCTCTCTCTCTCTCTCTCTCTCTCTCTCTCGTTTTTTGAAGTTCTTACTACTGATAAACTACTTATGCATCTATAAACTACTTATGCATGTGAACAGGGTGAACAGTTGAATAACGGCATTCCATAAAACTGAGGTGCTTAGTAAGAGGCTAGGAACACAGTACCCTGAAGAATTTATTTATTTGTTTAACTGAAACAGTAACTGTTCAAATATTTTTAATCACATTAAATTGTTCTGGGAATTTCGTGATAAGTGTACCGAGTAAAAAAGTTACTCCTCGCATGTTAACAGTAGCAGGGTGTTGTAATTCTCATGGTCTGAGTTATAACCTTTAAGAAATAGCTGTCATGGTATGACTCAGGTTCAGTGGAAGCCACCAAGTTTCTGACCCAGATCTGACAAGTACAGGCACATTAGTGTAGCAAACTTTGATTACTTTTAGATTTAAACCTTTTATATATATACAAAGAAACTGATACAAGGTACTGCCTTGGGACCGTTAAAACAGTATGTTTTAACTCAGGTATGTAATAACCAGATACATGCACATACCTGCCAAATCAGCAGAAAAATCCAAACCTAGTACAGTATTAATTGATTAATGTACATATACAATGTATGTAGTATAAACATTTATTACAGAAGAAATTATATAAAACAATGTAACATATAAATAGTGCTGTACATTACTATACAGTATGTAACATTCTATATTAATTATGTAATCTAGTAATTCTATGTTGCTTTGGATGAAGATGGTCAGCTAAATGAATTATAAAAAATAACAAAAAACATGTAACTAATGTACTGAATAATACTCTACTGTAATTGGTAAAATAAACTAATTAATAATAATACATTACAGAAATAATAAAACTGATAATAATAAAAATAATATTCAAGTCAATAAACATTACCATACAAACTGTCAGTTCAGGTACAGTACAGTAGTCACTGCCTGTACTCTATTTTAAGTTTTTTAGGCTCTGGCCACATTAACGTTTTAGAAGCGAGTTATTAGCAAGTTTAAAGGTCTTTATTTCGGCTTTTAATTAAATTAAAGAACGTCTTATCCGCCACAGATTTTCCCTTTGTGCAAATGCCCATCTAATTTATTTACTATGGCATGGGCAATTATTCCCTTTTTGATTACTTAGGCACTTAGCTCCTCCGTTCTGCTCCCATGTTCAAAGAAAATATAGAACATTTACCAGGGGGGAAAAAAAGAAAGAATGTGTATACTGTAGGGACGAATTCTGGATGTTCACCTAACCCCCAAACAATTCAGTCCATGAGTGCGTTTAGTTGAATCAAGGTTTTTATTGAAGGTTAACGCACAGCCACAGAACGCTCTGGAGAGCCAATCAACCCGTACTTTATCAGTACCAAGAAAAGCGATCTGTCCGAGTTCCCTTTTACATTAGTATCTATAGTATTCTCTATTCTTAACATTGCACCAATATATATACTCTTCTATACCCCTAGTCAGAGGTTACCAACACTTGACTAGAGGAATCCTCTTCTTTAAATCCAGAGGACTGTGTAAGCAGCCTGAGTCATCCGACGTCCTTGTCTGTGCCGTCTGAGGATTCGTCTTAATCGACAAAACATAAATAATACCATGATCAAACATATGAACGATTCGAGTGAGGTAATACGACCAGAAATGTTCCACCATCCGAACCAAACGGTCTTTGGCCTGAGAGCCCAACTTTTCTAGGAAGAACGAGATTTCACAATCGTTGCCATGTCGTTAGCAATCATTGCGTGGACTTCAGCCAATACCACGTCATGGTTGGCCTCCTGTAATGCACCTGTGATTTTCTGCAGTGTTTGCCGTAAAGGACCGTGGTCCACAGTTTCCATGAACGCTACCTCAGGGGTTACTGGTGTAATAAACAGCGGGGGAAGGGCATGTATGGTGCGGCTTCCTAAGGTTACAGTGTGATTTACATACAAGCAATAAGAGGTATTTGTAGCACAAAGGCGGGCCCCCATAGACATGTGACTCCGATCAGATGTCACACACCAATGGGTTTGATTCTGCTGCACTATCTGCTCAAAGTCTTTAAGAGGCCTAACTACAGCTCTAAGATACAGATTAGTAACATTCATTTTTGCATTACATGTACATACAACAACACCTCTAACATGTGTACAACAATCAATAGAGAACAGACTACCATTTCCCACCTAGCCTATGTTATTCAATGTATATTCGCCTTGACCTGTCGTACCGCAGAAGGCACCACAGGTGTCCCCGAGGGGATCATAATTTGGTAAGTGACATTGGTGGTGGGTCCTAGACTTCTGAAGGGGAGGGTGAATACAGCGTCCCATACATCAGCAGCCCATTCAATGCCAAGACCCCCCATCTGAGTCTTTTGTAATGATTTACGATGAAAACAGGCAGTCTGTTCGACAGCAAATCATTAATATCTTGTTCAAAATGATATACCATAGCAGTTCCCATTTGATAATGTTTTTCCTTATGTTGGGTAATATTTACATCTGTCATAATAGCCAATATCATCACCCTTAATGACTTTACAATCAATTGAACAGCCTTTCCATTGTAATGCACCCCTGTAGCAGAGTGCATGATACCTTGGGCATTGTACCAGCAGGCTTTTTATTTTTTTATATAGGTCTGATCTAGTCAATGTTACATGTATCTACTGTATAGTGAGACAAATAAAAGAAAAGGTAATCACATTTGAAGCTCCTTACGCTTTAATCAACCTTGCCTTCATGGTCATGGTGACTTCTCAACACTGGTGGTGTTTCACTAACCACACCGCTTGATATGTTAAATTTCACTCCGTATGTTTTTTTTTCCGACTTACATCAAGGGTCACACATTGGACACAGTGATCTCCTTGGGACTAGCAATTTGGCACCAACCAATCTTGCTTTCTCTGATCATTGTCTTTTTACATTTGAACTAGCCTCCTACTGGTGTTCCAAACCCTACATCACGTAACTGTCATACGAGCTTCATCCATTTTGTGACATTTGTGATTTAGCAAACAAATCAATGACATTAGAGTCCAGCTGCCCTTCACTGCTTCCATTAGAATAAACTATTCTACTGAAACTTTTCAACAACAGAAACCTTTCACTTTTTTGGATCTGTTATAGTGCAATGGGATGGTGCAGTGGCTGTCCTTGGATCCATGGAGAAAGTGGTTCCTGTGTGAATGTTTATTGATACTGAACAGGTTTGACTGGTGGTACCTCTGAGTTTGCTGTGGGCGTAACTTCCATTATGAAAGTTAAAGATTTAGGCATGTTGAGTCAGGCATAACATAATGCAATGACATTTTCTTAAAATTAGGCAACACTGTTCTGTGACTTCATGAGGATGTGTTAAGACATGTGTCACGACACAGCCAGTGAACAGCAAGCAAGTTCAGGCAGTGTATAAGTTTGTAGCTGGGAAGTCTCTGACATTGCTGTCATAGTTTTCTTTCTTTTTTAGTTTGTCTTTGCATGTGCTTTCAATTTCTTTTTCTGCGCCTACTGCTACTATGTGTGTGTGTGTGTGTATGTATATCTACTGAATGAGGTACTGATTAGGGGATCACCTGAACCAAATCTTATTTAACAAGGAAAAGTATAAAAAACACTCCTGTGGTCATCACTATCCTCTTGCAATAGGACCAGCTGGATGGCAAAACAGTGCTAGTAGTACCTCAAAAGTAATTGGAATCAAAAAATAACTACTGACCATGCCCAAAGAGTTGAAAAGGAAAGTTTTGAGTAAGGAAAAGAAGGGTTCAATTCTAGCTTTACTGGCAGAGGGATACAGTGAGTGTCGGGTTGCTTCCATCCTTAAAATTTCAAAAACGACGGTTCATAAGAACAAGGTCAAGCAGCACACATTGGGGACAACAAAGCTACAGACCGGCAGAGGGAGAAAACGACTCTCCACTGACTGGGATGACCGCCAACTCATTCGAATGTCACTCAGCAACTGTAGGATGACATCAAATGACCTACAGAAAGAATGGCAAACGGCAGCTGGGGTGAAGTGCACGGCGAGGACGGTTCAAAACAGGCTCCTAGGGGCAGGGCGTGCAAAGCTAGAAAAAAGCCCTTCATCAATGAGAAGCAAAGAAGAGCCAGGCTGAGGTTTGCAAAAGACCATAAGGATTGGACCGTAGAGGACTGGAGTAAGGTCATCTTCTCTGATGAGTCCAATTTCAGCTTTGCCCAACACCTGGTCGTCTAATGGTTAAACAGAGACCTGGGGAGGCCTACAAGCCACAGTGTCTTGCACCCACTGTGAAATGTGGTGGAGGATCGGTGATGATCTGGGAGTGCTTCAGCAAGGCTGGAATGTGGCATAAAGTCACCTAACATCAATGTGAAAGACTGGTGGAGAGCATGCCAAGACGCATGAAAGCTGTGCTTGAAAATCAGGGTTATTCCACCAAATATTGATTTCTGAACTCTTCCTAAGTTAAAACATTAGTATTGTGTTGTTTAAAAATGAATATGAACTTATTTTCTTTGCATTATTCGAGGTCTGACAACACTGCATCTTTTTTGTTATTTTGACCAGTTGTCATTTTCTGCAAATAAATGCTCTAAATGACAATATTTTTTATTTGGAATTTGGGAGAAATGTTGTCAGTAGTTTATAGAATAAAACAAAAATGTTCATTTTACCCAAACACATACCTATAAATAGTAAAACCAGAGAAACTGATAATTTTGCAGTGGTCTCTTAATATTTTCCAGAGCTGTATATATATATATATATATATATATATATATATATATATATATATATATTTCATGAGGCGTGAGCTGGGGGTAGAGATAGGGATAAAGATAGGGCAGACAAAGCAGAAGGGAACGGTTAGTAGGACAGAGTGCCGGCTAGAAAGGACCGGACCTAGGATAGAAGAGCAGGCGAGGCCCATTCTAGTAGCAGACCAGCGAAGCTGGACATGGAAGCTAGGACAGAAAGTAGATAGACGAAAGGAGATAGAGAGGGAAAGGTACCCAGCATCTGAGACTTCTGTAAAGGGGTGCTCGTTAGACCCCAAATTGGCCGATACTTCACGCTGCCTGAGACCTGAGATAAGAACAAGGCATAGAGGTTAGTATGGGACTCGAGCATGAGTAGCCACGTCCCGAACTGAGACAGAGTATAGAACGCCTTGAGTGAGGCAAGATAAGCGCAGGAGCTGCGAAAGAACAGAGTGTGGCCGGGGGTCCGCTCTGACTCACACGGTGAGAACCCCCCTGAAGGTCAAGGGTTAGCTGAAGCCATGCCCTGAGGTCGGGGAAGTGAGATCACTTGCCCCCCAAAGGATGGACCCCCAGCACTCCACCAAATCACCCACACCGTGAGACAAACAAAAGAGCACATGCCAGCGCATAACATAAACAAAAGACTAGAAGGACAAATGGGTCAAACGGGAGAATGGTTAGTAAATTTAGTAGGATATGACTATGTGTATACCTTCTGCTCAGTGGAGAGGAAAAAACCCCTTGAAGCTAATTAGGGGAAAACCTCTAGTGGCTCCGGCAGACAGGTAGCCCCCACTTCAGGCATACTAGCAATTTTGGAATGGGCTGCAACTATGTCAGAGGGAGATGAATGAACATAAGAATCCACTGCAGAACAGGACCGTGCGCTGTCACGTCTGCTGCGTTTTGCAGATTTTCACATACTCTTTTTATTGGTCTTATCTATTTTCTATTTACTCTGCACACACTCTTAACTCAGGGGAGACGTTAGGAGGACAGAGATGTTATAAACTCCTAGTGGTTTATGTTCGAGCACTGGACGAGCTGTAAGTAAGTCCATATAACCTTTATTTAATCGGAAAGAAAAACACTCAAGACTCATTCATTTTAAGTTTTATGAATCAGAGCAATGCTCTTTCGCTTTATTAAAATGCTTTTAATATTTGGAAAAAGGTAGGTTGATCAGACCTCCAAGCACCCACTTCTATATTTCAGTTTCATTCAATATAACACTCTCTTAAAACCAAAACATAGTTTCAAAACCTTATAGCAATACAACCAATACATGTAAGATATAATATTGTTAGTAATATGCTTACCTCCTATTATAAGGAAAAGTAGCGTGAACAAAGGAATCAGTCTGGTGGAGATCTGCAAGTGATGGACCACTTCACCCTGTCAAGCAAAGGTCTTGAATGTGGTACCCCTTTGCGAAAAGTGTGAGTTTTTATAGGATTCGTCTCCATAGGAATACATGGAGAATCTTTATCAAGTCCAATTCTTATCTCTTTGGCACACACCAGCCTAAAAATTTAGAGCCTTGTGTCAGCAATTTTTCAAGATATGACACCTGGTCTACACATCAAGCATTAAGCGTTAATCATATGGTCTTACACGCACAAATAGTTTATAGTAAAAAGCAAGCATATTAAACCTTATTTCGAAATTTAACAACATTTTCTTAGGCTAAAAAGGGTGCTGCAGAAACTTGCATTCAATTCTGGGAATCAAGCCCATCTTGATAATAAACTGCCTAAAAACTGTCCACTTATATCAAACTATACCAGCTTCTACTGCATGATTTTATATAAAGAAAATACATAAGTATCACATTTAAGAATTAAAACAGCATTAAGCGTTACTTTTGATTACACACTTACACAATTTTCCAAACTAAAGATTATACAAACAATACAAAGGATTAGAACACATATTATTGCATTAATACATTTCATTTTAAATTCTCCAATCCATGTCCGGGGTTTCAGCTCACTCCCAGCAAGACTCCACTTCGGCCTCAGGTCCCACTTGGGTAGGCTCAGTGAACACGATAATAGGCTCTCAAATCCATCGTCTCGCATCACAGGTGTGAGTCGCCATGGCCTTGACTTTGTACCTACAAGACACTTGTACACGTTTAGTAGGGACACCTTCCTCACATTCTAATTTTCCCAGATGCACCCATTTTACTAAGTGACCCTTTCACAACTCATGCATTCAATCCTCTTAATATCTTTTTGGGTTTACATTTAAATGAGAGAAAGAAACACCTACAGAATCATTGCATTCAAACAAGATTCTACAGTATTTAGCCAAATGACTGCATGCCGGACAAAGTCTGAGTGTCAGGGTTACTTCTGCACCATGTGCAATAGTTCTGGATCTGTACACATTGTTACTATACACTTCTTTCTGCTCACATGAAGACACTTTAGAAGGGATGCCATTCATCCAGAATACAGTAGGGGGCCAAAACTTACTGTTTTTCATATCAGCAGGCACCTAACTTGTAGTTTGTTTATCATCATTAGTGGGCAAACTCAATACAACTGAATCTGAATCAGTTGATGAACCATGAGCCTTAGCTACTGAGATTCTCCGTACAAAAGGATTCAATGTTTTACTGACCAGCCTAGCTGATTCAGGGTTATTTGCGACAGCACCATGGCCTTGATCGGCTCTGATTGATGCTGGCCCTTGCAGCGGAGGTGGCTGCACCGATATGGAAGGAATGGGGTAAATAGCTGAGGAGGGAGGCCTGTCCTGGAGAGGAGGGTGGAGAGGTGGGTTGAGAACCAGAGACAAGTGACGATGGATCTGGAAGAACTGATGAATAGAGGGTCCAGGAGGGGGGGTGGGGCAGGGTTTCCTGCATGAGAGATACCTTGACATTGCTGAAAAGTGGAGAGAGCAGATTTGGTCCTTGAAAGCTTAATAAATTGACCGCACCGGAGTTGGTCTGTCTTTGAAGTGCGCAACAGAATAAGAAAATAGGAGTTGGAAATAGAAGAGAGGTCACATACAAATACCCACCGAGGGGAAGCAAGAAGCTGAGGGAACTGTGAATTCGGAGCTTCTGAGAAAGCCAAAGAAGGCTGTGAGGCAGATTGTCTCCAAGAGTAGATCCTCGTAGGGGGAGAAGCAGCCTTTCCGATGAGTAGAAATGATTCTAGCATTTTTAGAAGGAGCAGCAACTATATCAGGGAAGGATGAATGAATGTAGGAATCCACTGCAGAGGAGGACCAGTTCCCCCACATTCGTGATCAGGCTGGGGGGAAAGGGGAGAGTCGAGGGGGCCATGAACTGAGAAGCACTGGTGGAAAAGTTGCAAAACAGCAATGTTGTTGAATCTTGTTGTGACGAGTTGAAAGCACAAGCCGACACACGGCGAAACGGAGCACGAAACTGAATGGACAGGTCCCTAAAACGTTGAACGTAGCCAATAGAAGTTCAGGGCAGGATCCTATGAAAGAACGGTAATTTTGCTGGCTCCGGGAGCGGAGGAGGGGCGCTTGATTGCAAGCGAAAAGTAAAGGAATGTTCAGCTGACAGATCTTTATGGTGGATTAAATAGAGGAGCGATGGCAAGGCAAACGCTGACGACGGGAATGTCGATGTCTGGTGAAGGCGCTTTAGAGATTTTAGTGGAGGGCCAGTTTGTCTAATAAAGACGCGGACGAGATGAGAAATGAAGCTGCGGTTTGAACG
The DNA here is from genome assembly GCF_017654505.1 of Polyodon spathula. Classification (NCBI taxonomy): domain Eukaryota; kingdom Metazoa; phylum Chordata; class Actinopteri; order Acipenseriformes; family Polyodontidae; genus Polyodon; species Polyodon spathula. The sequence continues at coordinate 13,885,438 of NC_054543.1, forward strand.
GTGCTGTTGCTGGGCTGGCGGCTGGAAAGAGAAGGAAAGACTAACACTGGAGCTCCTGCAGCCGAATGGAGAAGCTGAATGATGAGAAACAGCACCAGAGCAGGTGGGAAAATATTTGATAATATCTTGGATGTGCTGCGCAGAGAATTGACCTCCAGTGAAAGGCAAGGAAGTGTAGATTAGCGGAGAAATGCCATCTGAGCGTGTGCTACAAAAAAAACGAAACGCTAGACAACAAAGGTGCAAGTGATCAGGGCTTAAATAGTATATAGGAACTAATTGACAGGAAATTGGAAACCCCCTTGCTAGACGCCTCCTGAACTTGCGCAAGCTAACATATATATATATATATATATATATATATATATATATATATATATATATATATATATGTGTGTGTGTGTGTGTGTGTGTGTGTGTGTGTTGAATATTGATTGTATCACTATTACAGTAGGCTGCTCTTTCAAATAAACTTGTTATGATTTTGAATGTGTGCTTCTTAAGAAAGGTATTATTGTCAATGCTTGTGCCCCAGCACCTCTCTCTGTACAAATTAAGCAATCCCATCTCAGGGTTGGTTCTGTGCTCATTGTTGATAAAGCCATCATTTCCCTCAAATGGACAAATGTCATCCTATTTCTAATCTTCCATTTTTGGCAACATGCCCCTTAGGCACAGTTTCAGTTCCACATAAATATTTATTTGAGTTTCTATCTGAATTTATAGTCTTGGCACAGTACAGAGACAGCTTTGTTGAGGGTTTGTAGTGATCTTCGTAAGGCTGCTGATCAAGGTTCCACTTAGTTTTCTTCTTCATTTATCGGCGGCCTTTGTGGAGTGAGCATCTGGAAAGTTGGTGTGGGTTAGGTACTTTTTCATTATGCACTACCAACTATATATATATATATACACACACACACACACACACACACACACACACACACACACACACACACACACTGGTGATCAAAATTTTACTGAAATACAACTAATAAAGGAAGAATCACCATAAACTATTGATTATAATGAAAATGATTAACCTTCTTGAAAGAAAATGTGGATATGTTTATATGAAACAGAGGATATGTTTTGCTGGCATTTTTTAGCAATTACAGCTGCACATACTCTAGACATTCTGTTGCACAACTTTAGCAGCTTTTGTCCATTCAGTCCTAATCATCTTCCAGAGCATATTTATGCTGGATGGACTTTTTTTTTTCACTCTCCTGTCAAGCTTTTCCCATAACATTTCAATGGGGTCAGACGTCTGGGGAGACCAGCGCATCAGCTTCAAAACCTGTTTTCTTCTTTCTGATTTAAATTATTGAGTTTCGTCTGGCTGTGTGTTTAGCGCCATTATCATGTTGAAAAACAAACCCTACACCCTCTAGTCTCCTTCCTGATGGTATTGCATGACGCTGAGCAATGGAATGATATTGTTCCTTTACAAATGTACTATCTATTTTTACACAAAACAGCCCCAGACCTTCACGTTACCACCATGTTTTACTGTAGGCCCTACCCAAAATTTGGTCAATCTCTCAACGTTTGTTGTATTTGTTTTACTGTAGGCCCTACCCAACATTTTGATGGAGGCGAGCCAAGGAGCCGGTGCCATCTCTAGCGCCAAAGAAGGAGAGCAGCTGGCACAAGTACTTCAGCTCTCCTGAGGCTCATTGGTGTCTCCTCTGCGGGGAGTGAGGGCACTTTGTGCTCAACTGCCCCCTCCAAGAAGATGAGTACCCCGCTCTGCTGTCCGCATTTCCGCTGACAGCGTCATCATTGCTGGAGTGCCCAGTGCCTAGAGTGCCCCCGCTACCCAGCCAGCCGCACGGCCGGAGGAGCCAGGGTTGCTGCCAACATTTCCACTGTCAGCATTACCACTTCCAGTATTGACATGGCTGGAATGGCCCGCAGCGTTGCCCCTGCTGGATTGCCCTGCAATACAGTCAGCATTGCCGCTGCCGGCATTGCCACATCCAGAGATGGCCCTGCTGGAGTGCCCTGTATCACTGCCAGCGTTGCCGTTTTCGCTGCCGGAATGCCTCGCACCACCGTCTGCATTGAGAACACCCTGGCAGAAGGAGGTGAAGAGACCTTCTCCGCAGCCCGTGCCCCAACTCACCCACATGAGTCCATGTGGGGAAGGATGGATGTGAGGGGAGGGGGGTGGCGTTTTGGGGGGAGGTGGTCGATGGCGGCCATGTGTGCTGCACCAAAGAGGGGAGGCGTGTGGCACTGTGGTAGGGTGAAGGTTCTATAAGGTGACTTCAACATCCACCTCTCCAACCCTAACTACTCTGCTAGATTTCTTCACCAACCCCGTTCAGCCAAAGCTGCTTGTTTTTACGTTGTGGCCGAGGGATTAACTGGCTATCAATTACCTATTTTATCCCTTGACCACACTCGGCACGGGCTTTCTCATACACGTGGTCAACAACCAGTTTGTCAATAATCACTTGCTGTTGACCATACATTCTCACAATTTTATCTGGATGGGGCATTTCAACCCCATCCATGCTGTCAAACAATAATAATAAACAGTGTTATTAACGCACCAAACCATACATTAAAATAGTAATAATACAAAATAATAGAAAATCCACACAGGGACGGCATGTACCCCGTCACAAGGGGTTACACTATGTGTGGAAGAGGTGTGGGTAATTCACTGACCAGGAGACAGACAGGTGTTCCTGGAAACACCACACAGGTGCCCAGTTTTATTTTAGACCGGTTCTTATTTTTCTCCGGCAGAGGGCACTGTTGACCGTGGGCTGCCTATCAACGATGATAGACAGCACCACGGAAATACCACAGCTGGTACACGAACAGCAAATGCACTCGCAGGTGCTCAAAGAAATAATAATGAAAACAGAAGGCGAAAAGAACAAGGGAAAATAAAACAGTAATAAAACTACAAATAAAAGGTGCTGCACTCGGCAGCGTTATCCTGGTCGCCGCTACCCGCACGACCCGGATCACCGTCCTATTCTGTCGGCTATCTAGCCTGCTCTTTTACAATATGCCGGGGTCTGCCCAAGGGTTCCCCGCTCTCTCTGTCTCGCTGTGAATCTTTCTTTTCTCCCGGCTGATTCCCTGTCCTGAATCAAAGCTTCCGCACTCTTGGCGTGTCTTAAGTGGGCAGACCTGAGGAAACAGCAGAGCGTTATTTTATAGGACCAACAATCACCAAAGACCCGCCTCTCAGCCATTCAGAGAGGGGGAAAGTCCACACACCCACTTTCCCACCTCCCCATGTCACTGCCATGACTCACAGGAGGTTGTTGGGCGACTGCCGCCCTCTTCCTGCAGCCCGTGAACACGCCAGCAGAGTCAGTACAGATCTCTCCCTGTTACATATCCTTCCCCTCAGAATGACACCACCGGTTCATTCGAAAATCTTACACCCCCATGCCTTCCTGAGAGAAAAAGTCTGCGTTTTGATGCAGCTTTCCTGCTCGGTGGACTACCCTGAAGGCATAAGGCTGCAAGGCCAAGTACCACCGTGTGATTCTGGCGTTGCTATCTTTCATCCGGTGAAGCCATGCTAAGGGGGCATGATCTGTAACCAGGGTGAAGTGTCGCCCCAGGAGGTAGTACCGGAGTGACTCAACTGCCCATTTTACCGCGAGACACTCCTTCTCGATGGTGCTATAATTTTTCTCGCGGGGAAGGAGCTTCCTGCTGATATACAGGACTGGGTGCTCGCTTCCCCGAACCTCCTGAGACAACACTGCCCCGAGACCTGTCTCTGACGCATCCGTCTGCAGGGTGAACCTCTTACCAAAATCCAGGCTGCATAGCACTGGCTTACTACACAGCCTCCGCTTCAAGGCGAGAAAGGCCCTCTGGCATGACTCCGTCCACTGAACCGTATTTGGGGCAGCCTTCCGGGTGAGGTCTGTCAAGGGAGCAGCGAGCGTAGCGAAACTCGGGATGAACTTTCTATAATAGCCCGCTAGTCCCAAGAAAGAGCGCACCTGGGTTTTGGTTGTAGGAACCGGCCAGTCAGCCAAGGCTTTCACCTTAGCAACTAGCGGTCTGATCTGGCCGCCCCCTACTCGATACCCCAAATACTCCGACTCACTCTTCCCAATGGCACACTTCTTTGGGTTAGCAGTGAGCCCCGCCTCCCGCAAGGATTGCAGCACCGCCGCTACCTTACGCAGATGACTCGGCCAATCCTCACTGTGGATAACCACGTCATCTATGTAAGCAGCGGCGTACTGCTGATGGGGCCGCAAGATGCGATCCATCATCCGCTGGAAAGTGGCGGGGGCTCCGTGCAACCCAAAGGGCATGGTCCTGAATTGGTACAACCCGAAGGGAGTCGAAAACGCCGTCCTCTCTCTAGATTCCGGGGTCAGGGGTATCTGCCAGTACCCCTTCGTTAAATCCAGTGTCGTCATAAAATGAGCCGTGCCTAGACGCTCCAGCAACTCATCTACTCGGGGCATTGGATAAGCGTCAAATTTCGATTTCTCATTGATTCGTCTGAAATCAATGCAAAATCGAGTTGACCCGTCTGGCTTATCGACTAAAACGATTGGACTGTTCCAGTCACTTTGGGACTCTTCTATTACCCCCAGTCTCAGCATTTCGTCAATTTCCGCTTTTATTACCTGTCTTTTACGCTCAGGTATACGGTACGGCCTCTGGCGAACTAGCGCCCCCGGCTCAATATCAATGTGATGATGGGCTACTCGAGTCTGCCCCGGGACGGAAGAGAACACGTCAGGAAACTCCGCCACCAGACCGCGAGCCTGACATTTCTGCGTTGGTGTCAGATTCTCAGCAATCTGTACCGATCCTTTTCTTGCCAACACAGAAAGATCAGGTCCCAGGTCCGTGACGTCATCTGCATGCGCCACTAACAACGCCTCTGGTTGTAACCAAGGCTTTAAGAGATTGATATGGTAAATGTGTTTCTCTGTCCGTCGCTCCGGCTGGCAGATCTCATAGTCCACCTTCCCAACCTGGCGTGTAACCTCAAAGGGTCCTTGCCACTTAGCCAAGAGTTTCGACTCAGAACTGGGTAATAAGAGAAGTACCTTATCCCCCGGCTGAAATGTGCGCAACCGGGCTCCTCGGTTATATTGTGTCTCCTGTCTGTGCTGCGCCTGCTGCAAATTGTCATGCGCCCATTTCCCAACAGACTCAAGACGTTTGCGCAGGTCCAACACATACCGGACAGTATTGGTCGAATTGTCCTGCTGCTCCTCCCACATCTCTCTGACCAGATCGAGCACGCCCCGGGGTCTCCGCCCATACAGCAGCTCGAATGGTGAAAACCCCGTAGAAGCCTGGGGAACCTCTCTGATCGCAAAGAGAAGAGGAGGAATCAGCTGGTCCCAGTAACGCACATCACTACGAATAAACCTGCGCAACATGTTCTTAAGGGTCTTATTAAAGCGTTCCACCAAACCGTCGGTCTGAGGATGAAACACCGAGGTCCTAATGGTCTTAATTCCCAAAAGCTTACATGTTCCGCGGATTAGCCGGGACATAAAATTGGTGCCTTGATCGGTTAGTATCTCTTTGGGAATTCCCACCCGGGAGAAAACCTTCACAAGCTCGTTGGCAACAGACTTAGCGGACATAGATCGGAGGGGAATTGCCTCTGGATAACGCGTAGCGTAATCCAGAATGACAAGTAGGTGGGTGTATCCTGCCGCACTCCTTTCTAGTGGCCCAACTATGTCCATCCCAATACGCTCAAACGGAGCTTCCACTAGGGGCAAAGGCACCAGAGGGGCTCGTGGAACGGCTCTAGGGCTGGCCTTCTGACATTCCCCACAACGCTCACAAAACCGCTTAACATCGCCATCCAGCCCCAGCCAGAAGAACCGTGACACAAGCCTTGCTTTAGTTTTATCCCTTCCCAAATGACCAGACAGGGGAATAGCATGAGCCAGCTGCAACAAATCCTCCTTAAAGGGCTGAGGAATGAGCAACTGATGACGCACTTCACCGGTCTGGGGTAATTTATCAACACGGTACAGTAGGTCTCGATCAATTTCAAAGTGGGGGTACGTGGCGGCGCGTCTGGGCTCGACCACCCGACCATTAACCACCGCTGCTTGGTCAAAGAGCCTGCCCAGCACGTCGTCACGCCCTTGCTCGAGTCGGAAGTCACGGGAGCGAGCTAAGAAATCAGCTCCCATGGCTTCCAACTCGGGGTCAGGTCGGTCCCGAGCAGAGGCAGCCGAGCCAGACCCCTGCGCTGGCTCCGCGACCTCCCCCCCGGACTCTTCACCAACCGCCCCCACCTGAAACTTCTCCGACTCCCTCCATTGCCAGCCCTCATTCTTAGCGATCCGACGCTCCCGTTTAGTTTTACGGGGTTTAAATCTATGGCAAAACCATTCTGGATCGCGAAAGGGAAAAATCTCTCCAATTACTTCCTCTTTCTTAGCCAATAAAGAAGACGGGGCTGTCAGAGCAGCCAACCAATCTTTAAACTGCTCACAGTCCCGTCCCAGAACTACTGGTACCGGCAATCGAGGACATAATCCTACCTGCACCTGCGTCACCTGCTGGCCAATAGTCATACACACATTTATCTTGGGATAGGAGCGGACATCCCCATGAATACATTTAATATGCACCCGTCCCAATATACATTTATGCCCCGGTGAGATTAGGCTCTCCTGTACTAGAGACTGACCACACCCTGAGTCCAGGAGAGCCTGGGTTTTTGTACCATCCACTGTCACAGGAATAACAAAACCCGTGTGCTGAAGTGACTGAGGTAATTGAACGTGCCTACCTGGTCGGCTGAGGTCACACTCCATCACGGGGCAGTCCCGGGAGAGGTGGCCCACCTCCCTGCACGTCCAACACCTCGGTGGGCTGGTTTCTCTCCCCGAAGTTTTGGAAAGAGGGGAAAACACTGGAGCCATAAAAGGGGCCCGCCGATAAGGCATCCGCGCGAGACCCCGGTCCGACACTGCAGCAGCCTGTGGGTATCCCCACCCTGCCCCAGTACCCGGGCCGGGAGCTCCCGCCGACACCCCCCGACCAAAGCCTGGACTACCCCTTCCCCCGAGTCCCTTCGCCCTTTCCGGGGCCAGTTGAGGGGACGATCCAGTAGCCACACTCCTCCCGGGCAGTTTCGCAGGCGTTGACTCCGCTGCCTGGTACTGCTCGGCAAGTTCGACTGCCCGGTCCAGCGTGTCTGACGCCTGCCGCTAGACCCACAGCCGAGGTCCCGAGGCTAGACACTCCAGGAAGCGCTCCACTACGATCATCTCCACCACCCTGGCTTTGGTGTTTAGATCTGGATTCAACCAACCCATGGCGTAATCCTTCAGCCGGTGGGCGATGGTTCGTGGGTGCTCCCCTACCGCAAATTGCTCCTCCTGGAATTTCTTCCGGTAGCCCTCCGGTGTGGCCCCCACACGATTTAGGATGGCTGCCTTCAGCCGGGGGTAATCCAACATGTGCTCCAGGGACAGCGTCCTCGCAGCTGCTTGAGCCGCCCCGGTGAGTTGGGGCAACACATAGCTTGCCCACTGGGCTTGGGGCCACCCGGCCGAGATCGCCATAGCCTCGAACACCTCCAAGTAGGCGTCCGGTCGATCCTCGGCCGTCATTTTGGTGGGTCTCTGGATGGAGTGGTCTGGAGCTGCAGGTCTAGCCGTCCCCTGCACTGCCGCGGTGAGCGTCTGGCGCAGGAGATCCATCATTGCGGCAAACTGAGTCGCATCCATCGCTCGTCTGCTCCTTCTATAGCTGCACTGCCTGGGGCAGTGCCAGTGAATCCCACATCTGACCCAACGTGTGGAAGGGGTGTGGGTAATTCACTGACCAGGAGACAGACAGGTGTACTTGGAAACACCACACAGGTGCCCAGTTTTATTTTAGACCGGTTCTTATTTTTCTCCGGCAGAGGGCACTGTTGACCGTGGGCTGCCTATCAACGATGATAGACAGCACCACAGAAATACCACAGCTGGTACACGAACAGCAAATGCACTCGCAGGTGCTCAAAGAAATAATAATGAAAACAGAAGGCGAAAAGAACAAGGGAAAATAAAACAGTAATAAAACTACAAATAAAAGGTGCTGCACTCGGCAGCGTTATCCCGGTCGCCGCTACCCGCACGACCCGGATCACCGTCCTATTCTGTCGGCTATCTAGCCTGCTCTTTTACAATACGCCGGGGTCTGCCCAAGGGTTCCCCTCTCTCTGTCTCGCTGTGAATCTTTCTTTTCTCCCGGCTGATTCCCGGTCCTGAATCAAAGCTTCCGCACTCTTGGCGCGTCTTAAGTGGGCAGACCTGAGGAAACAGCAGAGCGTTATTTTATAGGACCAACAATCACCCAAGACCCGCCTCTCAGCCATTCAGAGAGGGGGAAAGTCCACACACCCACTTTCCCACCTCACCATGTCACTGCCATGACTCACAGGAGGTTGTTGGGCAACTGCCGCCCTCTTCCTGCAGCCCGTGAACATGCCAGCAGAGTCAGTAAAGATCTCTCCCTGTTACACTATGTAACACAATTTTTGTTCATGGGTAGTAAGTGTTATTTCCTAATTGCTTATGCCTAATTTGGATTCATATGTTGTTTTTTTCTGACTTTATGTGAACGAAAAGACACACATTTGCCTGTTTTCCCCCATTGGAAATAGTGATATTTTGAAATATCACTGTCCTGGTCACAAAAGCAAAGTTTGTGGGGAATAATAGCCATTTTCTATACTTTTGAGGCATAAGCAATTAGGAAATAACACTTACTACCCAGGAACAAAAAAAAAAAAAAAAAATTGTTACACAGTGTTATCAAAGATAACCTTTGTTCTTCAAAAAATCCCTCAATTTTCCGATATTTTATTATCCGTCCCCTTCCAAATGTAATTTCCAAGTTTTCCTCTTTTTGTGACTGCACCTTCTGGCAACAGATGGTGTCCATTGTGTGAAGGTCGTCATGGGTTTTATGCTATTATTAAGTGCGTTGACTTTTTTTTGGCACTATAACGGTCTGGCAGAGATTTTTCAAATGCAGTCGATCACCCCATTACTTCATAATAATTACAAGACTTTAAAAAGACTAATCAGAGAGAATATTGTTTATAAAAAAAAAGCGTAGGTTGTTTGGTGCATCACATCAAGTTATTTAAAATAAATAAATAAAACCCATAAAACCCAGAAGTATAGCGTTGTGAGGGTTGTAGGGAATGATATCAAGTGGATTGTTTAAGCAAACTTGACAAATGAAACAAAGGCCCTTGACACTGAAGGGAAATTCACCAAGCCATTTACTCAATTTTTTCTTAGGAAAAGAGAAAGACCTATTGAATTTACAGTATTAACATTTTGTAAAAAACAAATAATAAAAAAGGCTCTTCTATTCTTAAACTTGGAATGGGTTTGAAATGTCATAGCTGTCTTAGCTAATATTTCTTCTTGTCTAGATTCACTTTTATCATGCTCAGTTCTGTTATCACATCCTGGTAACTTCCTAAAGATTTAAAGCACCCTGGTAACCGCTTTAGAGTTCTCAGACAGGTTACAACTGTAACATCGGAGCATAACAATTAACCTGCCCCTGATAGATGTAAGAAATGCCTCGTGGGTCAGGTTATGGTTTCTACCAGCTGCACCTAAGAGAAATGTCTGTGCAGACACTAGGGTGCTTTTAACTTGAGTTTTAAAAGGTCACCAGGATGTGATGACTGAGAACATTAGTGATGATAAGAAGTGATTGTAAACAACAAGAACACATCACTTAGGATAATTGTAATATTTCAATTATTTTTAAGTTGTTTATATCTAGTTTTAGACATTAACAGGTGTTTTCTTTTCAGAATAAAAGTTGCTAATGACATTTACTGTGGTGGCGGGTAGAAGGCCTATTCTAAATGCAAGCACAGCTTTCCTTAGTTATAACCTATATATTGTTGCAGTTTTGGAGATGACAAAAAATAAAATGTGCCTTTTTTTTCAATGGAGAAAAAATTATTTTTTATTAACAAGTAATAATAAAAAAAAAAAAATTAATAATTATGTCTACTATAAATAAAATGATCTGAGTAAACACTGTATAAATCTCAGCCAATCTATATATGTTATATATGTTATATAGATGCTAAAACTTGCTAGTTATGCAGTAAGAAACTTTAGAAATGCTTTATAAATACATGTAACGTGATCTCCATTGCTGTGTTATGATCCGATATGTGGTGAAGGCGGCAACATTAAGATTTTTTCAACACCCTTTAGATCCTAAGAACATTGTCAATGATGAGGAAAAAATTATAATTTCTGGAAAACTGTAAATATATATGTCAATTGATAGTTAAAGTGCCCTTTACAGAAAACTGCAGGCAGGAACTATGGACCACACATTCTTAGATAACAGAAACTAGAGCTCATTTTCAGAATTATATTTTCATTGTTACATATTTAGGCAGTGGTTAAATCAGCAACACTCGTATTCAGCAAAATATGTGGAAAAGCTAAACTCCTGAATCACATTTTCACTTTTTCTACTGCAGTTCCTGCGTTAACAAAAAAAGCCTGAACTCATTTTCAGATTGACCTTCTCATGAATACAGATAGACATGGTCAATCAAATCCCCCTGGAAAAAGCTTCTCTAAGGCTGCCTTTGTACAAAGACAGTATTGGAACTGCAGCCATACAATGGGAAGCTATGCAACACAGTGTAAAAATGAATGTTTATGCGTTTTTATTTTTGTATTAATTTATTTATGATTTAACAATGAAACCACACAATAATAAAGCATTCCCAGTGGGTTTTGGGAAATTTCACAAATTGCATTAAACATGAATACATTTCAGATACCCTCAAACATTATTAGAACAATATAGCGTTACTGTTTTTTTGTTTTTTTTTAATTGACAATAAAAAGCTAAGTATATCCTTTTATTAAAGTGCAGGCTTCAAATCAGCTGTAAACAATTACATTTCTTGGTTTATCTGAAACATTCTGACCTGTATTTCAGTGTAGCAGCCTACAGCATTTAACACTGGCCAGGAGTTCACAGGCTTATCGGAAAAAAAACTAAAATGTGCTATTAGCCAAGCCACTCTGATGGCTTTTTTTTTTTTTTTTTTTTTACAGTTATTTATTTAATTTCTCTGGGTGACCAACAAGAAAGATCTAAACTGCGTTAAGTATTGATCTTCTGCACCTCAATGAACCATTTATGGAATTTTAATTGAAAGCTGGAGGTCAATTTCAGAATGTTTCACTGTATAGTGTAAATTGCACTGTGAATCACACATTTCTAAATGTAAAAGGAAGACTTTAGCTTCATGCACTTAAATAGTTTATAACATGGAAGCTCTGGCAGCTAGATGCTTCTTCATTGCCTTTTAGATCACAGATTTTCAAACTTTTTTTTTTTTTTTTTTTTTAAAACTGTCTGGAGATTTCAGCTAAAGTACCCTTTACACTTTTTGCTCACTGAATGGTACCACAGTTGCAATAAAAGGCAGAATAATCTGGTTAACACATTTCTTTTTTCTCCGGTTTATTTCATATATAATTTTACACAAGTCTGGGACTGACAAATTGCTGAGAAACCAGAAAACCAAACAGGAGGCTTCATTCTTAAAACTTGGATGCAAAGAATTGAAAGGTAGTATTTAGGAATCTTTTGCTTTCTATTGGGAAAAGTCATTATAAAAATACAAAATAGTCTGCACTGTAAATGTTTACTATTTACATCCCACCTCGGCTTAATTGTGTGTCGCTTAAAATGTTTACAATATCAAAAACATTAACCTCAAGATAAAACTATAATTAATTACTGACTAAAAATGATCCAAAGGGACTCTGTTTAACTTTGTCGCTTTGCACTTTCTGACTTGTGTTTTCCTTCGATTTTCTATTGCAAGTAAGAAATGTATCAAACACAGAACACGTATTCAACCAGTCACTACTGCTGTTAATAAAGTGCAGCCGCGGTAATAAACAAAAGCCATCAAAGTATGAGTATTGTGATGACTATTTATGTTTACCAGAGAATTTATACTTCTAAAAAACGCAGAAACTCTGTGCTTCACAGATACCACAGGTTGAAAACAGCAAAAATCATGAGCAGCCCAGAGCTCTCTCCTGGAACAATCCACACAATCAAAATCGAACATGCACACAAGTGGAAAATGTGGATGCGATAGTCTGTGTTTCTGTTTCTGTTTTTTTTTTCTCATTAGCCGTTAACTGCTAAACAAAGATTAAATAAATATATATCGTGGTTTAGAGAACATATAACAGCGTTAAAATCATTATTTTCTCTTACTTTCATTTTTATTTGTGCATTTCTGAGTTGTCCTGAGTTCCCCCTATGACCCTTAGAAGTACCCCCAGGGCTACGCGTACTCCCGGTTGGAAACCCTTGCTTTAGATGATAAAATGCTCACTATGCCCTTGGCATTTCCTGTTGTTATAACACATTGGAAAGGGCTATGCATCTTCACAATCACTGTCTCCATTTAAATTTTTAACACCTTTTCCGATTTTCCTGAGTATTGCATCAGCATTTTGGTTTAGTTTCATTTCCTGGAGCGTCTTTATCAAAGTGGAGTAGGCATTGGGAATTCCATGTTGTTGTAACCATTCCGCCCATAATTCAAAGGTCTGATCCCTAACATTGTTTGGATTGTTCCCTACAATATTTTCAACTTCTCCCTTGGAAAATCCATTTGTTAAAAGAAACTTCCTTGTCTCACTGAAGCCAACTGTGTCCGCAATAAAGTAGAGATGGGGTTGAAGGTCAATATCTTTAAAAAAAAAAAACAACAAGAATAACATATATTAAATGGTAATGCAATTATTGGGAAAACAGTAATATGGCCAAATGTAAGCCATTTTGTTGTCATGAAATAAAGAAACAAAAGACATTGTCAAGAAAAAGGTGGAAGTCAATTGTGCCCTGTTTGAGTAAAACACTGAACAGTTTCTCAATAATCCATTAGGGGGAGTTACAGCACCATGAACTGAAAGAGCTAATGTGGAGGGGATGACTGCCCTTACCTCCATGACAAAAGTGCCTTGGTCTCCTGTTATCATACATGGAATACACATTTTAAATGACATGTATTACACTATGTAACATAATTTTTGTTCCTGGGTAGTAAGTGTTATTTCCTAATTGCTTATGCCTCAAAAGTATAGAAAATGGCTATTATTCCCCACAAACTTTGCTTTTGTGACCAGGACAGTGATATTTTGAAATTTACCTAATTCCAATGAGAAAACGGGCGAATGTGTGTCTTTTCATTCACATAAAGTCAGAGAAAAACAACATATGAATCCAAATTAACATGTATTTATACTAAAGTAATACAAAAATGACTACAAAAGATTTAGAAGCGAGTAGTTTTTCGAGATTTACAATTATACTGTAAATCACTTTCACGAAGCAGCCCCCAAATGTAGTCTCCCATCATGTTCTCGTTATACTGTCCTTGGTAGCGGCGTTCAAAGTCCAGTATATCCTGGTGGAAGCGATCGCCTTGCTCCTCCGAGTACGCTCCCATGTTCTCCTTGAATTTATCAAGATGAGCATCAAGGATATGGACTTTGAGGGACATCCTACAGCCCATTGTGCCGTAGTTCTTCACCAGAGTCTCAACCAGCTCCACATAGTTTTCGGCCTTGTTATTGCCCAGGAAGCTCCGAACCATTGCGACAGAGCTGTTCCAAGCCGCTTTCTCCTTACTAGTGAGCTTCATGGGGAATTCATTGCACTCCAGGATCTTCTTTATCTGTGGTCCGACGAAGACACCGGCTTTGACCTTTGCCTCAGACAGCTTAGGGAAGAAGTCTTGAAGGTACTTGAAGGCTGCCGACTCCTTATCTAGAGCTCTGACAAATTGTTTCATAAGGCCCAGTTTGATGTGCAGTGGTGGCATCAGCACCTTCCGGGGGTCCAACAGTGGCTCCCACTTGACGCTGTTCCTCCCCACAGAGAACTCGGTCCGCTGTGGCCAGTCCCACCTGTGGTAGTGCGCCTTGGTGTCCCTGCTGTCCCAAAGGCAAAGATAGTAGGGAAACTTGGTAAAACCGCCTTGGAGACCCATCAGGAATGCCACCATATTGAAGTCTCCTATGACCTCCCAGCCGTACTCATCATACTTCAAGCCGTCCAGCAAGGTCTTGATGCTGTTGTAATCCTCTTTGAGGTGCACCGAGTGAGCCAGGGGAAGAGACGGGTTACCATTATGGAGCAGCACGGCTTTGAGGCTCCTGGATGAGCTGTCAATGAAGAGGCGCCACTCATTCTGGTTACAGGCGATTCCGATTGCCTCGAACGGACTGGTCACAGTGGCAGAAGCAGAGCCCATCCTGACGGGTGAAGAAACTGGAAAAAGGTTGGTGACGCTTCCTCTGATCTGCGACTTGCACACTTTCATCCAACAAGTTCCACTGCTCGAGCCTAGACGTCAAAAGCTTGGCATTGGACTTGGTGAGACCAAGATCTCTAATCAAGTCGTTGAGGTCTTTTTGGTTGGGGTATTATGGGTTTCTCTCCTCAGCTCCACCTCTGAAATTGTCATCTGGATCTACAATGTCTTCCTCGCTCTCTGACTTGCTGCTCTCTTCTAAAGACGGCTGCTCTCTCTCCGGAGGAGTGGGTACAGGGAGCTCATGGCAGTGTGGCACCGGGGCGATGGATGAAGGAAGATACGTGAAAGCAGGTGCATTCTTGCCAGTCCGACGTTTGGAAGGGTCCACCATGCAGAAGTAGCAGTTGCTTGAGTGGTCAGTGGGTTCCCGCCAAATTCTTGGGATAGTGAACTTCATGGCTCTCTTTATCTCTCTGTACCATCCTACAAAAATACTTTTATTTCACCCATGACTAATGTGTAAGAGATTCTCGCAACATTTTTCATATATGATATATTTTTTCAATAACATTGAAAATTGTAAAACATTTTAAAATTAAAAACTTTTACAATTTTAAAAATTAACAAATTTTATAACATAAAATTCCGAGCAACAATTGTCCATCTTACCTTCCAGAGTTTTTTCCACGGTTTGTCTTGATCCCCGACAGGCATGCCGAAATATGCCTTGTAGGCCTCACACATCTTAGCAGATGCTTCCACGGAGTACTTTTTCGCTCGTCTTGATAAATTGGCCGCAGACATAGCAAAAATGCGTCTGCCGTATGCTTGCAGCCTCTTGATGCCATCTCAGAAAAATGCAGATATGTATCCACTTAGGCAGCTGGAACTAAACTGAACTGGTGGGCTTAAGGCCCCTGTATTTATACTACTATTTATATTACTGGAAAGTTCTAGAAGTTACTCCAAGTTTACTCAGCACTGAATCTATCTGGAATGTTCTGGAAAATAGGTAAATTTCAAAATATCACTGTCCTGGTCACAAAAGCAAAGTTTGTGGGGAATAATAGCCATTTTCTATACTTTTGAGGCATAAGCAATTAGGAAATAACACTTACTACCCAGGAACAAAAAAAAAAAAAAAAAATTGTTACACAGTGTTATCAAAGATAACCTTTGTTCTTCAAAAAATCCCTCAATTTTCCGATATTTTATTATCCGTCCCCTTCCAAATGTAATTTCCAAGTTTTCCTCTTTTTGTGACTGCACCTTCTGGCAACAGATGGTGTCCATTGTGTGAAGGTCGTCATGAGTTTTATGCTATTATTAAGTGCATTGACTTTTTTTTGGCACTATAACGGTCTGGCAGAGATTTTTCAAGTGCAGTCGATCACCCCATTACTTCATAATAATTACAAGACTTTAAAAAGACTAATCAGAGAGAATATTGTTTATAAAAAAAAAGCGTAGGTTGTTTGGTGCATCACATCAAGTTATTTCAAATAAATAAATAAAACCCATAAAACCCAGAAGTATAGCGTTGTGAGGGTTGTAGGGAATGATATCAAGTGGATTGTTTAAGCAAAAAAAAAAAAAAACAACAAGAATAACATATATTAAATGGTAATGCAATTATTGGGAAAACAGTAATATGGCCAAATGTAAGCCATTTTGTTGTCATGAAATAAAGAAACAAAAGACATTGTCAAGAAAAAGGTGGAAAAAATTGTTACACAATGTTATCATTCATTTTTACAGTTGTTGCTAAGAAGTTAAAAAATGATAACATTTCTGTTTTGTATACTGAACTACGTAAGCTATAATTGTATATTCCTACTGCTGAAATTATTAGAGGAGTACTATATTTGAACTACATTTGGGACATTTAAACAAGGTCTGTTACGGTACTTTTCACAAAAGTAAAGAAAAATGAAAGAATGTGGAGAACACACAAGACTGTGGGACTGTTTCCTGGAGCTCTTAAAGGTATTACATATCATTCTAAATGACCTGGATTCAATTGTGTAACATGTATTCAATAAAGTCAAAACACAGTGTGCCGTTTAGTAACAATGGTTAAAAAGGATAAGCTTACATACCTGGAAGAAGAGGGTTAGCCTGTTAAGAGAAAAAGTTCAGATTTAAAAAAAAAAAAAGTTATTTTGGTCTGTAAATCAATTGACATCAGGTCATTGCTTTCTGTCCAGCTATGGGTTTCTGTATACTGTTGGCAGATATAAAGGGGTTTACAGTGTATTCGTGCATTCGTGTTTTATTCAATGTATTATATTCTTTTTGGTGCACTCTGTTTACATACACAAGGTAAAATGAGACAACCTTGCACAAGATACCCACTCACAGATGCACATTCCCATTCATTAACATAACATGGACAAGCAGTCTTGGGGAGAAAAAGAACAAAATAAACAAATCCCTATCTATTATTCATTTATAATGAAAGAAAAAGCCATGCGTACCTCAGTAGTAGTACATGTTATGTTTTCATCAATATCAAGTTTATATTTTTTGCCTACAAAATAAAGGAAAATAAGTTATTTGATTATTTAGCTTTGCACATATCTTCAATATTGTGAATGTCTGGCTGAACTTACCAAAGCAGAGTTTTTTGGTGATCCAACAATAAACTGACCCTATTATTATTGCCATTATAGGTAAAATGATAAGAAAGAGCCACCAACTGCTGCCACCTGCAATACAAATATTGCATTATTATACCAAGTACATGCTTTAACATCCTAAATGCAAACCTTATTCAGAAAGACTGGACACAAAAAGAATGGTTCTAGCATTCTAGCCACCCTGAAACATATTAAATCATAATTTGTGAGAACACTCCCCAGGAATTGGTCCTTTTGTTTAAGTTCTGCCTAAGAATGAAAATCTGGTTGGAAAGGTAGAGCGAGAATGTACAAAACGTTTTATTGTCCGAGTTACACCCACTGAACTGCACTGTTGTCAAACGTTCTTATTTGTATTCTTGTGAAACTGAAACAATGTAATATGGAGATTACTTCAAGCTAAACTGATAAATATTAAATCAGTATAAATACTCTGAAATAAAGATTGAATGCAAATGCACAAATAATTTAAAATTAGCATTGCATATCTTGGGGTTACAAAAACAGTTCTGTTCTCGGTATTAAAAAGTGTGTTCTTCTGTATGGTATGTCTTGTTATTGTACAGTTATGGCCAAAGGTTTTGCATCACCAAGAATTTTAGGATTACCACATAATAAAAAACAAAATACATCCACCCCTCATTATATAGGCCCCTGCTATACTGTGGATTCAGATATATCACGGTCCTCCCCATTTGTACAGTCTAACTGCGCGTTCCTTAGCTGCAATATACACTACCGGTCAAAAGTTTTAGAACACCTCCATTTTTCCAGTTTTTATTGAAATTTACACAGTTGAACGTCTCAATGTACTCTGAAATTAAAGCATAGAACAAATAATCAAAGTAGCCACCTTTTGCAGAAATAACAGCCAAACACACTCATGGCATTCTTTCTACAATGGAAATCAAATATTGTTCGGAAAGTTCTTCCCAACACTGTTGCAGAAGCCACTCGACCTGTCAAACCTGCAGCTCGTAGTCTTCTCTTCACAGTTGAAACTGAGACTTGCTTACTTCGACCAGTGTTAAGCTGTGCTTGAAGCTGTTGTCCTGTGAGCCGCCTATCACGCAAGTTGTTGACTCTCAGAAACCTGTCTTCTGATTCAATTGTGGCTTTGGGTCTGCCAGACCTCTTCCTGTCAGAGTTTCCTCCAGTTTCCAAGTGCCTTTTGATGGTGTAGGCAACTGTACTCACGGACACCTTGGTTTTCTTTGCAATTTCTCTAAAGGAAAGACCTAAACTTTTAAGAGTTATAATGATCTGTCTGTCTTCCTTTGTTAATTGCCTTTTTCTCACCATTATGATAGCAATATACTACTTCCTGCAGTACAATACTGTCCAAATAATGCTTAAGAGGGTGTAGTAACACAGTCTGTTCCAACACTGCTTTTATACAGACAGGGTTTGTAAGTAATCAACAAAAGTTGGGACACCTGTAGGAATTGTTAGCATCAACTTACAAGGCTTAATTTACTTCCATTGCTGCAGAACAGCTGTAAGTTGTTAACCCATTATTTGTTCCCTGAAAAAAGGCCTTTTTGTATAATGTACATTATTTTTCAGTTTCTGGCAACCTAAACTTTTTTTTTTAAACCTCTGGCAGTTTACTGCTTACCTTTGTTCCATTTCAGGTTATTCACTGGATTTGAACTGCTGAAATTTCAATAAACTTGAAAAAAGGGGGTGTTCTAAAACTTTTGACCGGTAGTGTACATAGACAATTTCACTTAGAGTTACTGTTAGTTTTACTTTGTACTGCACACCACAAACTAAAATATACAGAACAATTAGAAACAAATCATTAATATTGTATTGTTATCATATACACACGTATTGCACAATAACACAAAGCAAATTAAATATCTACTTGCTGAAGCGTTTTTTTAAGCAATGCACTAGCAAAAGTCACAGGGCAGTGACGCCGGCTCCCTCTGTGTAATGGGAATGGATTCTTTCAATACACCGGTTTGGCATTTGAGAAAGATGCATGAAATTAATTGAGACTTAAGTTGATGAGAAGCAATTACTCTCGGCAGTATGAATTAAAACGGTGAGCTGCTTTTTATATGAAAAATGAGAAAAAGCGGATTGTGTAGAGGATTTATATTGGACCCTGACGCCCCGATAAAAACAAGGGAGTGGTTGTACAGTATTTGTTATTAGCCTATTTGTTTTTCTATGCGTCTCTTGCTATATCGCGGACCTCGATATATGGCGGATTTGTACTGGACCCCGACACCCGCGATATATCAAGGGGATGGTCTATATATGAACATAATTAAGATCTTTTATTTAACATCATGCAATCAAAAAAACTACCAAAAACCATAATAGCAGTATAGTATTTCATGTTAGATTTTTCAATTTGTCTATTTTTCATGAAGTATATGGAAAAGTACAAAGCAGTATGAAATTCATTATGTTACAGTAACATTATTCAGCAGGTCGATTTGACTATATGAAGCAAAATTAGTTAATTCTATAGGGGTGATGCAAAACGTTCGGCTATAGCTGTATATTGATTTTCCCAATAATAAACAAAAATAAAATGTATCTGTGTACCTTTGGTCAACAATAATAATAATACTAATATAATAATAATCAAATCTTACTTTTTGCTGTTGGCTTGCAGACCGTGTTGTTGGTTTGTGTACATTCCTTTTCTTCAATCTCAGAATTTCCGCACCTAAAAAGTCCAAATATTAACAAATTGATTGATATCAGAGAGAGCATTTTTTTTTCTTTTCAAATAAAGAAGATTTCAGAACTTTAGACCCACTTTTGGCAGGGTGTACAGTGGAAACAGTCTGTCTTGGCATCACAATAGAAGCCCTTCAGACATCTGCACTTTCTGTTACTAGTCATCTTGCATGGCAACTCTTCCACAAACCCTGTAAGAAAACAAATGAAAGCTGTCAGGGGCTTGGACAGGTTCATATTAAAGCATGTGTTATAGCATAAGAATATCAGGAAGCCAATCGGCCCACCAAGTCTCCTACCCTCTGTCCTAACTCTATCTCTGCTTAATTTCCAACTGTGCTCTAGTCCTGTTTACCGTGCTATACTATACTGTTCAGTCATGCATTAGTTGTATTATTTCTGTTCTGTGGGGGCTGTTAAACCAAAGCTGTAGACCCCCCCACCCCCCCACCCACAACAAAGCATCACCGCAAGTTTAAAAAACATACATACTACCATACATTATACAGCTCCTGAAAAGTTTGAATGTCACCTTAAAACAGGGAAACATTTTTAATTGAATCAGCACTGTGGCCAACATTTGTACTCTGCAGTACAGATACAACATTTGCTCACAGTTTCTATGTTTTATTATTAAAAGTATTCTACAGATCTGCCCAGAGATACTGTATACGCACCATTCTCTTCGTCACATATTTTACAAGCTTCACAGTCCGTTAAGTAGTTTGGGTAGGAAGTATATGTTCCTAATGGACACTGCTCACAGGTTGGTTCCATGTTTAGTTGTACAATCCTTCTTCAATTTCTGGCCTATGAAAATACAATACAATATCTCTCTCTCTCTATATATATATATATATATATATATATATATATATGAATAGAGAGTTGAGGATAGCCTTTGTACATATACATCTTTACATACTATGATTATAATATTCATATATATGTGAAAAATGTACAACACAATGTGATACTCTTTGTAAGTGATAACACTTTTACATGTTGTGTTGATTGTCTGTAGAAGTTAGAGGGTGGGGTGGGGGGGGGGTGGCATGTAGTGATAAATAACAAAACCTTACATTGGCTACCAAGTTGTTGGCTACCAAGTTGTCAAGATAGATATGTCTACATTATTTACAGTTGGTGAAGGATATAAGAACTACAGTACAGTAAGAACCACAACACATACCCTCCCTACAGTGCAGTTCTTTGAAGCCATCATGTGCAGCTTATCGCAAGCATTAAAAACATAACACATTTATACACTGAGCGTGACCCAGCATCTTGGTGCCGCTGGGCACTGCGGGTGGTTAGAAATTGTTGTTCTTCCCGTTTTGATGGCGAAAATAGCACCAACAACACTAAACTGTTTAACTGATAAGTACCTTTGGATTTGAAAAGGACTATAAGAACTTTACTGTATGACTAATCATGAAATTGATGACTCATATAGTTGCAGAAAACTGGAATTACCCATCAAAGAAAACTGTAAAATACAGTGTTTTAAATCTGGGTTGACTGTATGTATCACTAGAAAACCTATTAGAAAATAATTATAAAACAGAAGGTATTTAAATGATATTAAAAAAGTAAAAGGTGCCCTAATAACATTTCAGTCCCACATCAAACAAACAGCTAAACTCCACTGCACTTTTTTTTTTTGGTACATATCAAGTTCACTCACTGTACCTATCTTTAGGTAAATTCCCAAAAAAACATAAACATGACCAAAAAGTCAGATGACTTCCAATATTCTCAGCAGGACAGAGTGTATTTTAAAAACAGGTCAAATCGATTGCAGATCAATTTCCATTGAAGCTGCTGTAGGCTTGTGTTAAAAGAAAAAGCACTCACAATAAACAGACCTAGAGTTCTGAAAGAACACAAGTTCATGTAAGTGGTGTTAATTCTAAACTTGTATTTATTTAGAAAATGTTGTATTATTAACAGTATTACTATTATTATTACTGATATCCAAAGGTACAACTAATGCACATACCTGGTGCACACATCTGGCAGCACAATCCATTGTTTCCAGCATGTTGATCTTGAGGACATGTACTTCTTTTCACAAGGTAATGATGATCCAAACTGCTTGCAAAACTGAATTTTGTTTTGTTTGCTACTGGAGTAGATAAGGCAGCCAACTGCAGAGCAGACACACAGTCGCAGATTGTGATATCAGTTATATAGTCTGTGTGAAATGGTAGAAAAATACTATAGTAATGCTGTTTTATAATACCCACATATTACCCTGAAGAGCCTTAGTATTACAACAGCAAATGATACCAAACCAAAATTGGCAAATGTTACCACACTAGTCCACAAATAATTGTTTTAGTTGCCTATGTGCTGGTACTGCCATAAACAGAACCTGCATCCTTGTATCACTTAATTGCCATGAAGAGTGTGCTGCATGCTGGTTTTGTGGCAGTTTTCCAAATATGGTACCCTTGTTTCAGGGGACTGGTCCACAAACAAAAATCAACTACAACACACAACCACACAGAAGTAAAAACACATCACTGCTGAATTGGGTTGGCAAATTACTACCTGCAAAATGCTCACTTCTTGTTATGTCATATATCTGCTTACTGCTAATTATATAGTTTTCTCTAAACAAACACAGTGGTGATCTCCCTGGGCTCATAAGGGAAGCCCACAAAATTTACAGTAACTGTTTTTAATGCTTTGTACATAGTTCATAAAATCTTACTTGTTAGTTTGTAAACAGGGTTTACTTGTGTATTTATTTATTTAGAAAAACAAACATTTAAGAAAACAATCTTCAAAATAAAGCACGATTTACATTTTTCTTTCAATAAACGGAAGTTCCTGAACAAGTTTATAAGCAGACTTTTCTGCTGCCCATACACTCGAGTCTTATACGGTCCCAACAACATTAAAACAGTTGTATGTCATTGTTTTGTGGTGAAAACCTCTTGAAACTTGCTTTAAAGAGTATGAAAACCACTAATAAAAGCAGGTTAGTGTATAATCACTAAAATACTGCGTATTACTTATTTATCTACAGTGAAAAACATTACCAAAATGCGTAGTTGTTTTGCCATAAAAGTGAAAGTAAACGTTAGTGTTTCGATTGTTATTTAACTATTTGCATTACATTTTACCTTATTTTAAAACTTTGTTTCATAGAAATGTAGTCAGAATACTGATCAATGTAAGCACTCGTTGCTTGAATGTGAATAAAATCTTCATGGAAAAGTGTTTAACATCCTCTCTGACTTTATCCATTTTAAGACGACTCACACCCAGGGACGCAGTGTAAAGCACAGCCCAGCCTACCGATACAAATAGAAATGTGCAATGTGCTTACCTGTAGCAAACTAAATGTGAATATAATCCTGGAATGGGTTATTGAAATCTGCATTTTCAAGTCCTTCTGGCCGTGACCTCGTTTATCGAGAGTGCGTTTTCACGCTAAGACAAGAAGTCAGGTCGCCTGGTTGTGAGTTTTGGCAATGCGTTCACTGGATGTAGTGGTGATAGGTCTTCTCAACAATGAACAGAGTTTAAATTGAGCCATAGTTCGGGGAAGGCGCACTGTAACTAAAAGAGTTGTGGGATACAGCTTTCGTGTCAAGATGGCGACTAAAGTTTTACAGCTTCTCTAACAACTTCTGAAAAGGATGAACAAACATTTACTGTGCTCGTACACCCAGAAGTGCGGGAAAGATGTAAGTTGTATTAAAGGTGAGTATAATTCCATTAAAAAAAAAAAAAAAAAGTTTGGTGTACCTCCCACAACTGATATATATGTACCTAGAGGCGTGTATAATATATGTATGTATAATACATTATTGAAATAAATAATTATCATAGATGTGTGATGATTAATATTCTTTTTCAGATTTTGTTTTGGCTACATTGTTTTATAACAAGTTAAAACAATCACACCCTCGAGTGATATATATATATATATATATATATATATATATATATATATATATATATATATATATAATAATCCTAAATTAATATTATCTGGATTTAATTCTCACTTCGTATTGCGGTATTACTGTACCATGTAGTGTAGTCTACATAATACTGCTTCCCTTTTTACGCCAATATCGTTATGTTTTAAAACAAATATAATCTGATAATCATAAGTGAATTGCATTCAAAAATGTCATTTATAAGTGAAAATGTAAATCTTGTCAATTTCAATGAAATGGTCACCCAAAGCAAGGGGATTTCAGTCTGAAGCCTAAGTCAGTTAAGTCTGAAATGTGTATAACACGGTGTTAGAACACTGGCCAATATATAAAAGTGTCTTTGTTAGATGTTCTCTGAGTTAACTAGCAAGTTACCTAATTAACCTTTTGTCACCAATTATTGTTAACAGGTTAGGGTCCATGATTACTATAAATATAGGTAGCATTGGCTCAAGTTTGTCATTCCTAAATGTAAGGGAGCAGAAAATGGCAAAATATGCTCAGTTAAGCAAAGAAAAAAGACAGTCTGTGATTACTTTAAGAAATGAAGGTCAATCTTTAAGACAAAAAGAACTTTGCAAGTGTCTGTAATTGCTGTGGCCAAGACCATCAAACATTTTGAAGAAATTGGCACTTATGAGGCCCGAAGAAGATCAGACAGGCCAAGGGTGACCTCAGAATCAGAGAACAAATTAATTCGAGTCATAAGTCTGCGAAACCAGCGACTAATTGCGCCTGAAATACAAGGTCAGCTAAATGTTACTAGAAGTACAGATGTTTCAACATCAACTGTTCAGAGGAGATTGCGTGAAGCTGGCCTAACTGGAAGAATTGCTGCAAAGAAACCATTGTTAAGAGTGCAGAATAAGAGGACGAGACTTGCCTGGGCCAAAAAACACAGAAACTGGGTGTTTGAGGAGTTGAAGTTGGTCTTATGGACTGATGAGTCAAAATTTGAAATATTTGGGTCCAGCTGCTGAGTATTTGTAAGATGCAGAGAGGGAGAGTGCATGAGTTTTGCATGTGTGGTTCCCACTGTCAAGCATGGAGGAGGCAGTGTCCTGGTCTGGGGTTGCTTTGTTGGTGACAGAATTGGTGATCTTTACCAAGTCCATGGCAAGCTCAACCAGCATGGCTATCATAGCATACTTCAGAGGCATGCCATTCCATCAGGATTACGGCTAGTTGCATAGTCCTTCATTCTTCAGTATGATGACCCGAAACACACCTCAAAGTTGTGCAAGAACTATCTGGTGAAGAAGGAAAGTGAAGGACAACTCAATCTAATGGCCTGGCCTGCCCAGTCTCCAGACCTCAACCCCATAGAACTTGTATGGGACGAACTGGACAGAAGAGTCAAAGCAGAGCTGGGAAGACGTGTTGGGTGATTTCCTGCTGAAACTTGTTAACCGATTGCCTTGTGTTTTTGTGAGGGTTATTAAGGCAAAGGGTGGGTATTTTGAGGAATCCAAGATTTAGAGACAATTTTCAATTTTCTTGAACGTTGCTTTGATAAGCCTTATGTTTTGTTTTGTATATTGTAACATGTGTTTTCATTTTCAAGTATTTACAGAAACGTATACGACGTAAAACATTTTAGTTTCTTCAGAAGTAGGTGGACAACCTGCACGCAATAGCTGGATCAAGCAACATTACATGAGTGGCCTCAGGTACCCTAAAAAGTTATTTCTTAACTGCCCAATTTTATTAATGGATAGAAAAACTACACTATGCAAATAATGAGATGGCAAAATTGTACATAATAGGAAGTTGTTTTAAAATAAATAAATAAATAATAGTATTAGATGTGCTCACTGATAAATTTGTTCGGGAAACTGCAATGTTTCAATATATACAGCCTCCAATAATGTTTCGCCATTTATTTCACTGTATCTTTATTGTATGTTTTTCAGTTAATTGCCAACCTGAACACCTTTCAGCTTATCCAAATAACCTCACAGCAGCAAGAGGGACCTCCGGTACCCCACTGAGTTGTATGCATTTTTGCTTAAAGTACAAGATACAATGTAATGTTAAATCATTGCCGTTATGGGTGGTTGACAGTTGTTTTTCCTTCTAAAGTTTTCCTACTTGAATAATCTTTCCTGAATTTTAAAAAATAAATAAATAAATAAATCCTAATTATTGCAGGGTTACTTATTGCTATAGACATAAAGTACTGTGAGAAGTATATTCTCTGCTTAACAGTTGAATCTGAAGAAAACCAGCCTGTATGGTCGAACCCCTGGAATGTGACCACCTAGAACAGGATGGCTACACAAGCATTAATATAAGTTTATGATTTGCCAGATATACAGATGTTACTGAGGAACACAAACTAAAACTAAAACTGTATTTGAAGTATATCCAGATGTTTTGAAGAATAAGGGTTCAAGACAAGTGATGAAGCCAGCAAAGGATGGGAAAGGTGTCTCCAGAAGTGGAGAAATCATGAACGCAGCTTCAAGGACTGTATTTAACCAGAAAAAAGACTGGTGCCGGCAAAAATAAGAAGACAGACTTTTTTGAACAACTCGATGCCATTACTGGCCAAAAACATGCTTTAAAACCAATGGCACTAAGTGACACAACAAGGGCCCCTCAAACCATAGCCCTTGTTGCAGAAGCATCTACCAAGGAACGGCACCCTTCATCAGATTGCAACCAGTTGGAAATCCTCACATCTATTTCACCACCTTCCGCCTCCTTGTCAGGAGCTGACTCTCTGCTAATGCATCAGAGCCTCAGTCTTCTGAAGAATCTTCAGGCAGTGGAACCACAGCAACTTCCAGCAGAAGGGATAGTGCTAAGAGGAGGAAGTTTACACATGCGGCAGAGCTGCTCCAACAGTATCAAGAAGAGGACAGAGAGATAGAGTAGGAAAGAGAAAGGAAGGAGCAAATGAAATCTGAGAGGCTGCACACAATGCTACAACAGCAGCAGGTAGAGAGAATGGAGGTGATGAAAGCACCCGTAGATGTTTTAAAAAAAAAAAAAACAGTACACACATCCATAAAGCAAGTGAAAATGTAAATAAACAAGTATAAACACTTGGTTAAACTCCAAAAGTATTTGGACAGTGACACATTTTTTGTTATTTAGGCTCTGTATTCCAGCACTTTGGATTTGAAATGATACAGTGATTGTGGGGTTAAAATGCAGACTGTGATCTCTAATTTGAGAGTATTTTCATCCATATTGGATGAACCTTTTAGAATTTACAGCACATTTTGTACATAGTCCCCACATTATAAGGTACAAAAAATATTTGGACAACTGGCTTCACAGCTGTTTCTTATTAGGCAGGTGTGTTTGCTTGCATCGTTAGTGCATGCACAAGAGAGCTGTCAATGTCTAGCCTTGATTCTAGGGTTTGCATTTGCCTTTGGAGTCGGTTGCTGGTGTCTGACAACATGAGGACCAAAGAAGTATCAATGCAAGTAAAGCTTGCCAGCGTGAGGCAGAAAAATCTGAATAAATCGATCAGAGACATAGCTAAAACATTAAGAATGCCAAAATCAACCGTTTCCTACATCATTAAGAAGAAAGCAAGCACTGGTTAGCTCAGCTATGGCAAACGACCTGGTAGACCAAGGAAGACCACTATACTGGATGACCGAAGAATACTTTCAATGGTGAAGAAAAAACCCCTAACAGTCCAACAGATCAGGAACACTCTCCAGGAGATAGGCATAGATGTGTCAAAGAGTACCATACACAGAAGAGCACACCAGCAGAACTTCAGAGGGTACACCACAAGATGCAAACCACTAGTAAGCCTCAAGAACAGAACGGCCAGGTTACAGTTTGCTAAAAAGTACTTAAAAGAGCCTGTAGAGTTCTGGTACAGTCTTATGGACAGATGAGACGAAGATTAACCTGTACCAGGGTGATGGAAAGAGGAAAATGTGGAGATAAAAAAAGGAACTGCCCATGATCCCTCAAATTAAAGCTAACAGTCCACCCCATAGTCATTGTATCATTTCAGATCTAAAGTGCTGAAATACAGAGCCAAAACAACAAAAAATGTGTCACTGTCCAAATACTTTGAGTTCACTGATTATTGCAATGCAGTCTAGCACATTTGCCTCTGTCTAGAAATATATTTTGCAGACAGACCTATCTATGACATTAGTCACTATCATGTACATGACCAGCCTGTTGGTTCATCAATAACACTCATAACTGCAGCGACAACATTTTTAATGACTTGGTCCGTTTTTGTGTTGTGGTCACAGGTTCTTGGTCAATGGTCACTTAACCCGGTTGTGTTGTGGTCAAAACGCGAAAACACACACCTGGTTTCGGTTTTCTTGATACCGTACACACTACGTCACAATTGCATAAGAGATATTATGATACAGCATAAATAATGCAGCTAGACAAATAGTGATTAACTGGTGTTTTCTGAGTAAAGTCTGTTAGTATTCTGCCTGCACCCCTACACAGTACTGTCCATGTGAGATTTAAACTAGTATTTTTTCTGGCAGATTGAGGTTAGAACGAGGTGCTGCATAAAAATAAGAAATCTTAAAGTAAATTTCAGCAATCCTTGTTTTAAAAAATAAATGAATAAAAATTTTAAAAGAAGACAAAAAAGAAATATATATGTGAGTCAGTCCAGCTGAAGTGGAACATGAGTTTTTCGACCCCTTGTAATTATGTGTTACCTTAATTAATTGTTTTATGGTGAAAGCCTCTTGAAACTTGCTTTAAAGAGTATGAAAACCACTATTTAAATGCATATTTAAGTGTAATACAGCATGGTGAAGCACAGTACAACAATGCTGAAATTACTGGGTAAATTAAATGCAGTACTCTTTTATTAGGCACAGCCATCATAGCAAACTGAAAGAGCTTACTGAATGGGAATCCTCCAGCCCAAGTCAGACATGGTACACATACATTTATGGTAATGCCACAGAAATTTGTTTTAAAGGTCATCAGGCTAGCTGCCAGCATCTCCAGAATTCTCAGCTTTTCTATCGGTTTGAAATCTTAAACAAGTCGCTTTTGTAGTTTCCAGACAGGCTGTGGCCTTGTACTGCAAATTCAGATTGGTCATTTGCCTACAGTTTTGGAGAGCATGCCTGTTGTGACCCTGTTATGTCTCCCTCCTGTACAAAAAATAACTACCCCTGATTGTACTGGTATTGAGTATCTGGCTGTAGTCAAGAAATCAAAAAAAAAAAAAGTGAACAGATTTAACCATACTGCACTTCAGTAATTTGATGCTTATTAAACTTACTAAACTTAAAATCTCTGTGCTTCTGACCTTGCTCCTTCCATTATGCACACTCTCAACCTGTCCCTGGTTTCAGGCCTGGTTCCTGCTGCCCTCAAGACTGCCCCAGTAACGCCAGTGCTCAAAAAACCCTCCCTTAACCCGGCTGTCTTATCTAACTTCCATCCCATATTCAATCTTCCTTTTCTCTCCAAAACTATTGAAAGGGCTATAGCCAGCCAGCTGATTAAACATTTCATACATAACAATCTGCTTGAATTTCTGCAGTCTGGCCTCCGGCTGCATCACAGTACCAAAACTGCTGTGCTCCAGATTGTAAATGATCTGCTTAATGCTCCTGCTGCACCCTCCATCCTTGTCCTAACTGACCTAACTGCTGCTTTTGATACCATAGATCATAGCATTGTTCTTGACCGCATTAGGAAGTATGCTGGGATCTCTGGAGCCGGTCTCTCCTGGCTGTCTTCTTACCTACGCTTACCCTCACTCGTTTCAAATCAACTCTCAAGACCTACTTGTTCTCTCTTGCTTTCAATGCTCTTTAAGCCTGTATGAACAGGATGTAACATCAGACCAGAAACACACTCCACAACGAGGCCTAACTGGTGAAAACAGCCGTGTTACTCAGTATATTTATTAATACACAAACAAAAGATTTGAACAAGCAAAAGACACAAAACAAAAGGCGCGTTGGCCAAACAAATAAACAAATAATAAACAGCAACAAAACAAGTATTGTGCTGGTCTATAAACCAGCACACTAGCATTTATTATATTCCTTTTACTACCTCTTTACGGACTTACGTCTCTCCACTGACACTCTCCCTGCTGAGCCTGGAGTGCGTCTTTTTATAGTCTGTGACTGGAGCCTTAATTACCTAATTTGATATAATTATTACCTTAAGGCTCCAGCCACATTCCCACGAGGGTATTAGGGAAGGGGTTTTAACCCAATCCCCACTGACTACACAATAGAAAGACCGGCTTTTCGCCAATAAATAAGGCAGACGGTGCTTGTCCCACTCGCACATAAACAAATATAATAATAACAACAACAAAATAATCAAAGGGATGGGACTCTCCGCCACAGCCTGATATCTGTTATTAGCTGTTGTCTAAGTTGCTAATTCATATTCATATGATTCTGTGTGACACATGCATCCACAATGTAGTTAATATATTTGCATTGTTTTTTACTGTTTGTATTTAATGTACTATACCCTGTATTTCACTGTATTTAATGTGTTATGCATTGTTCCACACTATCTTGTAAAGTGCTTTGTGACGGTGGTCCACTGTGAAAGGTGTGATATAAAATAAATATTGATTGGTTGATTAAGATGAATATGATGATATTTAAATGATACAAAACTGTAATTGTTGTTAAAAAAAAAACAATATAGGTAAACAAGAACACCGTAAAAGTTTGGTGTTTTTTCTTAGTTTAATGGCTGAACTGTATGTACAACACCAATAGGAACAATGCATAATACATTACATACAGGGTATAGTACATTAAATACAGCAGTAAAAAACAATGCAAATATATTAAATATAGGCATAACACATTAAATAAAAGGCTAGGATGTGAATTCTAAACATTGTGGATGCGTGTGTCAAGCAGAATTAAACGAATACATTGGAGTGAAAAACCTGAAATAGCAATTTAGACAACAGCTAATAACAGATACCAGGCTTAGAGAGAATTAAAAGCAAGAGAGAACAAGTGGGTCTTCAGAGTTGATTTGAAGCGAGTGATTGTGGGAGCTGCACGCACTAAAGCTGGGAGACGGTTCCAGAGAGTCGGGGTCATGAAGCTAAAAGAGCGCTCTCCGAGTGTAGTGCGCTTTTGCTTGGGTATAACAAGCAAGCCTCAGAGGACCTCAGCTTGCGTGTAGGGACATAGTGCACCTTACAGGTAGCAAGACGGGGTAACGTGATCATGTTTACATCTGGTAAGGATCCTAGCAACGGCATTTTTAACCAGCTGCAGTCGGTTTATAGCGCATGACAGAAGACTACCGTAGAGAAAGTTGCAGTAATCGATTTGAGAGGAGATGAATGCATGACAGTATCTCTGCATCTGGGAGGGAAAGGTAGGGACGGACCTTTGAGGTGTTTTGGAGGTGGTAGATCCTTAATCCTTAAAGAGGATTAAATAGATTATTTGTAAAACTAAAAACACATAGTGTACTGTACCAGTGTGTCAGAAATAGCTGAAGGAAGTGAAATATTTGTACACAACAGAATTTACAGATAACCCCCTGCCTATGAATTCCCAGTTTAACTTCTGGTAACAGAAATTCTTGTGGAGGGATGGGTGATAACATGCAGCTGTTCCCAACAGACTAACAAATTCCAGAGTCAAAGAAATCCAGATTCATTTTCAGTAGATGCCGTTTATCCAGGAAAACCAATGAGAGTGAACCAGGAAGAACCCCGTCAGAGACTAGCTGCCTTTCCATTTACGGTCATGGCACATGTCTGATGTTTTGACTCTTACGTCCTCAAAACTCAAAGACGTCCTCAGGGCTCATGTTTGGGTTCTCAGCTTGATGCCAAGCCCTTTGTTCTCAGCCAATACAGCTTGTTGTACTCTCTCCCCTGAAAATAGCTACTTGTCGGGGGGGGGGGACTGTTTATCCAGTTGTGATGGAAATTTGGCAAGGACTTATTAAGAACCAGTTGTGGAGACTATTGGAATATGGAAATATTTGCACACTTATATCTACTTTAATGACACTGCTTTCTCAAGTGTTATACTTTAGCTGTGACTGGAGATTCTATATTTGTTAATGAAATATTGTATTGAACCACACTTCCTGCCACACCAAACAATGCACAGTGTATAACAGACCCACTTGTCAAGGGCAATAATGAATTTTTGGTAATAAAATATAATTTCTTACAAACAGATAGTTTACTGGTTAAGAAGTGACACACTTAATCTCCCCTTGTGTTTCTGTATGTGCACATATGTTGTTATTGCCCTTTAAGAAAATGAGATGCAGTATAGAACCTGTTACAAGCATGTCTAAAAGTGGACGTGTGGCCTTTATATTCTTGTGATTTAATATAGGAAGCATTCTGTATTGTAGTGTATGTGTTGAGGATGCGGGTGCATAAACATGTGCTACTTGAGTTATTTCGTAAGTACAGTACCTTATGAACTTGGAGTTTGATCCTGTTTCTGAAAACTCAATTGGTGCTTTAAACTGTTGGGTTTTAAAAAAGTTACCAGGATGTGATGATTGAAACAGAAAATTAGAATTATATTATATTGATATATTCTTATATTATACTTTGTGAATCTAAAGAACGAGAAGCATACATTAGTTCAGGTATTTCTGTTATTTTATAGCCATACCAAATTGCTTGAAAAAGGAGTGTCTGCCAAGTCTCTCCCTGTTTACTGAACAGTTCCTTTTTTGGTGCTGGAGTCAGAGCACATTACGCCAGAAGAGTAAAAAATGGGAAGTTCTTTACTAAGAAGCCACAAATCCTTTATTACTGTGGGTAGTAAAAAATAGACTTGTATTGAGGCTAACAGTCGCCACGCACCAAAGAAACTACAACTGTACAGCACATAGAATTCAACCTTTTAGTTTTAACAGCATCATTGATACAGACACTTTGGGACCACTATGTCAGTCTTATGACTCCTAAGTTATTGCACACTAGTTTTGCAAAGTAATAGTATTGTGGGGTTTTTTTTGTTTGTTTGTTTGTTTTTCATTTTACAACATACACTGGTTTAAATTAAAAATTTTCACTGGTTAAAAAGATAATCTAAATGGAAAGATCTTACACTATGTGACCTCAAATTAGCTTTGAAATAAACTTGGAAAGATTAAAAGTCTTATTCTTTTCATTGACAGACTTGAAGCTTTTATTCTCTCTTGTGCCTTGAGATAATAATAATGCCCTCTATTTGCACCTAAGTAAAACTGCAATGCCCCGCTTTCCAGAGTTGATTCAGACAAGTTGTCACTCAGTCTGGAATACTCCAGGCCACCTGTCAATGAGGTAGTTGAACCTAAGTCAACTGTCAAGGAAGTAGAACCAAAGTTCTTTACTTGGCGGAATATCATTGACACCTGTGATGGAAGCCCAATAAAGGTGTACCAGGTAATAGTTTTTAAATATTTCAGAAGGTCCTTACAATATAAGGCCATGTGCTGTTTCCTGTAAAAAACATTATTAATAGCCATTTGCTTCCTAGAGTTGCAGCACAGTAAGGCTTTCAGGTCACATTAGGTATTATGAGGAACAAACCTGTGTATTTTACAAAGTGACAGAGTGGCAAGGGGGCTTCTAAGAGGGAGGAAGCTTGTTTTCTGGTACAGCAGTATTCCTTTGTGTTACAGAGATAAATAACTTGTTTGTGTGTCATTCAGTTTAAAGCACCTCGAGATCTTTATTGTACATTGTTTCTCTTTTAATACTTTCACCCACTATTCAGCACATTCATGCTTCTATGGTGCTACAGACGTGCACAAATGTACCCTAACTGTTGATTGAGAGTGAAAGGGAGTGTTCACTCTATGATCTTTAAAACATACTCCATTCCAAGCATATTTCTACACTACCACATAGCTGATCCCTTGCAGTTTACTTCAAACATTCCATTGCTACATTCAACTCTGTTTCACAATGTGCTACTTAAATCTGTGAGAAATGTATTACTATACAATTTTTTCACTGCATAAATTATTTAACAATACAATGCTGTAATAATGCATTTAGAAAACAACCTATCACTGTATTTGAATGTTGGAGCACTGTTTGTGTTTAGTTATTGTATTTTGACCATTTGGCCATTAAGCCCTCTGTCCTAAAAGCCCTGTCTTTTACAGAAGGAATAGAATTGGATGGGGTGCCTGTCTATTACCCTGTAGAAACATATGCAGAGCAATGGAACACAGTATTTCCAGCAATGGCAACACATTGCAATAAATACCAGTGTGCATTAGTTCATACAATAGTTATGCCACAATTATGTCAAAATATGGCTTACCAAGACTTTTTCTACAATTGCCTTTTAAGACCAAAAAATTGCATTGTTGTAATCAGCATTGCCACTGAATACCATTTGGTAAAGGGCCCTACTGTGCTTTATTCATACACAACATGGCTAATTAAAATGACTTATTTTAGATGCACTATCATCTTTGATTTGCTTAAATTAGCCCTCAGCATTTTGGATAACATAGCTTTAATGTAAGCTATTTATTATGTGATAGGACTCTTCATCTTTATTTCTCCTAAGTAATTATCTAGCCTAATGAGTTAATACTGGAACTGCATTGAATTAGCACCTTCAGTGCCGGAATTGAACTGATATATAAGAACCTGTTTATCCATCTGCCAGCCAAAAGGTTACCACTGAGGTTGCAGTTTATCATGCTTTTCCATTGCTTATAAAATACATGTATTGGGCTTTAAGATGGTTTTCTTTTTCTAATGTTTTTACTCTATTATAATGGGATTTACCGTGTTTGCTTGCCCTTCACAATGATAAGCTGTATTAACAGCAACCAGTTTGTTTAACTGCACACAAAGGAAATGCAAAATGAAGACCAGTAACACATGGGTATGCTTGCTCTTTTGTTCAGTGGTATCGGCGCTGTGCTTGCTTCAGTACGCCGGGCCGCCCACGTAGTTTGGATCCGGACCTCCGATTGGGAACCAAGATACATGTTATATTATATATATATATATCTATATATAATAAAATTAGAATATATATATATATAATATATATATAGATAAGGATAGATATTCAAAGTAAGGATCTCATTCCTTTCTGGCCACATGTTTTCATCCACTTCACAGCGAATATTCGCTCTGGCTTTGCACCCCCGTGGGAAGAATTGTCTGCCATGATGGATCCAGGCTTGGCAGTCTTCTGGTGTAATGTCATTACAAGCCTCATCCATGGCCTGAAGTGTGGCTTGTTTTGGGGGATTGTGATCATACACCTCCTCGATAGGATTCAGAAAAGGAGAATACAGTGGAAGGTACATTACTGAGAAGCAGGGATGTGCAGCAAACAACACCTGCACCCCCACAGCATGATGAAAACTCACATTGTCCCAAATAATGACAAACATTGTGACCTCTCTTCCTGCCAGCATTGCTGCATCAGATTGGACAAGGTGATTGTGCAATTCACCAAGAAAGTCTAGCAGCAGCTCTGTATTGTATGCACCAAGCAATGGACTGCAGCAAGCAACTGTTATGCTAGGTGGTAGCACACATAGTGATGTTCCCTTCACGCTGCCCAGGCACATCCACAGTGGCACACTTTCCAGTTGTGTTTCGGCCACGTCTCCGTCTTTTTGCCAAGTTAAATCCTGCCTCATCAACGTGGAGACATGCTGACATCAAACTCCATCATTCTCTGTAAACATAAAGATCTGTTTAGAACAAGACTAAGTAATTGAGAATCGTCGTATTTTGCATTACCATTACAGTCATCTTGTACATATTGGTACCATAATTCCTTCACTCTCACTGCTCTTTCAAAAGGTATCACATAGATTTGTTTCATTTGAACCTGGTGTCTCTTCAGAACACGGTCAATGGTTGGCAAGCTGACTTTGTTCACACCATGAAATACATTATCGTCATCATCAATCCTGCTCTGAATTTCACGAAGGCGGATGTCATTACTGGCACAGACCATCTCAACTATTGTCAACTCTTGCAGTTCAGTGAGGAGACGACCACAGCCACCACTATTCGATTTCCTTTCAATTCTAAAAACAGAGTAGTGCATACGCAATGGTTATTTACTGTGAAATATTAATGTAACACAAAACATGCTCATAATTTATATATTTGTATGTTTTTTACTATGCACTTGACTTACCGATTCTCAGTACGAAATGTACAGATGATAGATGCAACTGTGGAGCATTTCAGGTTTGGTTGAACTATCAACCCAGCTGCTTTCATTGTCAAGCCTCTGTTGATGACATGATCAATGAAAGTTGCTCGTATTTCATTTGAGACAGCAGAACACTTTTGTCTCACTTGTCCGGGCTGTCTGTCCACAATACCACAACCATGTCCATGTTCACGACCATGAGCACCTTCCTCTGCTTGCTCCATGCTTTCACACACTGCAACTTGTTTCCTTTGGGAATCACAGCCTTTTATGCACAGCATTAACACATAATAGATCAACAATTAAGCTATTATTATTTTCACATGGAGAATGTTATTTAAAAAAAAAATGAACATTGATTAATAAGATTGATGTATTTTGCAAAGAAGACATTCAAATGTGAATTAAAGTGATAGAATTATGTACATGGAATTGAATATATGGTTTGGAATTTGGCAAATGTGTGAATAGTTTAGTAAATTAGTACTCAGTTTTGTTGTTTGTGTTAACTGTTTTGAGAATTGTGCTAATAGTTTCAGGAATTTTGCTTTAGCAATTGAGAAAAACTGTAATGCAATAATGTGTGCAATGTGTGTACACATCTCTGCATTCTACAGCAGCTCTGTTTTTTTACATTTTTGATCAACATGTTTTTCAAGAACATGAGGTCTCTTGTCCTACATAAACAGCCTGTACTGCCATGTTTCAAAATTGTACTGAATATAAGTATGTTTCTTTTTCTCTTCAAGATATTTGACTTTTTTGATGGTCTTTGTTTAATTTTCAGTCTGTGGTGTCTGAGTTCCATTGCTGGTTTCCATGACTTTGTTTTCACTAGTGATTCCTAACTTGTGTTTATCTGGCAGCACAAACTAGAACTTTGAGTTCTGAGCCAAAGTGTGTCTAAGCAAACAAAACTAATAAACAGAACAGGTACCAAGCTAACCTCACAACGTTTATTTTTTTTAATCTGTATCGGTTTGTGAGGTGTACAAGACATTTTTAGCCTTAGCTAGCGGAATCTCCTTTTAAAGGGGTGATAGAATGCTTACAATTTGCAATATCTATCAGAAATGAATTCAGATAAACTGGGATCTGTTCTTATGGATTAGTTAGCCAGCAACAGGGTAAGTAGCTCTATAGTAATGTTGGGATTCGTTGAATAAAGGTTTGACCACTAGAGTGGAATTTGATTTAATGTTTAAGTAAATACAAAAATGCCAGTATGTGCTTTATTAAATCCACAAAGTGTATCATATTTTAAATAAGTGAAGCCTTATATACACTCAAGGCATTTGAACAGAAGTGTATTCTGTTTAGAATTATAAATTGAACAGAGGGCCAATCATGCAAGTGTACACCAAAGAATTCTATTTTAGGAAAACATTGAACTCAAAATATTTGGCTCAATAGATAGACAGAATAAAAACATATATATATATCATATATATATATATATATATATATATATATATATATATATATATATATATATATATATATATATATATATATATAGACACACACTGTGCATGTACTGTGTAATAAGTGGTATAACAGAATTAAGTCCTTTGGGTTCCAAAAACCATTTTATCAGTTTCTCAGAGTATATTAAGAACAATTAAGACCTGGCTGTTGCCGTTTTTGCTTGGAATGCTGCCTGTTCCCCTGCCAAGTGCTATCTGTCAATAGGAGGTAAGTATATTTTAGCAGCTGTCCTCAATATCGTGTTTATATTCCAGAATGGTGAAGTCTCCTCCTCTCTCAGAAGCACTGGAGTGGAATGTGGTGTACAGACCCAGGCCTTGCTTGGCCACACAGATTGGAGGTTTTTATGCTGAGGTCCCTATAAGGCTGTGTTAGAGTAAGAGATGGAGATGGCTTCTGCCAGGGCTCCTTGTTTGGGAAGTGGGTGGGTGAGTTGTGGGACAGCGAACTATATAGACCTCTTTCACAGATGAACAGTACACCATCCCAGAGCAGCTAACCCCGGCAAAGCGCTGTCAGGGTAAGTGTCTTTCAAGATAAACCAGGTGCATGCATCACTAATATAGAAACTTAGCCATTGTATACTGTGTCCTATATCCACTTAGTACGGGGTTAGTTTGGCTCACAGCATAGGATTTGTCATATTTCAAAGCTGGGGTTTAAATTCCTTTTTTATTTTAATAAGATATATATATATATATACAAGCCAAATGTATTCAAATAAGTCTGTCATGTATACATGTGTTTGTTACGAACATTTTTGGGGAATGAAAATAAGCTCAGTTGTTATAAAAAGCATTTCTGTTTGATCCTGTATTATTTAATGTAGTTTTATATGCTTGTAGGTCATTTTTGGTGAAATGGTTTAGGAAAAGCGGTCACTCTTAAAATCTAGATTTTGGGTTTATTTGTTTTTTGCATCCTTTTGCGGTTGATCATAGGCTGCTCAAGAATCAGTAGTGTGTCATGCTGTTGCTTGCAGGATAAATGGTACAGTATTTAAATTATGGATAGACCATTAATGTAAGGGTGTTATGCATAGATTATTGAAAACACCTTATTTAGTGATGCTGCATTTGTGCCTTCACAGAAGAAGTTAATTGATATTCAACAATACAATCCAACAATGCTGTTAGTTTAAAATAAAAATGTCAGGTATCTATACACATGTGTCCTTAGTTTATATGAAGAACTAAATAACGACTACATCATGTAAAATAGCACCTCTGTGCACTGAGAAAGGCTAAGCTCCATCAAGACTATTGCATGTGAAATGTCTTCTAATTATGATTGTAATAGTGTTATCCAGTTATTTGAATGCTAATTGGTTCTTGACAGCTGTTGTTAAAGTTTCAAATCTAACTGCAAAACACATGCATGCTTTGGCCGGGAATCTTTCAATTTAAATGTTTGTT
Organism: Polyodon spathula; assembly: GCF_017654505.1. NCBI lineage: Eukaryota > Metazoa > Chordata > Actinopteri > Acipenseriformes > Polyodontidae > Polyodon > Polyodon spathula. The sequence goes on from NC_054543.1 coordinate 13,924,105, forward strand.
ACTAAATATGGTTCTCTCTGGGGTTCCTGACAGGTATTACGTAGAACTAGCTCTCTCTCTCCTCATCCAGCTTCATTTTTTGGCTTTTTGAGGCAAGACCAAGTTAGAGGGTGTGAGCAACAATCTAGCCAGTCATGATATACCAAAAACAGACAATTCCCAAACCATTTCCTTATTAGGACATGTTTCCCATACAGCACAGTTCATTCATTATGAGAGTGCCTAAACAAACTTGGATCTTTTTTAGGAGGGTGGTTAGCTGTTTTGTAGGAGGACTTTATATTGTATGCATTGATAATGTCTGCATTTCTAAAAGTAATCACAGCTTTCACGTTTTATTTGGAATGGAAAATAGATTATTATGTTCCATTCCATTGACTTTCACTTATTTTGCATTAATTTGCCTTTTTAAGATTAAATCAATTTTAAACTGAGCTCTCTAACAACACACATTTCAAGATCGAATTACAAACTGGACTATGGCACAAAAACTCATTTTATGTTATTACTGAAATGTGTTGCAGTATAACAAAATAAAATATATAATCAGCTTTTTTAATCTCTATGTTATGCATTATTTTTCTGCAGTGCTATTATGTAGTTTTACCGTTGTTTTCTACTAGACTGACTGCTATGTGCAGTCTTTCTTCAGACTGTTACCATTTAAAGGCAATTTAAAAGAGGAGGATGGATTTGCCAGCCCTGAATACGATTCTAACTGGAAGCAATCCAATCTAACAGAACACCACACCTTGTGACATAAGCTCCAACTTGGGCACAATCTAATAGTAATCACAGCTAATGTTAAAGTTTTAAGCCACATCATTATACACAGTCTTAAGGAAACAACAAACTATATTACTCTGCAATCTTGCCCATCTGATTGATATAAATTTTACCTTGGCTAAATAAGGATTAACATTAGCCACACTTGCCAGACAAAGGCAATGCAATGGATCAGTACTATTTAAGGGACTGAGAAGAACAAGACAGCTACAATGGTACCTTATTGAGGAACAGTACTGCAATGATAATTTTTTTCTTCATACTTCAACACACCAATACTATCATCATGGTAGGAACATTTCTTCTTGTGTTTTTTAAGGGTAAAAATGGCTAATAAAATCCCCAAGGTTCATGAAAGGGAAGTTAATTAACCAAAGGGCCCTAGCCTTATCACTGCTGAAGAAACGATCAGAGTGAAACAGGAATCAAGGTTAATATTACCCAGTGACATGCCTGTAGAATCCAATTGTTTTTTTGTTTTTTAATTCCCATTTGTATTTTGCTTGCAGTGATTGTTTCCCGAGTGAGTTAAGGAAGCTAAACGAAGTGACAATGTGTGACGAGGAAGAGACCACTGCCCTGGTTTGTGATAATGGTTCTGGCCTCTGCAAGGCAGGCTTCGCCGGGGATGACGCCCCCAGAGCTGTGTTTCCCTCCATCGTGGGCCGCCCCAGACACCAGGTGAGCAACCAACAATGAATTTGATGAAAACAAGACTCTGGATTGCTTAATTCATTAATTCATTAAATGCAATTGAACTGGCCTAATGAAACCTCTGACAACAAACCTGGCAAATGTAATGGCTATGAAAAACAACATCCTAACAATCTTTCTTGTATTCATGTAATGGAAATTATTTAAGCAGTATTAAGAGCCACCGACTTGTACCTCAATTGAATCCCATGTAGTCACTAACAGCTTTCCTTCTTCCTTTGTCTTTCAGGGTGTGATGGTGGGTATGGGTCAGAAAGACAGCTATGTAGGCGATGAAGCACAGAGCAAGAGAGGTATCCTCACTTTGAAATACCCCATCGAACACGGCATCATCACTAACTGGGATGATATGGAAAAAGTAAGAACTTTATTCACCAAGGGTGTCCAAACTTCTATTGTGTCCACTGATCTTCAGATAAGATTCCAAGTGCTCTAGATGTCCAAGTTCTCTAGATGTAGTACAATATGTCTCTATCAATCTTTCCAGATTTGGCATCACTCTTTCTACAATGAACTCCGTGTCGCCCCAGAAGAGCACCCAACACTGCTGACAGAGGCTCCCCTAAACCCCAAGGCGAACCGTGAGAAGATGACCCAGGTGAGTTCACTGCAGCAGCCTCTCACCAAGAACATGGGTCAGAACATACAACTAAAAACACCTTATAAACCTGGACGAACTTCTGTGAGATACTGTATCAAAATGTTCTAAGAGACTGACACACCAGAAAATGTAAATGCATATTTGTCAATTTTTTATTTGCCAAACTTGAGTTTGTAGTATAACTCTCTCATACTGGAATAGAAGATGACCAAAGTCTTTATAATACTATTTGTGAGAAGATATTACCAGTTTCTGTTTAATGTGCCAATTCATGTACAATTTGCATATTATTCACTTGTAAAAGCATATTAAGTTTGGAAGGAGTCATGGTAGGATTGAAATGTGAATGGTCATAGGAGTAATACTTTAGTGTAAAAGTATTACAGGAGTAATACTTTAGTGTAAAATTGAAAAACTTCTTGCTCCTTTTCCAGATTATGTTTGAGACCTTCAACGTGCCAGCCATGTACGTAGCCATCCAAGCCGTGCTGTCCCTTTACGCTTCAGGTCGTACCACAGGTAAGCAGTAACCCTTTTGAAATGTCATGTCTGTCGATTGAGAGCCTGCGTCTCAGTGACTCCCTCTGTGCCTGTTCCATAGGTATTGTGCTGGATTCCGGGGATGGTGTCACCCACAACGTGCCCATTTATGAAGGCTATGCCCTGCCCCATGCCATCATGCGTCTGGATCTGGCTGGCCGGGACCTCACTGACTACCTCATGAAGATCCTGACTGAACGTGGCTACTCTTTTGTGACTACTGGTAGGTATCTGCTGAAGGAGATAAAGCGACCAGCAGTGCTGGAAAAACAGGATGGTCCTCTCTAGTCGGCTTCAGACAATTACTTTCAAGCTACAGCTACTGGGTCTCACATTTTTAATGATTTTAGTGATGATTTCACACACACAACCTCTAACAGGCTCACACAATAAGTTCTATTTATTGTATATAAAAGAATTAACCATGTAGACTCTAGGTATTCCAAATAGGATACCATTAGATATGTATTTGTCACCAGAAAATAAGCACATATACTAAACAGTAACAAAAAAGCATGTAAAATAAACTATGAGTTATGTAAGACATTTAAAAGTTCTGTTTGCAGTAACTAATCAATAATCCTTTAAACAACCAGTAAAGACTTTCAAGTAGAATGTTGACTTCAGTTTATGGTGCTCACAAAGTACATTGTTCGTCTTGCTGATAGCTTACAGTATTGCTCTGGTAAGCTCCTTCCAGCATACCCTCAGGAGAGCCAGAACCAAGTAGCGAATCGTTCTCACCTGAGTTTCGCTCTTGTCCACAGCTGAACGAGAAATCGTTCGCGACATTAAGGAGAAGCTGTGCTACGTTGCCCTGGACTTTGAAAATGAAATGGCCACCGCTGCCACTTCCTCCTCCCTGGAGAAGAGCTACGAGCTTCCCGACGGACAGGTCATCACCATCGGCAATGAGCGATTCCGCTGCCCTGAGACCCTCTTCCAGCCTTCCTTCATCGGTATGTCAAACCAAAACACCTGTCCATAAGGGACAAGACGGATGGCATTGCAGCTTTTTACTTCTTAAATGTAGGGTAAAAGTTTAAAAAAAGATACATTGTAGAAGTTTTTTTTTTTCTCTATTAAGCCTTCCTCAGACACCTGAGTTTGCAGTTTTATTACAGTATCTGCAATTCTAACAACAAATAATTTTTCAGTTCCATAAGCATAATTATAATAATCTTTGCACATTACAAACAGAATCATCCTATCACTGCAGTAGTAATATAATGCTAAGCGGTTGCATGATAGACCAAGGCCAATTTGCACATTGACTGCTGTCCGCTCGGCCTAGATTATTAGAGCTCAATTCAATTAATCTCCCAACTGGATATGAGCCAGGTCATGGGAGGGTGAAGGCCAGTTATATGATCTATTACCAGATTGCATTCTACTGCCTTTTATACAGGTTCCTCTACTTTTAATCTCTGTGCTTTACTCAAGTTGTGTTTTTCTGTTGTGATCACTAGGTATGGAGTCTGCCGGTATTCACGAAACCACCTACAACAGCATCATGAAGTGTGACATTGACATCCGTAAAGACTTGTACGCCAACAATGTCCTGTCTGGGGGTACCACCATGTACCCTGGGATTGCAGACCGTATGCAGAAGGAAATCACTGCTCTGGCCCCCAGCACCATGAAGATCAAGGTGAGAATTGAAAGAACATGCCACAACAATGGCACTGTGTAAAACAACAGATCTCAACCCCCTTCCCTTGGGTCTTTTGGGTCTTGAGTTGAGCTGAAAAAAACATTGAGTAACCACCTGGCGATCAAAAGATGTGTAAACTGATAAGAAAGTAAGTCAAGTAGACCCCTGATTTGGTGTGCCCTTTTATATCAACCCCTTTCAGTAGGAGACTGCGACCTTCGGTTTTCAGCACACTGGTATTAAATTATTTAAATTGAAAAACTTGTTTTGATTTCAAAGCACTGCCTTCCCTACAAACATGATATTTACAGTTAAGAATACAGATGTATTTGAAAGGATTGGTTCATTGACCCAGTCTATGCTACTGCTGGTCTGTGTTGAGTGCAGTAAGCACAATGCAGTCCTGGGATGTAAATACTGAAGCAGGACGGGAAAGACAATGAGAGAAAGACAAGGATGAAATAAAGGAATAACCATTATTTATGGAGTTAGCTTGTGTTACTGAATTTCAAAATAGCATGGATGAGTTTACTAATCGGAATAAGGTAAACTAGTCATTGGTATTTCTTCTGAAGGAATGTATGTATTTTGACCCATGTTACCAGATCATTGCTCCCCCCGAACGCAAGTACTCCGTCTGGATCGGCGGCTCTATCCTGGCCTCTCTCTCCACCTTCCAGCAGATGTGGATCAGCAAGCAGGAGTACGACGAGGCCGGCCCATCTATTGTCCACCGCAAATGTTTCTAAACTCGTTTTAGCCCATTCCTTCCTTTTTGTGTCTTTTTCTTCTGCTTACTGTATGAACTGTGAATACTCTTTCCTTACTTTTACAATCCAGCAACATACCTTTGCTACGGCTTCTATTGAATGAATGTGAAGATTTATTTTATTTGATGAATAAAGCTTGAATGTGTTGCCGTTATAAAGGAAGTATGTTTTGTTAACAAACAAACAAAAGAAAAACACATTTGCTTATTTGGGAAAAAAAAACTACACTTCTACACTGTGAGAAACAACTCACATGCTCCCTCTAGTGTCCACTTTGGGTATCTCAGTTTTGTTGCTCAGTCTTTCTAATTGCTAACCATTTCTTAAAAGAAAGAAAAACAGAAACCAAGGTGAAAAGAAAAAATATTATGCAATCTTTGCTGAAAACATCAGGTGTGTTGGCATTGTACTAAAGCATATGACTATACGAAATAACCTTTTTTGGTTCTGTTTTAAATATATATATGTGCAAAAAATGGACGAAAACTTTGAAACATCTTCCTTTCTGTGTAATTTGTTATGCAAAGAGCATCAGCCATGTTTTCTGTAGTATATAAAAGATACATTGCCATCATCACAAAGGGTATGGCAGTAGATACTACTTTTATTAGAAGAAGTTCTTAGCTGGCCGATGCTCCTTTCCATACCCAAGAAAGTAAATGCCTGTGATGTTTTACATCTCAAGATTATGACAAAAGTACAGATAGCCTACTGTGGACAAAATTAATTGCAATTCCATTGTGCTTTCTGTGGTACCAAACAAATGGTAAAAAAAACCATGAATGAGAACATGAATGTAAAGATCATCTTTTTGATGCCTGTGTACACCATTTTGAGTTTTGTTCTCTTGAAACTGACAATGCATTGAGACTTGTGTGCGTCAGGGTGTGTAAAACATCAGACTTGACTTTCTACTTCAATGAAATTCTCTTTTAATCAAAGTTGGAGACAGTTATCACATATTGCCATGGGGTAGCAGCATGCAATAAATAAAAAAAAATACCATTAAAGATATCGTCTTTGGTTTTATGAAGAAAACAAAAAGAGGGACACAAATACAAATTCAGCAGTGTTTTTATACTGATATAGATGCATAGTTAAAGCTACCAGTATATGAAAGGAAATCAAGTAGACCACTGCTTCAGTAAATACCTTCATCAGAAACAGAGTGAGTTTATTTTCCTTAAGCAATGATGCTTGTGTGTACATAAAAACAGAATCATAACCAACTCTGTATTGGCTGTTCCAGGCCTCCACACTTTTGAGTTCAGAGTTCACACTAAATGAAAATGTTCCAACATTCCACATGATATGCCAAGTTAAAGCAGCAATTGCTTGAAAATCGTAGAAAAAGTTGCCTCATTTGTAATAGAGCCCTGAGACAGAACAAAAGCTCACCCCTTCACCAGCATATCTTTAAATGCCTTTAAATAGAAACATTACACTGTTGGATGACTATTAGATCATTTTTTCTCGTTCAGAGGTTCTTGGCTAAGCAGTATAGTGTTTAGAAGAAAGAGACACCTCAGGCAAGTCTAGTTTTTAATCTGCCACAGTCTCACAATATGGCCTTGGAGCCACAAAAGCCACACAAGCACAAGCCACTAAAAACAAACCAAAATAAGTGAACAAACAAGAAGTAGCACACTGTATATTTTACAAGCTTCACTCAAACTTCATTCTCAGGCAGAAAACTTCAATCTTTTTGGTGCAAGGCTACCTCATCAGTTCACAGTAAAATAATAATAATAATAATAATAATAATAATAATAATAATAATAATTTTTTTTAAAAACAGAAAAATATAAATATAAAACTTTAACCCTTGATTGTCAGAATCTTTTTGGGACCCTTCTTTTACATTAAAAATGCCTTCACTAGCCAGTCTTCTTCTGCGTACGTCACCTCAAGTCCAACACTGCCATTATCATGTCTTTCACAACGACATGTTTACATATCTACAAAAAACAAGATCAATAAAAAGATAGTGTCATATTATGGGCACACAGTCCATGTATATGTCACATACCAACATGAAATGAGGTCAGTACGCTATGTGACATTATACCCCAAACAACAATCCAAAAGCCTCAAACCACACAAATAGGGCAGTTACTTGAGTTTATTAAAAATAGAAAGTCCACCAGAAACCAAGCATACTGTTCCGCTAAAACAAAAGGTTACTGATGGTATCTAGGATGCCAGAATGCTTAATTTCTAGATAGTACAATTTAAAAAAAAGAAGATTGATAGGGTGCTGTGCAATTCTCATGTCTGCCCATCAAGAGGGGTGAATTTTAACTTTAATTTTTTAAGAAGATTAATTAAATAGTAGAGCTACAGTATTATTACCATGACGTTATATCAAACTGACACAAACTATCTGTTACAAAGAAATTTCGCATTGCAGTATCACATCTATATCAGGGGCTGCTATACATTGTATTCTAAGGTTTTCATGGCAAAGGCATAACAAATACTTACACTAAACAATGCTGGGTTCTTGGAGTGTGGATGGAAGCCCTTCGCTCTGCAGGCAGACACCTCCAACATCCCTGCACTGGTGAGCCTGAAAACTCCAGTGCTAAAAATCATTGAAAACATGGTTTAAAATGAAAGCACAGGAAACCGACTGTGGCAGAGCACAGCTCTGCTCTTTAGAAATTGGCAGGGATGGGGTTAAATTCCCCTACCTGCCTTGGTTCATTGTGTTCAGGTGGCTGGGGTTGATTAGATGATTAGTTTAATTAACGATCAATCAGTGCCCAGCCACCTGACATAAAAGGAGGCCTCTGCTTTTCATTTGGGAAGAGGGAGCTGAGGAAGCAGGTTGGTGGGTTTTTTGGTGTGTGATTTTTTTTGAACTTTGATAAATCCAGTGAAGGCATTGCCCAGCCTGGACATTATTATTTTTGTTAGTTTTGCTTTTTGTCTTTCTTTTTGTGTTTAAAATTGCTTTGTTTTGGCCCTTGTGCCCTTTTTTTTTGTGTATTTATAATAAAATAATTATTTTTTTGAACTACAGACTGTCTCTGGGCCTCTATCCACTCGCCAGCCTGCCACATTTGGTGTCAGCAGTGGGATAGAGCCACCTACAGGCTCAGAGCAGTATTTTTATATTTTTTTGGGGGGGGGGATTTTTTTATTTTTTTTAAAATGGGAAAGAAGAGCAGACAGCAGCAAAGGCAGGACAAGCAGCAGCTGAAGAAATGTAAGCTGCTGCAGCCACCGCCGGAGGACCGGGCCAGCCTCTTCCCCTGGTGTTCCTGGTGTGGGAAGGAGGACCATCGTTGGCGGTCCTGCCCAGATGTGCCACCGGCAAACTGGTGTGGCCGGTGTGAGGAGGACGGCCACAACTGGGCAGGATGCCCCTACAACCAGGCCCAGGAGGAGGTGCAGTGTTCACCCCGGGCATTAGGGGCCACCCCACTACCTCCAGCACCACCACCTTCACCACCGTCCCAGGAGATCTGGGACTGGTTGATGCACCCTGAGGCAGACCTCGTCCACGATCTCCCCATAGTTAAACACACTGTGGCATCGAGATGGGGAGAGGTGGGAACAATGGAAGGAACAACACCACCCGGCGTCCTTCCCAGAGGTTGCCCTCATGGTGGTTAATTACCTGGCGGTAGACATGGGAGATGCCCCGGTCACTCCAATAAAGAGGGGTGAGCCGTCGCTCCCAGAGCCAGAGAGGGGTGAGGAGCTGCCGTCGCTCCCAGAGCCAGAGAGGGGTGAGGAGCTGCCGTCGCTCCCAGAGCCAGAGAGGGGTGAGGAGCTGCCGTCGCTCCCAGAGCCAGAGAGGGGTGAGGAGCTGCCGTCGTCCCCAGAGCCAGAGAGGGGTGAGGGGCTGCCGTCGTCCCCAGAGCCAGAGAGGGGTGAGGAGGTGAGACGGCAGCAGGGTTCTCGGTCTCTTAACCATAAATGGGGGGGGGGGGGGGGGGGGGGGGGGGGGGGGGGGGTTGGCCGATTGCGGCCGGTGTACGTTGTACGTTGGGGGGGGGGGGAGGTATGTGGCAGAGCAGAGCTCTGCTCTTTAGAAATTGGCAGGGATGGGGTTAAATTCCCCTACCTGCCTTGGTTCATTGTGTTCAGGTGGCTGGGGTTGATTAGATGATTAGTTTAATTAACGATCAGCCCAGCCACCTGACATAAAAGGAGGCCTCTGATTTTCATTTGGGAAGAGGGAGCTGAGGAAATAGGTTGGTGGTTTTTTGGTGTGTGATTTTTTTTTGAACTTTGATAAATCCAGTGAAGGCATTGCCCAGCCTGGACATTATTATTTTTGTTAGTTTTGCTTTTTGTCTTTCTTTTTGTGTTTTAAAATTGCTTTGTTTTGGCCCTTGTGCCCTTTTTTTTGTGTATTTATAATAAAATAATTATTTTTTTGAACTACAGACTGTCTCTGGGCCTCTATCCACTCGCCAGCCTGCCACGATCAATGGAAGTTTCTTCTTCCATCCATTTTCCTAACTATTGTTTTTTTTTTCTCTTCTTTTTAAACCAGATTATTTTCCATAAGCTTGTCCTCTGCTTTTGCATTTAAGCTTTGTCTGATTAAAAACTCCTTTTGCTGAATCTATTTGTCCACTTTATTTTATTTTTGATTACAGTGCACCAAAATGCCATTAAATGAGCGACCCAGTTCTCATTTGATATTCAAGGCACCTCCACTTGAGTCTGCCCTTACCTTCCCTCTTATAACAAAAAATTACTTTGAGCATATAGGTACATTAAGAAATACATTTTGCACAGACACCTTTATACTCACTCGTTGTGTTTTGGTGAACATACAATTGCAATTGCCTCCGGCAGCATCAGTTGGTATGAACAGTGGGTGTGGAGATCCACACTAGACAGGAATGCTGTTTGAGTTGGGTGTGTCTGTGAACAGTGAACGCCATTAAAGATACACAAGTGATGTAAGCTTTATTAGACCTAATAAAATAATTCCAGTAATATGCACTGCAATCATTTTATAGGTGTATGCGTACATTATGGTAAATGTGTATTCAATGTTTTTCTTTCCTTGGATAATTTAATGACACACTGACACAATACTACACGCATCTCTGCAAAGAACACAGGCATTGAAAACATCAAGCAGTGATTGGTTACTGGGAAAGTGAACCAAAGTGTAAAGGAAATGACTTTACAGATGGTGTTCCTTCTGTGGTTATGTAGAAAAAAACAGTGGTTTCATTTATTTTTTCATGGCCGTTTTATCAGTTAGAACATAAAACTAGAACCATGCAAGTGTAAATGAACAATTTACATGCATGTAGCAATACTAAAATAATCTAGTGAAACGTGAATCTAGTGAAACATTTTGACTTGAAGCCTTTTTTATTTGATTTTTATGAAGATTTAGTAAAAGACTACTTTCCCCTCAGAAAAGCAAACGATAAATGTCAAGAGCCAGCTTTCTGTTTCAACCCATTATCAAGGCAAAGTGAACTCACGTGGATCCATCCGAGAGTGAGGAGATTGTGCTGGTCCTGAAAGCTGAAGAGCTCCTCCACATTCTCCATGTCGCAGGAGTCTGGGCCAGCAGACTGCTTGGGCACTATCACGTGAGTTATTGTAAACTCATTATGGGTCTGAAACAGAATTTGCATGGCATGTAAGAGAGATACAGCACAATGCAGCACGACAGCCTTCTTTATTCATGCCATAACTGTGATCGGCAAATTTCCTGTGTTGCAGCATATATAGTCTATAGGAAACTAGAGGAGCAGGATGTGATTTGGTACCATGAGCACTGCACATGATAAATGAAAGCATAAAAAACAAGCAAAGAAGCAAAGGATCTGCAACACAAAAAAATGGTGGACAGGTGAATGTTGCTAGAGCTAATAATATTTAGGTAAGAACATAGATTTTTTGAAAGACTTGCTATCACTTCTTTAAAAAACACCATCAAGGCAAAAAAATGACAATCACGCAACCTACCAGCTTTCCACAAAGAATCCCACAGGTTTCTATTCCTCTTGCTGTATTGTTGTCTGCAAGAACCAAAAACTTGTAGGAGAGTTCCTTGGGGATCACAACGCTCCTCAGCCCCTCTACCTTCTGATCTGCAACAGAAGAGCCACTCTGAATAGCTGCTGTCACAGACACAAAGTTTCAGACTTTTCCTTCATCTCAGATGTTTATTTTTGGCATTTTAATGCTTTAATGCTTTCTGATGATGGCAATAATTGACATGTAACTGAAAATAACATCATAGATCATATTAACAGAAAGAATAATGAAGAACGTTGAACTTTGTGATACAATTTTGTATGTAAATGTAGAAGTTGAGTGCTACGGTGCAATCTTTGTATTACAAAACAATGCCTTTATAGAAACTAGGTGAAAAGGGAAACCAAATGCAAATCTAGCTGCCTTTGCCCAGGTTATTTGTATGTATAGACTTCACAGGTCTTGACTTACTCTGAATGACATCGAGAGCTCTGTTTACAGCAGGGGACTCACTGAAGCCTCCGAGATTTGGGCAGGAGGACCCTTTGGTGTTGTTTTTAGAAGGACAGGACAAGCAGGACAGCTCTCTGCCATCAGTCTGCTCTGAAACCTTTGGCCCAGTCTCTTCTTTCCTGCTGGCGAGATCCTGTTGGCGAAGCTGGTCCTCAAAGAAGCGGAACTGCTCTGATTCGATCTGCAGCTTCCTCAGCTTGGACACACGCTGCCTCTCCTCCTCAATCAGCTGCAGCTGCTTCAGGTTCTGATAGCACTCTTCCACAGCTTTACTCTACACAATTCAAACATACAGCCCCCAGGTTACAAGACTCTCAGAATTTACACAGATTATACCTGACAGCCTCTGCCTTTCTGCCTTCTCTCTGAATTTACAGTAGGAATATGTGCAAAGAAAATAAAATGGATGCCAAAGGTTTTGAAAGACTGGCAGTTAAATCAAGTGAAAAATACAATACAATACAATACAGTACAAAGGGCATATATGGCCATTATGGGAACTGTTGTTTCTAGACTTTTATAGTACACAGTACTATATGTGATTTACATTATCAACAGGACTATGACTTGGTACTGCTCATACTAATTTTGTGCAGTCCTAAGATCAATAATTCCTGTTAAAACTGCTGTGTCAGTTGATACCCCATTTAAATACATCCCTATGTTTTCCATGCATATTATTGTCAAAATCTGCAACCATTTTTTTTTTTTTACCTACAAGCAAAAATGTTTAAATATTCTGACGGTTCTGCAACATATTTTGATAGATTGTTTGAAGAATGTTTGAAACTTTACTTTCTATAGAATCATGTTCTTTAAATAAACACATTTTATGTATCCATACTATGTAATAACAGAGAAAATTATATTCAATATCATATTTTGGCCAGATAAAATTTCAAGGTGAATAAAAGCACACACGTCAGTGACAATTCTGCTCTGTATATAAAATCACATTCTGGATTACACAACCAATTCTGTATCGAATTCCGCATGGGGTTTATTTAAATAACAAGTAACATTGATTATTAACCTACAGTAAACTATCAGATTCTTGTCCACTGCAGATGGCAGCTGTAAATAGGATTACATTCCAGTAAAATTGTTGCTTAATGTTATCTCTTGGATTTATGTTTAAAAGGACTGTTAATATAAACAATGTGAAGCTCCAGGTAATCCCCAGAAAACTCTTACTTGGCCTTTCATAGACTCCATGTGTTCTTTGCTGTACTTCTTGACAAGTAACTTCTTCAACTGATCCATTCTTGGGAAAGCAACATCTTGTAATTTCTAAAAACAATAGCAACAATAATAACAAAAAACAATAATAATAATAATAATAATAATAATAATAATAATAATAATAATAATAATAATAATAACATGTGGATAATAGACATGGGTTTACAGATGTCGCACGACTGCAGTAAGATATATGACTGTGCCTGTCACCTGTAGTTAATAAAAACACCTACAGCTGTACAAACAAAATGAGAAGATAAAAATGATATCCAGATTTCCATGATTTTTATATATGAGGGTGAGGAAAAGAATTATTACATTTCAAGAAAATGTTGCAAAAATTAAATATGAATAAAAAAACAACTGGAGAAAATAGAATTGTATAAAGCTGTTCAAATGAGTTGTAGCCTTATGTATGTAATAATAATAATAATAATAATAATAATAATAATAATAATAATAATAATAATACAGTAAACACTGTGCAATAAAACTTGTATTAGGTCACTATAGTTTACTAGAACAGACTATTAGGTTAAATCTAAATATATTATATACTTTGAGATTAATTGCTTCTAATGCGGCCTTGAAGCCTGCAGGTGACCCAATTAAATTGTCTATTTAATTGAACGATGATGCCCAAGGCACTGTTAATCCCTTGCTATATAATTACGAATGCTGCTTGCAGACATTTATATTGTATTTTGAGAATGCTAATCATGGCGTTGGCCACAGTTATGCATTTTAGGAGCATGCATAAATAAGGCCTTAGACAGTCAATCACATACAACACAGTGCAGCATCCTTACACAAGAGCATACTAGCTATATGTTCTTTTAATCACCAAGTTTATTTTTTAGAACTACTGCCTTTCTAAATAACTGCTGAATGAGAAGAAGTGCAATTCTACATCCAGACTTACATTCATGATGTCCTGTTTTTCAGGTACTGCACATTGGGAAGTAGTGCCGATGATGGGTCGAAAAGTTTGTTTATCTGAAAAGCAGGTCGAGTATATCAATATTATAATATTCTCGCACAACATATTCTGAAAAGCAATAAAGTTTAAATCTCGCAACCAACAGTTTATATATATATAAAATATATATATATATATATATATAGATACAATATATATATATATATATTGATATAACAATTGGGTAAAAATACATTCTCCTGAGAGAGCAACAACAATTTAAAGCTAAAAATGTCACAAAAAATATTCACAGTTTTATTTGAGTTATCAAATTTTACAATTGTGTAAAAATACATTCTCTCAAGCTGTAGTTTTTGTTATATAAAGTGTTACTAGCTCTTAGCTTTTCATGCTGAGTGTACTATTTCTTATTGAGCTTTGCTAATTATTCATAAAGCCTTATATCTTGATCATATTGGCACAAATTAATGTCATATAAGCACATATAGCATGATTTATCAAGGTCTTAATACCACAATACTGTTTGCATTTTTTGTTAAAGGAAAATAAAACTACTATTTTTACAAGAAGTAACATGCAAATAAATCCTTAATGTGATAATATTTTTGTAACTTTTAATTTTGTGTGACCTTGATAAATTGTGTTTTTAACACCATCATCTTCAATTAATTAATTTTCTAGCTGGAAACTTTTTTTTTTTTTTTTTTTTTTAAACACAATTTACTTAATTATAATTATATTATTTATGTCACCACTTTCAACTGGTGCTACTGTACAGTTACGTCAAAATAAGTCTGCAGGAAGAACTGTCTGCGCACGCCATTCAAAAAGCAAGGTGGAGAAGTATTAAAGTTTGCATCATTAATAACTGCTCCTGTTATACCTTGATTGGTTTGCTCCTGCCTGAAGCCAACCTGACTGGAATATGAAGATTAAAAAGGATTCTCTTACGTAATGAATTTATTGTACAGGACAAAGGCGTTCTCCAGGTTCCCTTCCTCCAAGTAAACAGCAGCCATGCGCTCCATCTCCAGCCCGGAGCGGAAGTAGCGCCGGGGGGTGATGTCTTCGTTGATTTCAATGTTGCAGCCCATCTTACTCAGAGCTCTCACTCGCTCCTCTGCAGACAGGCTCACATCAGTGTGATCGGGCTCCTTGGCCAGCTTCTTCTGCCAGTGGAATCACAGAATCTATCATATTATCTAACTACGCTGCTGTGTGAATCAAGTGGCACTGTGTGAAAAGTATTGCGTTGTTAATGTACACTATGTAGCATGTGTAGATGTTCCTCTTTTGATTAGTAATGGATCTTCTAGGTTTCTTCCCATCCAAAAATGATAACCCGTAATACTCACTAGTGTACTGAAGCTGAAGGTGTGGTCCAAGCTGCCTGCACACTGGAAACTAGGAGGGCCGCTGCTGCCTATTGCATCCATCTCTCATTTACATTGCCGGCTATGACGCAAGAAAGGGGGGGGGGGGGGGGGGGGGGGGGGGGCGACGGTAGAGTAAATTCCACTAATGTAAGAGCAATCAGCACACATCTGTTTACAGTATTTGCACCACTAATGTAAGAGCAATCAGCACACATCTGTTTACAGTATTTGCTTGATAATCTTTCCATGGCTTTCACTTTATCCCTTCAACTACTGCAGTAACAGAAGCAGTCAGCTCAATATTATATGAATGTATAGTAATACTGATGATCTTTACTTCCTAACAGGTAGGCATTGTGTATTTTTAACTCCAGTAGAACCCCAGGCTTATGCTATCATTCCAATTCCTGGCAGCAAGAGGTCTGTTCCTTGAAATCTGCCTTGCATAGTGGCACTTAGGGCTTGAAAGTGAAACACACACATATAAAATATACAGCAAGCTCTAGGATCTTCTGTCAAAGTGGTGTTGATGTGATTGCTACCCAATAGGCATTTAAAAAGAGCCTTCCATTTTAACTGCGATGTTACTTTGAGTATAACCACACGTGTATTCTACAAGGTTCTTTATCATTTAAGCACATTTTTTCCAGGTATCATACTGACTCTGCAAATTAATTACGTTAGTTATATTTTAACATTAAATTCTTAAGCTCAGTGAACATGTTAAAACTTCAATATAAAGCCATACAGATAAATACAATAAGGACATACATTAATATAAACAGTTTGTTTAATATTATAGGCACCTTTAATAGGCACTGGGATTGACGATGGTTCCTGTTGGATTTGTAGCTTGACTGGGGTGTTTACACTTCAGCCTGTGTAGCTTCAAATTTGTCTTATTCTTACTGTGATTGGCTGCATTGACAACAGGGCTAGCCAGAGATTGGATAATTTTTGTTAGGTTGTTTTTTCTTGTGTACAGTTTCCTAGTAACTAAAGACATTGTATTCTGGGAGATGTAGTTGTTAGTGGAAGTTTTAGGGGAGGCAGACAAGCTGTGCAGCAAAATTGCTATGCATATTTGTATGCATTAAATTTAAATTTAGTGTGCATTACAGATTTTTTTAATGGGTAAAAACGGCAGGTATGCAGGTTATCTGGACCGCTGCTTATAAGTAATGTCTGTCTGAGTGTGCATATATTTCATTTTATGGTAAAGCGGGCTCGTTTTCGTGAACACAGCTGGGAGCTGAAATGATTAATCTCAGTATTCTTCTGAGATCTGACAATTTTGGCTTAGAGTGAGATGAACTGTCTGGTGAGCTATCATGTTACATGCTAGAGACAATATGACGATACAGTTGAAAATGAATCAGAACTGGAAGGGTTTAAATATATATCTGCAGGTCCCTGCTGGGTCATCTAACCGTCTGCAACTTCTTGTGCATGAAATCTACAGGGGTTTATTTATGGACACTTCCTATAAATGCAGAAATCGGATGCCTTCCCTCCAACAGGACATAAAGAACAAAACCATTAATTGCCCTTGCTAATTGGCACTAGAATTCAGTTCCATTAGATGTGTTATACAAATACCACAAAGCATTGGCAAATACTTATAACGTTAAATTTAGCGGGTTAAATGTTACGGTTAGCGTGTTTCAATTAATATTATCGAAATATAGAATGTATAGAATAGAAAAGAAAAGAATAGAATGTCTATTGCAACTGCATGAGTGGTTCTCTATAAGAAATGTATAAATGTGTAACATATATACAGACATCTCCTTATATCCCTAGATTCTGCTACTCTCCAAATTTGGTCTCTGGATATGAGTGTATGCAAACGTATCTGTGGCATAATATAACAAGATGAATCAGCAAGATAATGCATCCAATTAATTTAAAATTACTGTACCTGTTTCAATGCTTAGGGTACACAGATTTGTCCTTGAATCCAAGGTTGACTGCCAAAAAAGAGCTGAGAGCATGCGTTTTCTTTATCTGCAAATCACACAAAGTATTTTTTGCACTGAAGGAAAAAAGGTCACTCTTTATTGTATAGCTGAATTACCAAACTTAAAATGCATTCACAAAGACAATTAAATAGTGGCCCTACTCACAGAGCTGCAAGTCAAGCAATTATCTTGTTATCTTTTCATACCAAGCTTCTGTTAACTCCAACCAAGGGTTAAACCTGACTTATCAGCCAATCAAAGCAGTTAACTCAGCGTACCTCAATGTTTTATCATACACCCATAAAACAAAAAGCATTTACAGTACTACCATAGCTTAAAAACAACACACCCTTGATCACATGACTTCTCAAAGCTGAAAAAAATATGCTCTTTATTGACATCTGGCTCAGTGACATATACATTAGTCTTGAGGTCATTTTAATCCTTTGGGAATTTGGTAATGTATTTATGTAGACTGGCAAAAGCTGTACACTAGATTTCTGTCAAACAGTTGACAATGTTTGAGACAACCAGGGCAATCTATTTTTATGATATTATAGACAGCCAGGCATTCAAAGTAAAATTAAAACAAAGCCTTGTTTACTTATTGAATTAACAAACAAAAAGAGCCTCTGTATCTTTAAATGAGAGACCTTGCAATTTATAATCTTCTTCACAGAGTGCTACTCTTCTTCAGTAACCTGATTTCCTTACCTAGATTTGACTGCAGCTCTACATAGACTCTCAGTCATGATTGGTAGGATGCTGCCTATATACTCTTGGGTAGAGTTAATTCCTAAAACAGTACATATTTGGTCTATTTCATAATCATTCTTGAACTTTCCAAATACTGAATATTATATGGTAAGTGCCATTCACTTTCATTGGGCTTCCAGATCCTATTATTCTGTGATAAAACAATACTGTACAGTTTGGAGGGACAAACCTCATAAACAATATATTGAAACTATAGAAACAGCTGTCTGGTGCCATGCAGAATGACTAATTTAGTTAAACTCAGAGAGGATGCAACACTTAACTGACCTTTTTAAAAACAAAAAGGAATTTAAAACCCAGACCAAATAATAATTAGATAAAAACTAGAGGACTTGAAGACAGTTTTTTCTTAGATTTGATCCACTTGCTAGACTCAGTCTCCTTGTACAGTACATGCACCCTGTAGTTACTACAAATAAAATGTGCAAGGGTTCAATTGTCAAGTCAAAATCGCTGAAGAAGTACTGCTTCAGAACATCACTCTACCTTGTATTCCAGGTTAAACTTGTTGTCACCTGATAATAGGAGGACCTTTCACTGGAATTAGATTATTTTTAAAGGAGTGTTTAACAAACTGCCTGTTTATTTGAGTAATCTATTCCAGGCGTTTACCTGAGATTACAGCTTCCAAAATGTTTGACATACCACTGGTAAAAAGTGCTACTGGAAGGAAATATTTTGCTTTGGCTGAAGTTTCAGATTGGAACGCATTGCTGATGGGACTTAGATTAGAGACTTCCCATCGTCAATTTAAAAACGTGTAGTTCCACTATCTGAGGAAGCCCTGTGTATGTGTATGATGTGTAGAGTTTTAAATGTGTATTCCGTGCTTTGATGTGATTCTAATTTGCTGTTGGACACCATTGTAAACAAGCTAATTATAGCTCTGTGGCAAAGTGGTTTGCAGTGTGCAGGTGTAGGGGTGATGCAGTGCACAAGACAAGGACAAGCAGCAACGTACACAACAAAAGGAACAGGCAATACAAAACGATATGTATTCCTCTGTTTAAATTCACGGGTCCAGTCCCGAAATAATAAACACGGTATTTAAACACACACAATAAACACAAACGCGGTCACAAGTCCAACGTGAGTGCTGTAGTGCTCGCGGTGAAAATGCAAATAATTGTGAACAAGTGCAGTGTTGTCCGGGTTTAGTGCTGGCCTGAAGTGACAGCTCTAGATCGTGTTACCCGTCTAATAAGAACAAACAAGTAGATTTTAGACACGATAAAAATACGAATTCTCCTTCCGGTTCAGCATTTAACCATACAAAGGAAGAGATCACCTCGCTGCATCCCTTTATGTACCGTCATGCCCCCTTGGTTAACGTGGTAGTATTGAGACCTACACTGATGTTTTTGCATAAAGTTTTAAAGCAATCACCACAATACAAATAAATCTTCATACTCAATGAATCTTTGCAGGTAGTGTCACTATATATATATATGTAACTTCTACACTGCAAAAGAATCCAAGGTTCACCGTAGTATTTGTTTTTTTAACAATCCCACCAATAAAGAAGTTATGTTGGTCTCACCACTAACGTTTATTAAGATTTTCTTGTAAGGCACATCTTTTAAGAAAATGCCTTCAACCACAGTGGAGGGCTGGGTTTATACTGTACATTCACAAGGCTGCACCTTCTCTTTTGTGTCTTCACCAAGGAGTGTTGCCACGCTTGTGTCCACACTACAGATTAATATGGGTTGCTAATGCTCCACCCTTAATTCCGAGATAAACTGTGTTGTGAAAGAGGCATTTATTCCTTTCCCTCTGCTACATGATTCGTCATCTTTCACCGGGTTACATTAACCACCAATGCAAATAAGAACCAGGAAACTGTAGTGGAATCAAAGTAAGCAACTATCACTGCATCACTGAAAAATAATAAACCGTATTTAGAGATAGAAAATAAACTCGTTCATGCTATGCTGCATGCATTGTATTGTAATAATCCAAACTGTACAGTGATGCCTTATCTCAAAGTCTGTTTTCCATCTTAATGTAATAAAAGTAAAAAAGGAGATCTTAAATCAGAGAGGGGGAACCTTTCTGTCTTTACAGCTAAAACTTCTTCTGGAAAATCTAAACAAGCTAATAAAATGGGCAAAACTGTCAAAGAATGTGGCAAACAAAATGAAAGTGGAACACTGCAGTGTTTTAGGAAGAGTGAATATATAATGCCATTTAGGTTCTATTTAGTCCACTTTTCATTTTTCCAACACCATTACTCATCGTTTTACATTTGCCAATTACCATTTCCTCTGGCCTTAGTTTAGTTGCTGATACAGTATCACCTATTTTTTTTCATATGGAATGAATGGTTTGTGCTGACGTGTAACAAAACACGGCCATATGCGCACAACAGAAGAGGCGTTCCATCGTGTTTGGATTAGTGTTGAGAACATTTGTTTTTCACTTTTTGTTTTGGATTCTGGAGTGCATTTTTCTATTCAATTAGTATGAATATATACCATCCAATAGTAAAATATATGTAATTGAAAGACACTGCGTTTGCAAAATTAAAGAAGGAATGATAAATGACAGACTATGTATAATTGTCAAGTATGTTGCTCTAAGTTTAAGACAGCTTAACATTCAGGTGGTGGACAGAAAATTGTAAACACCTGTTTACATGGATTGTTCCACACATGACCAATTATTGTATTATTATTATTATTATTATTATTATTATTATTACTCAATAATAATATGCACTATATACAAGTTGCATCTCCCTGTTAAAAAACAAGTCTCCGTCATGATGGGTAAAGCCTGCAGATCTGAAAGACTTTAATTAAGGGCAGATAGGCTTCTGCAGCCAAGAATGCACGAATCAGTAATGTTTCATGTGGAACAGTCCTAAGAATGAGGCAGGCCATATAGCATGTATAAAACTGAAAACTGGCTTGCATGTTTAAGATGTTACAGGTTTAGCATCATAGTTGTATGCTCTATTTTTAGTGCAGTGGGTGAAAGCGAGTTTCACTTCCTACTTCCTCAGCAAATGACGCATGAACAGTGGTCTATATTCAGTGGTAAAAAAAACGCACCTGCCAAGAGAACAATAGGAACTGCTCACAATGACCATTTATTCTATTCCTGTCTAACATCTAGGTTGTAATAATAATAATAATAATAATAATAATAATAACTAGAGTTGCTAGCAACTATAAAGGCTTCCAAAGAAAACATGGTTCAATCGCTACGTTTCCTATAATTAGTTAATGTTGTTAATCTTAGCAGAGGTCAAAGGTCATGGGTAATGATATTTTTTACAGAGCACATGACTTCCTATATGTGTTCCATATGAACCATGACTCTATCTGTGATTCCTTTGGTGCCGATCAACACTGCAGTTTCAGAAATGAAGATTTGCGCAAATCCAACGTGGCGGGCAAACCAAGAGTACAATTGATTTTGTTTCAATGTTTTTTTGTTTTTTTGGGGGTTTTTTTTATAGGCCATTCGTGAGCTATCTGCTGCCATTGTCAGATCTCCATCTTAAGTCGTTTTTGTCGACAAGAGTTTTGAAAATTGTACAATACTTTCAAGAGATCTAGCCTTGTTGCCAAACTGTGATCTTTTTCCACTCGGGGAAGCCATTCAGAATGTCCACAAATGGGCATCTACTTACATGTGCGTTTTCATAACTCTGCAATGTGGTTTGCAAAGAATAAATAAATTAATTAATTTAATAATAATAATAATAATAATAAACAACAGCAATAACAACAGGCTTCCTATAATAATAATAATAATATATAATAATAATAATAATAATAATAATAATACATTTATAGAATCAGGTCCTACATGAAACATGTCATATATCACATTGTACATTGCGGTCGTTCAAAAATAAGTTCACATTAAAATAACAAGTGATACTGGAGTGTAATATACAGACTATAAATTAATCTGGGAGAAAAATTACATTTTTTTGCTTGCATTTGAACCTAATTTTGTTAATTTAACCCAACTAGTAATTTATTAACTGGGTGGTTTTACAAAATGGGTTAAGAACGTGCACTTTAACTTTGTACATACTGTACTGCAGGGGAGACCGGGGTTCGTTGTCACACGGGTTGGTTGTCACAGTGCTCATAGCTATGAAACTAGATGGCGCAGGCAGGTGATACAAACATTGAAATATGTGTTCTATTGTCTGGAAGTCAACCATCTTGTATTTGAAGTCAATTCCATCTAACATAAAGGTTAGCACATATTTCATTTTTTTTCATACCCAAAATAAAAAATGCATATCTTAGTAGTACTGGAGTTTGTTTGAACTGGTGGCCATGTTAAATAGAACAAGACACTGGCTAACTTTTGGTGTAAAAACAAAACCAGTAGGTTCTCCCAGTAGTCCTGAGAGAATTAAATTATCATGTAAAGTCTGGCTGGGGCAGGTTGTCACATAGTTTTGGGGATTGGTTGTCACATGTAAATCCCATAAGAAGAAGTCTTATATTTTTTCTTTCTACTTTTTTTTTACACCAAAATGTGGGGTATGTCACCATATAATCCTTATTTAAATTATTTACTGTTTGTCCTCTGGTCCTCTGGTTCTGTGGAGGCTGCGGTATTATTTTGTTGCATGGGTCAACATTTCAAATATATATAGGTCTGCATTTTTTTATGTTCACATAAAAATAACTTTTTCTGTCATTGTACACAGTAGAAACTGTATGTTATTTAAAAAAAAAAAAAAAAAAAACTAAAAATGTTATTATTGTCTACTGTAAAAGTAGACATACGTTGTGACAACCAACCCCAGTATGGGGCAGGTTGTCATAGGTGACCGGCGCATTTTCAATCATCTAAATATCATATTTGGAATAAAGTTATACTGAAATAAAAAACATCAATTTGTAGATGAAGAGTTATTCTTCAGTATAGCGAGTATAACAGAACCTCGCAGCATGTCACCAGACTGAAGAAAATAATAAAAAGTAAAAAGTGCAACAACCAGCCCCGGTCTCCCCTATGTATGGCCGATCTAATCGCCGTGGACTACAACCATGACCGATGAACTGAATAGTTCTTTGTATATTAACATATATTAACAATAATATATATATATATATATATATATATATATATATATATATATATATATATATAATATATATATATATATATAGAAATAATTGTTTGAAGTAAACTGTTAACTAAATACATTAAGCTATTGTTTAAAAAAAAGAAACGTTACATATCATTGGCAAAGCATGCTAAAAAGATGCATCTTAAAAATCTAATACACAGTTTTGAACACAACCAATACAGGTTGCAATAAAGAAAACTGTGTCATATTTCTTTCCGTCTTTTGCTATTTCTAGTATAAATGCAACAACATAAACCCTTGAAATAAATCAATATTACAATAGATAAAAAATGAAAATAAAAATGCTTACCAGTTATAATCTGTGCCGCCTCTTCCCCTGGTGCGTACCCTTTGGTTACCAGGAGCACAGGCTACAATTCGCTGCAAATACAGCTGCCCGCGGCAGTAATAAAGGGCAGCGCCGATGACTGTTTTCAAATCCTAAACCTCGTGTTTTTAGCTTTTGTCTTTTAAATGCATTGTTTATAATGAACAGCAGAAGCAGACAGTCACACTTTCTCGTTTGTAAAATGGCTGAAAGCTGGCTCTCACGCGAAGTATTCCACTGCATCAGGAAGGGAGCCTTGCTTTCCCAGCCCCCTAATCAAATCCCCGAAGGAACAGCGCAGCTGTTTCAATGCACTATTGTGCCAGTGACAATAGAAGGTTACAGTGTAACACAGTACCGGAGCAGGTTTTTAATCGGCGTACTAGATGATAATGTAATTATATGTCAATTATTCGAGTCTGTACCAGTGTGGAGTGTCAATTCACAACAAACGCGTCTTAAGTTATGCATGTAACAGAACTATGACTTCGACATTCTGAAGAATACACAATGGCAATTGCTGTGTCTACATATGGGCAATTTTGGTTATACGTTAAATTATGCGGTAGTAAATGAATGCATAAAATGGTCATTAAGAAAACTCCGACGGGCGCTCAAATGATTTATAATATTGAAATGCATGCGCTGTGTCTGCTTTCGTTCATCTTGTAGAGGGGTAGAATACAGCTCGTCCTGTGCAAAAGAGGTGTGCGAAACTACAATATGTGTGCCGTGGTTAACTTAAATATGAATAATGTGTTGCACATTATTTATTTCAGCATATGGAAACGCAATTGTCTAGAATTACACATTTTAGATTATTTTAATTGTAATATATTTATATTATGTTTTTAATGTTTGTATTAGTTGTCTGTTGATGTACTGCAATTTCCTTTTCTGCTTAGTACTGTATCTTCTCTGTTATAACCCCATTGTTTTCTATACAAGATTGGTGTAAGTAATTGGAAACGGTCTGAATCTGTTTGTTTAGTTACACAGTAGCTTCTGCTCAAGATAATTCTCATTGTAAATGCAGCTAAATCGGTATGATAGTGTAGTTTACATATGTTGCTGTCTCTTTTTTCCACCGGAAGCAAATTTGTATTATTAATTCATATTCAATTTCTCCACATTCACTAGTACGTTATTATACTAGCATAGAATTGTTGCTCTGCGTTTTCTTTACGAAGAACAATAGATCAAATACATGTGGTAAGCGATATTCCGTTTGCATTGCGCAGTGTGGAGGAAGTCGATACATTCACGTTATGGAGTTAGCAGTCCTTTGTCAGTTGGAAACATTACCCCTGTGAGAAGGATTTGTAAATTGGGTGGTGCACATTCTCTGCAGAGTCGGGTATGTTGCAAATGGACGAGACTCCTGGGAATACCAGGTTATACGCAGATGGCGTGATAATGCATAGTAGTACAAAACACATGTTGCGCCTAAGCGTAAACCTAACAATGCTTGTTACAGTATATTAGTCGTTGTATCCTTCTGTTTCGTCCTTACCTGTTTTGTAACATGCTAAATGTCTTTAGCAAAAGTTATTGAGTGAATATAAGAGCATCTATCTGGTCTGTATGTCAAACGTTTTTACATGAGCAGTGATGTAAGTCACTGCTTTTCACAAAAAGTGTTACAGGTAGTTTTGTTTCGACTCGTTGTTTTGCCACAACAAAATGTGTAATCTAAGGTGATGGGGAACTCCTTGTTCACTTCCTGACGCCATAAATCATGAAAAAAAACCACACCCTCCAGCCGAGGCCAGGCAGGGCTTTTCGATCTTGCATCACTGTGATTTCAAATTGTAGCAACAAGAGGTTTAAGAAACGCCGTCTCCCATAACTTGGAAGTTTCAAAGTCTTTCGAAGTCATAACGGTCGAGGAATATAATTTACCAAAGCAATTTACTAACAGCGGGTTGACCTGCTGCAAAATCACCAAGTGGAGCCTGCAGAGTTGCCACGTGATATGAAACGTGGGGATATTAAATTAAGAGGCACAGTACCTAGACCTTACATTTATTGAAACATGAAACAGCCAGATGATATGTTGCTTCTTGTTTTTATTGTTTTTGAAATATAATCAAGCTAAACATTTCTGATGGAACAGTCAGTTACACTCATATTTTGATCGCAATAATGCAGTCGATAATCAATAAACAGAAGTTCTAAATGCTTTAAAGCACACACACACAAAGGTAAAATTCACATTATTCAATATTAACTGTGTCCATGTGTTTATATTAGTGTATATGTTAATGCCAAACAGGGCCAGTGGCACTGGAACAATTTTTAAAGTGGGGGTGCTGAAAGCCATTGAAAAAAAACTGTAACCCCTGTATATGATGGAAGCCATGTGAAGCCAGGGTTGATATCGCATCCCCAGCATCCCTAGCTCCAGCGCCTTTGGACAGGGCTACAAAAATGTTCATCCCAACCCCTATAATTGCATTTGATACATCAGTCTGAACTATGGAGAAAACCTAGGGTCAGTTTTGCAAGGAAACTTTACCTGCAAAAATGCTTTTGTTTGAACTGCCTCCTAGCCAGGGTACCAGGCGTTGCTTCTCTGAGGTTTAGTTGACAGGTAACTGCTGCTTAAGCAGAAACTCAGAGGGGAAAAAAAACTATATGAATATACAAATCTATCAGATTTTATACTAACCATCTTGGTCTTAGTATCTGTTGCACAACTTGCAGTAACAATCTGGTTAGGTTAGTTTTACATTCAAAATGATCCTATAGCACAGTTACACTTTTGTTCCTGATACTCTGTTTCAGCCAGATTTCAAGAGAATGAAAAAGTGGCCATTCCTGACAACACATGTCAGGATCTATAGTTCATTCAAATGTGATGCATTCACCTTTAAAAATACCAAATTTGGATAACAAAACAAAACAAAAAAAAACCCCACAGAATGAAGATACAGAACTTCCTTCAACAATTACAACCACAAGGGCTGAAGAACAGAGAGGAGTTGGTGTTGTGAGTAAAAAACATGAAGCTGTTATTAACCCTGCAAAATGAAGGAAATACTAAGACAGCTGTTTTTTGTTTTTTGGTTTTGTTTGTACTGGAAGTGGAGATATACCTGAAAATGCAGTGTGTAGTTTGTGCACAAGTACTGTCCAATGGATGGTAGAAATCCTCGCAATTACAGAGACATTTAATTATCAAGCATGAACTATATAAAAACAAGCAACATTCATTTTTTTGAGCGAAAGGCCTCAGAAGCAAAAAAAGGTTGCGAACCACTGAACTAAAACACGGCAGTAGATTGACCCACTGCTATTTAGATCAAATTATCCATTAGATGTACTTGATTTTCAGTCACAGAAGAGTGTTGCTTCCTGCAGCTGCATAAAGCTTGTTTTATGAACTCCCTCTTCTTTGACAAATTCGATTGAATTATTCGTGGACCAAGCAGTTTCCATTTATTGATGAAATTGCATTATTTTTTCATTAATCCTAGCACAGATGCATGCCTACAGCATGTTAACAACTTCAAACAATGCAGGTATAATACCGATCTCCTTCTAATTGATTTAGTGGTAATGCTGCACATTATGTCTCTCCTTCAATCTTTGTAACACAGATTTATTTATCCTGCATTCCAATCTGTGATTGTAAAATCACTTGGCAACTTTGTAACACAGCTGCGCAAAACCGTTTCTAACTGAACAGAATGGTGTCATCTGTCCTGGTGAGAAAGCAGCATTCTGCTTTTAAACTGTGAACTTGTCGATGGATGCTCTCCTCGAAGTAATTGCTGTAATACAATTGGCTAATTCAAAAAGGGAGAAAAATGGGGTAAAATCAGGCATCTCATTGTATCAACATGTGGTAAATACATTCTAATTTCTCAGATTCTCTTGAAAGAATGCCATAGATGGAATAACAGTCACTCAAAACTGCTTATGGTTGGAAACTAACCAATGAATTGAAATTGGATAACAATGTTACATATTCAGCATAAATTCTTTAAAAAAGTTTAACTCTATATGTTTAATATCAATCCTGATAATACCATTTACAGATAAGTTACACAGGAAAGGCTTACTTTAGTTAAACAAATATATTTTTAGAAGAAAGAATAGTTATTCAATACGCTCACCAGTAAATATAATGTACCACATAATTGTATATTGTCCTTATTACTTGGTGGTAGATTTTGTAATGAACTGGTGTTCCAGTTGTGGCATGGTCTGTTGCACAGTTATATTCCAAACTGACACAGAATATCAATATTAGAACCTCTCTCCTCTCGTTTTCTTTAACAGGAACAGAAGACGAGAATGAATGCTACCCTGGTATGGTGGATCCTGAACACAGCCATGGACGTCAATGCTGTGGACTGTGTAAGCAGCACCACTATTGATAATTTATTATATATTTTATTTGGCACCCAAGGCATATCTTTTGTAATGAAATAAGCTTTGTCCTATTTAAAACCTAATATGTGGCTCCAGGCCATCTAACAATATACTTTGGGCTGATTTGTTAAATTAAAAAACAATCAAACAAAGTAGCAAAAAAGCTTTCTTAATTTGTTTGAAAGTTATCTATCTGGGGAAACTATTTTATTGAAATTGGGCAGTAGAGCCTTTTCCTTGCCATAAAGCCCTGCATCATGAGGAAACAACGAAACAAATTTCCTGGAGTAGACCAGGGTTCAAAAAACTTTTTGCTTTAACCAATTTAGAATCCATGCCCCTTGTACAAAGTTTTAGTGCAATTGTAAGTTCAGCACCAGTTAGTACGGTAAGGCTTTCCTTCAGTTTTGGAGCGTGCAGAGGAATGATCACATGCTGCTTGAAAAAGTTTCCCAACAATGTTTTCTGACAGTTTTTGTAGAAACATGTTTCCATGCGTATGCTAGGGTTAAAGATGATCTTGGCAGTATAGACAGGTTCCTGGCTCTGATAACATCTCTTTTTTTTTCTTGCGGGATGGGGAGTCTTCACTGGATATTGCAGCGCAGTTAACATTTCCAAAGATTGCCCAAATACTGAAGAAATTCATCTTGATTTGGACGTGTAATGGTTTCTAACACTGCACATTTTCTTAGCCTATAGGAAATATAATCACATTTTCAACAAAATAAACACAAACTAAAACAAAACGTTGCTATGGTATGGACACCTTGACCTTTGAAAGGGTTGTGCTCTGGTGTGATAAAACAAACCCCACCGGCTCTTAACCCTTATTCACTGTGCAGTCTTCCTGAATTCATTACATTATACAGTACTGCATCTAAATTGTTCTATGTGAAAACAGTAGCCTTTTTAGTATTTATTACATTTTATAATTCAAAATGTTTATATGTTAAGGGATGTTGTTACTGTAAAAAAAAAAAAAAGTACTGTAAGTGTTTGAATGTTTAAGTGGTTAAATCAAATAGATTAGCCTTGCACCGAATGTACCATGTTGCTGGTGTAAAAATAATCCATAGCTCTCTGGACAGCATTGTTACCACTGCATAATACAGAATGTTAACCTGAACAAACGATTCAGTTCTAGGGGTAAAGGTTTCAGTAGTAGTGTTTTTAGTGATGTCCAGGTGAACAGCTGTCTGTATTATATATAGTATGTTAGAGGATACCAAAGCACACCATGTGCTGCAATTACTGTACTCCAGTAATGTTACGGTATGTCGCAGTGTTTACAAACATAATCACAAATGCCCATTAATTCAAGGGTCTTTTATTCAAGTTCAGTCATGTACATCAGAATTAAGCTTTGCCCATTACAACAGCATACAATACAGTTGTAGAAATACAGCATGTATGACCTGAACTTTGAATTGAACCTGTAATTTGAAAAATAGATTAAGTCAAGCCTATAATAATATGTTTAATTTTATATACCGCCTTTCGTAGTGGACCACCATCACAAAGTGCTTTACAGAGGTAGGCTGTGAACTGTTCTTTATATGCAGTTACCTACAATAGGACATTAAGTCCAGCCTAAACTACCCTGTTGATGCTTTCAAATTACAGATCCATTTTATACACAGAAAACAAAAACCACTACATTTAATACACTCTTCAGTAAGTGCAGATGCTGCTCTTTTGGAGTCATTTTTAAAGAAGATTTATAAATTTGACAAGTCTAGTCTATATAAAGGGACATATGGAAGACACAATGGCAGGATAGCCTAGGAGGTAGTGTTATGGGGGAAAAAAAAGAAAACATTTTTCAATGAAAAATATATTTATTATGTGTCCAAAAATACTTAATATTTTTTTCAGCTATTTTTAAAAATGTCATGCATTAAATGGGTTAAGGCAATAGTACAGTAGTAACAAGACCTTTTAGAAAATGTAAGTTTCTCAGAAGTCTACTTAAGTTGTTTTTATACTAGTGCAAATTGCAGGCTGGTATAAATGGAAATATATCATGATGTACACTAATATAAACAAGACTGCATTACTATTTTTCAAATTAAAAAATAGGACATTTGCAGTAACAAGTGCATGGTGTAATGCACACTTTAGAAAATGAACACAAATTCAGCAGATTAAAAAAAGCAGGAAACTACTGAGAACAAAAGTTTAACACTCCTCCCTACAACTATGTTGTTTCTTGCTGGTGTTATACTGTTACAATTATTACTCTCTCTCTCTCTCTCTCTCTCTCTCTCTCTCTCTCTCTCTCTCTCTCTCTCTCTCTCTCTCTCTCTCTCTCTCTCTCTCTCTCTCTCTCTCTCTCTCTCTCTCTCTCTCTCTCTCTCTCTCTCTCTCTCTCTCTCTCTCTCTCTCTCTCTATTGTATATATATATAATATATATATATCTATATATATATATAATATAGATATATATATATATATATATTTATATCTATAATCTCTACCTAAATTCTCTACCTTGGTCTGAAATTTGTTAGAAAAATATTTTCCATTCATCTCTGCTTGCAGATGATTCTTCTCTGCTTGCAAAGGTATGGAATGGATGTCTTTAAAAAAGTAGTTTAAGCATCAGGGCAAACTTTTCTTAATGTTTTAAATGTTACTTTTTAAATGATTTGCATTATATTATTAAATGTATGCTGATCTTGTAATAATTTTAAGTCACTCATTTTTAACAAAATGACTGCATAGAAAGTCACTGACAAAAGCCTTTTCTAAACAGTTTTATGCAACCACATGTTTTTTCCTCCTTCAATTTCACCTCAAATTTGAACATAAGAAAGATGTCTTGATTCAGTAAGATTTGGTTCAATGTATTTGGAAACATTTGGCTCAGATAACAATGTTCCCATTAAGAAACATTTTAAAAAGGGCCTAGTTTCTGGTCTCGAAAGGCTTTAAGCATGCTGATTCATAAGTTTAACGATTTGGTTGTACATGAGCTCTGGCGCATCCAGGCCCCAGATGAAGTCCAGGTGCTCCCAGTGTGGGATAGCCATGTGGTAGACCAGTTTGGGGATCTGGGTGAGGAGCACAGCCACATCTTTGGGGTCTGCCAGCGTGTCATGCCCCCCAGACCACAGGGCGGTCGGGACCTTCATGTCCCTTACATAGTACAGCGGGGGAGTCGACTGGAAAGAAAAAGATAAGAGGTTGTCTGTGGTTTATGAAGCCTAATAATGTATATTATGAAAAATAACGAATTTTCTACTGCACTCAAAAACCTCAAACTAATAATAAATTAGCCTTTTTTATCATGAACTTATGAGGTCATTAGGGTGTTTCCATTAGCTTAAGATCTCCCAGTAAGACCAAGGAGAAGGATGCCACATCTACAAATATTTGTAAATATTTTGATGAATGCAGTCAACTAAAGTGTAGCGTTTACTCCAAGTCTCAAAGAAGTACGATCTAGAGACCAACTCATGCACTGTGTATTTAGGCACTAAGAGATAGATGTACTAAAGTGTTGTGCCTGACGCAATAATCGCAAACCAGTTAAACGAGTCAGAAGTCTAGGGTGAAATTTACTAAGTTACCAGCAAATGTACTAGCAATGCAGTTAGCGACTTTTTTAGGGAATGCTTTGTGGCAGCAGTTTTTCTTTGCGGCTCAACCTTACATGAATATGTAAGCACGTTTTAAACAACTGCAATTGTTGCCGGCATTTCCCAGTCTGCTTTTTCTCATGCGTTGCCTGTTGTGCTCAATGCATTTTTGAGTACCTAATTTTCACTAAAGTCAGGGTGTACTTACAAGCTTTGAAAACAAATTTCTATGACATTTCTGGTTTTCCCCAGAGTGTTGGGAGCAACAGACTGCACACATGTGCCACTAACCCTTCCAGCTCATTCTGAGCATCTGTATAGGACCGTGATCAATTGTGTGTTAATTGTCTAGGCTACTAAGCAGGCAAAGTAAAAAAAATAATAATTAAAATAAAAAACCCTAAACTCATTTAGTTTCAAATTTAAAATAATATTTTATTCACATTGTACACCAATGTGTACAATGCAGCAGCATGATTTATTTTGTGTTACCTGCAAGCTAAAAGTACAAAACAAGCGTGCTAGGTATTCATTTGATTTTACTACTGTACTGTATCCTGTATAGGCCTACTGTACAGATTTATATTTTTACATAATATAATGTGTAGCTTACCCAAAACACATTAGTATTATTTCAGCACAATGATTTATATTTAAAATGCATCAAGAACTATAAAATGTATGTGTGTGCGATTTTATTGTTTTTAAACCTGACACCTCCTTATGTTGGACAAACATGTCCGGTTTAGCAAAGAGCTACTGCATGATTATGAAAGGCTTTTTGGGTGTAAAGGTTGGGGCCCCCATTATAGAATCTGATGGGATTAAACTGACTTTCATTTTATTATATTGTAACAGGGAGAGATCTGTGCTGACTCTGCTGGCGTGTTCACGGGCTGCAGGAAGAGGGCGTCAGTCGTCCAACAACCGCCTGTGAGTCATGGTAGTGACACGGGGAGGTGGGAAAGTGGGTGTGTAGACTTTCCCCCTCTCTGCATGGCCGAGAGGCGCGTCTTGGGAGATTGTTAGCCCTATAAATTAACGCTCCGTTGTTTCCTCAGGTCTGCCCACTTAGACGCAACGAGAGTGCGGAAGCTCTGATCCAGGACCGGGAATCAGGCGAAATAAAGAGAGTTTCATAGTGAGACAGAGAGAGCGGGGAACCCTTGGGCAGACCCCGGCGTATTGTGACAGAACAGGCTAGTTGGCCTACAGAGTAGGACGGTGATCCGGGACATGCGGGTAGCGACGACCGGGATAACGCTGCCGAGTGCAGCACCTTTTATTTGTAGTTTTATTACTGTTTTATTTTCCATTGTTCTTTTCGCCTTCTGTTTTCATTATTATTTCTTTGAGCACCTGCGAGTGCACTTGCTGTTCACGTACCAGCTGTGGTATTTCCGTGGTGCTGTCTATCATCGTTGATAGGCAGCCCACGGTCAACAGTGCCCTCTGCCGGAAAAAGCAAGAACTGTTTGAAAATAAAACTGGGCACCTGTGTGGTGTTTTCAAGTACACCTGTCTGTCTCCTAGTCAGTGAATTACCCACACCCCTTCCACATATATATATATATATAAAAATTATAACAAAACACACCTTACATAAACAGTTGTATCAACACATGAAAACATAAAAGAAACAACACATGGAAACAATAAAATAAAAAGGTCCTTATGTATCATTTAGGGGACTAAACTTCCCTCTCTCATTCACACTGTGGTAAGATTATACTACTCAACCTCTTCTGTGGAGAATACAACACCACCCAAAGACTTAGCTTTAATTTGGTTTACCTGGTTATAATGTGCCATGTTTCCTTTCCAGCCGTAGTCAAAAGCCGCAAGTTTCCCAGAATGGGCCATCTTAAAAATAAATAAATCACATATGCTGTCAAGACATAGTGCAGGTGAGTGGAGGACTGAACGACCACCACACCATTACAAAGGTCTAAGTTGTTGTGATTTATTTTTAGTATTACGGTATTACTAAAAGTAATGGCTAATGGCTAATTCCAATTAATACTACCAAGATTGCCACAACAGACACAACAAAGTAAAAATAATCCCAATGGTGCCATTTTTCCACATGGGTTTACATATAAGACTCCGCTATCCAATTTACTGTGTAAAAGTAATGTTTCTATAAAAAAGTCATGTATTCTAATAAGAGTAATGAATGTGCCCCATCTTTGGAATTGAAAGGTTTAGAAGTGTCTGCTTGAAGTTATAGATTAAATTGTTGTTGGACTGTAAAATAACACCCAAAGTTTAGTTCTCCTTAAGGCCAATTAGCACAGGCTTCAATACACAATGCTTCTCCTGGGGGCTTAACCATACAGTGCAACACTAATAAGCTTCCCTACCTCACTTCAGAACAACTAGTCTTGAAGAATCTTTCCAAAGCAATGAAATAGGTTAGTATGCAGGACAACTAATGGTCGAAGTAGAAACAAACATAAACATAGTAGAAACATCACATAAAACAGGTTAGAAACTACACTTTTACTAAATCGTTTATAATAAAAACTACCCCTTTAAGATTAGCCATGAAAAAGATTTTAAAAAGTAAAAGTAAAATTCACAGTACACCTAAAATGCATTCAACAGAAGCTTAGACTGCCAGAGCTATAAGAATCCTATGAATCTAAAGGAAGGTGTACCTGTCTCCAGTGAAGCATGTTCTTCACGGACGTACCAGCAGGACAGTGTGTTGTGTACACTGGGGTACGAGTCTAGAGAACAAAACAAGCTGTATTAGAAATGCATGACCCACATCTATAAGACACTCCACCTGGCAGACCCAAAACAGCGTCTATTATGCATGATCAAACAAATATTTTTGGAAAAGCAAAGTTCAGCTCTATCCTCGCAAGTCTGCACTTACCATGTTTAGGTTTTTCTCATCAAAACCACAAAGGACAAAGAAAATGTTCCCACATAGGACATCAAGTGGCTCATGACTACAGAATCCAGTAGCAAACCACTTTATCAAGGAACTCTGGGGGAAAAACACCTTCTTTCCAAACAGCTCCTATGGATTAAGAAGAACAGAACACAATACTGCCTTTAACATCTACAGTGCTTGTATAGTAAGAATAACAATGACAAAAAAAGCTGACATTCACAAGATTGCTTAATTCATAATACAATTATGTTACAAGTAATTTTCAGGACATGCAAGACAGCAGGTTTAAACAAAACTGACATCAGGGGTTTGGTTGACATTACTGATCTTTTAGAAACTGCCTCAAAGAGAATAACTTTGCCCTGGTTGTTGATGGTTGCCCTGCACCTTACTGACTGATAGAACAAATTAGAAACATATGCAACATAGTCTCAAAGATATTCAGTGCTCCCTCGCTATAACACGGGTCTCGGATCAGACGATATGAGCGTTGTAACCGAGTGTGTTATAAACAGGGGGGGTGGTCACCGCGGGACACAACACCCAATTGACAAAAACACAAAATAAAATAACTCCCTCTTTATACAGAACATATAATGAAGCAAAAGTGTAACTTTCTGTGAATTAAACATGCATAAAGCATCATGTAATCAACGCTCTATTCTTTACAAAAACAAAAAAGGTAACATACCCCACTTGTGGATCATTTTAATTAACAGTTGTTAAACTAAACGGCAGTCAGGAGTTCAGTTCGAAGTGACAGACAAGCAAACCAAGTGCGAGAAGGATAACGAGTCGGGAGAGGGGAAGAGGGAATGGGCTCGCCCCAGGTTCGGCTGCCGAAGCGGAGCTGAAGCGTCTCGTCTCCCATAGAAAGCTGCAGCTCCTCTTGCAGCAAAAAAGTAAATACATTAGAATAGATAACCACGTAACAGGTCTAATATTTACTTAGTTATAAAAGGAATAAGATGTCTGTGTTATAAATAGGGCTTTTGTTTTTCAGGTTTTATTAATTGTATTTTGTGCTTATTTTTACCTATTTTCGAGTTTCATGCTTGAGTGTTTGTTTTTTTTTCTGTCAAAATATGTATTTAGTAGTAACTCAACAGTACTTGCCCACTTAAGTTGTACCTTATTTCCTTTGCTATCTTCCACAACGAAATCCCTGCGGTCACTGGCACATTCTTCTGGCATTTTTGTGTGTATCTTAACTGTAATACATCTTTAAATCCTGCTAATAAGCCTCCATCCTGATTGTAATCTCGTTATAAATCTTGCAAGTGGAGTCTCCAATAGAAATGTCGGAATGTGCCGTCACTCAGTAGTTGGGGCGGGTTTAAAGTATTCAGAACGAATCAATGATAGATGCAAGTCAAGAAAGTGGGACATTGCCCAGCAGCACTGGGAAATATATTTATTATTGTTTTTGTAGTTGGTTTTATTTTTGAATGGAATTTCCACAGTTTTTCTGGTGTTTTCCAGTGTTTACTGGCTATCCACTGATTCCATTTTGTTTGTACCCGGGGTGTTATCAGTTAAAACCGAAAATCAGAAGCCCTGATTATCAAGTGCCAGACCAGATTTTCTTCAGTTCAGATATTGTATCAAAAGGGAGACAGAAACAGAAGTTAAACTGAGAAGTTATTTACAATTTGAACCAGGTAATGCATTTACTGTAGAAATATTAAATATTATCACTTGTATAGGGAATTGGGGGGACATGCTGTAGAAGCATTATATCCGAGGCACATTATAACCGAGAGCCTTATAGTGAGGGAGCACTGTACTATTAACATCAGTAAAAGCTTATTAATTTAGTAAACTCATAGGTCCATATTTTCAAAGCGTTTACTCCAGTCTTTAATAAACTCCTGTTTTTTCAAAGCGGTAAAACACCTGTTTACTTTACAACACCAGAACCAAAAGAACTAAGTCATGTATTTCAAGTTATTTTAAGAGCTCTTAAGGTGTTTTGTTTTTCATTTTGTAATATTAATGCGATTTTTTTTCCTTTTCCCAAAAATAGGAGCAAGATGGAGGAAACGCTTTGTAAATATGGCCCATAAAGTCTTGCTAGTAATTTGTATGCAGGAT
This sequence comes from Polyodon spathula, assembly GCF_017654505.1. NCBI lineage: Eukaryota > Metazoa > Chordata > Actinopteri > Acipenseriformes > Polyodontidae > Polyodon > Polyodon spathula. The sequence goes on from NC_054543.1 coordinate 13,960,348, forward strand.
GTGTGAAGACTTACCCAGGCCAGGAACTCTGGAAAAATTGACAGTTTTTTCATGGGGCTCGTAGAAAAGGAAATTGTAGCCACAGGAGCCAGGGCAAAAAACATCTTGATCTTGCTTGCCAATTCTGGCATGGTAGAGAAGGCTATAAAAGCTGTGATGTGTTTAAAAAAAAAAAAAAATTGTACATAAGTAAAAGGTGCAATTATATATATATATATATATATATATATATATATATATATATATATATATATATATATATATATATATATATATATATATATATATACACACACACACACATACAGAGCCTTGCAAAAATATTCAGACCCTTCCTATGGTGTTCCATTTTGTGAAATTACAAAATGATGCATACACATTTTTGTAAACTTAATACTTTATTCAACACTTGAATGCTCAAACTGAAGACTTCTAAGGGTAAGATAAGTTACAGTAAATGTCAGCAAAAACTAGAGAAAAAACTGAAATATGTTTATTGCATAAGTATTCAGACCTGTCAACTCAATATTTGATGGATGCACCTTTGGCTGCAATTACAGCTGCACGTCTTTTTGGGTAAGTCTCTACCAACTTTGCACACCGGCTTGGTGCAATTTGTGCCCATTCTTCTTGGCAGGTTTGCTCAAGCTCTCTCAAGTTGCTTGGGGATCGCTTATGGACAGCAGTTTAAATCTTTCCACAGATTCTCAATAGGATTCAAGACAGGACTTTGACTGGGCCACTTAAGGACATTCACTTTCTTATTCTTATGCCACTCCAGTGTAGCTTTGGCCTTGTGCTTTGGATCATTGTCCTGCTGAAAGGTGAATTTTCACCCCAGTCTTTAGCAGACTGAAACAGGTTTTCCTCTAGTATTTGCCGGTACTTTAATCCATCAATTTTTCCTTCAATCCTAACAAGCTTTACAGTCCCTGCTAAGAAGAAGGAGCCCCATAGCATGATGCTGCCAAAACCATGACTGTAGGGATGGTGTTGACTGAGAGATGTGCTGTGTTGGGTCTGCACCAAACATAACACTTGGCATTTAGACCAAAAAGTTCCAATTTGGTCTCCTCTGACCACAACACCTTTCGTACATTTTTGCAGGATCACTCAGGTGCTTTGTTGCAAACCTTATGCGGGCTTTGAGATGGCTTATTTTTAGTAATGACTTCCTTCTTGCCACCCTGCCATACAGTCTACTTTTGTGAAGTGTTCTGGATATTGGTGACTGATGCACATGTTCTCCCATCTCAGCCATTGAACTCTGTAGCTCTTTCAAAGTTGTCATTGGCCTCACAGTGGCATCCCTCACCAGTTTCCTCCTTGCCCGGCTGCTCAGTTTGGAGGGACGGACTGATCTAGGCAGTGTCTGGGTGGTACAATGCACCTTCCATTTCTTGATGATTGAGTAGACTGTGCTCACAGGGATATTCAGAGAATTCAATTTTTTTTTGTACCCTTCTCCTGATCTGTGCTTTTCAATGACTTTATCCTTGATTTACTTTGAAAGCTCCTTGGTTTTCATGGTTGAGTCTTTGCTTGAAATTCACTACCTGACCAAGGAACCTCACAGAGACAGGTGTTTTTATTCTGAAATCATGAGAACCACTAATATTGCACACAGACAGAGGCCATTCAACTAATTGTGTGGCTTGTTAGGGTCATTTTGTGCACCTGAATTAAGTTAGGTTTGCCACAGCAAAGGGTTTGAATACTACCATGCATAGAACAAACGGCTTTCTAGATGATTTAAGTGTTACTAATGTGCTGTTCTTCACTGTCATCATCAGTTAATTCAGGTTTCATTATAACATCATGTTAGGGCTGTAACTTATCTATCTGTGAAAGTCACTATCGTGTTTTGTTCAACCTCAGTTCCACTTACCTATGGTAGTGCCCTGGGAGTGCCCCACATAGTAGATCTGCTCCTGCCCTGTACTCTTGGTAATGAAGTTTATCACTGCAGGGAGGTCCTTTTTAGCCATTTCATCATAGCTAGATAAAAAAAGAAAAGGTTTGCTCACAGTTTCTGAAATATACACTTAAACTGCACTGTCAATGAACAGCTTACTGACATTCATTACACACCACTTACTGTTAAATATCAGGCTTTTGTGTTAATTATTTGTACTAGGTCTTCTATGCTTTATAACTAACTTAAAACTAAGGTCTTTGTGTTGGACAGTACACTTTTACACAATTGTTTACTAAAAATCTGCACATGTAGCAGCCGCAGAGGTCCTGGACAGCAGTGTGTTTGCCTCATTACCTGAAAGCCCAGTACGCATCCTCGTCGGGGCTCAGCGTCACATGTTTTGTGGACCAGGTGTTGCCCCGGCTGTTGCCAATCCACACATCGTAGCCGGCGTCGGCGAGGATGAAAGCCAGGCTGGAGTTGGGCAGGTTGGTGATCCAGTTGCTCCCGGCTGCCAGCAGACCATGCTGGAGGAATGCCACAGGCCTCAGCTCTACAAACAAAATGTTAACACTTTAATATAGAAAATAAAATACTATTTGCTATAATGTGTATTATAATGTTGTCTGTTTTAGCTCGGGAAACAAAACAGGTTTAAAAAAGGCAGTGTTTTTTTATTTTGCTATACCGAGAACATTTTATTGGAAACACCTAGAGTAGAGAGCTAATATTTTCATCAAGGGATTGATAGCAGGTCAATTATGGATGCATTCATTCTGAAGTACACATTTAATAAATCTTTTTTAAAAAAAAAAAAAAAAAAAAAAAAAAAAAAAAAAACAACCTTGTTAAACCATTTAAAACACATGGAACACCTTTAAAATTCTGAACCTCAAACTATACAAATGTCTACTTCTTACCAGCAGAGGAGCTAACTGACTATCTAGTACTGTAGCTCTACATATGTTGGAAACTGTGGTTTCCTATGAACACCACCAAGATTTTTGTTGCATTGTACAACTTAAGGAAAAAAAAAAAGAAAAATTAAAAAACCTGCAACAATGTATGACACGTGTTTTCCAATATCATGAGGTACCATGGTAAAATAAATCAGCACAACCTACATCTACTGCATGTACATGTAAAATTGTTTGACAATTTGCACCTCCAATATACTGTATATCCTTGGACGTATGCCTTAAAATCTAGTTTAAAAAAAGGGAGTTTGGTAAAGATATAAATTGCCTGAGCAAACTGTGCCCTTTCTCACCCTAACTGAACTAAAGAAATCGAATGAACCACGATTCACTGGAGATTACAAACTCAAGTTAGCCCTGGGCGGTCTGACAAACAAACAAAAACAAATCCTTGGCCTACATTTTTAATGGCAAAGACAAACCCCACAAATCATCCTGATTAGATTTTCCTGGGAAGGTTCAGCTAGAGTGCATGGAAAGATTTAGATTGACAACGCTAACATTACCCAGCGGCACAGGGATACACCTCCAGGATTTATACACAGCAAACTTATTCATATTCAGATTTACTGTTATTGAGTAGAATGGGCGAAGGAGACTGGTAATCCGCACTGGAATTTGTTTTTGTTTGATTATTGTTTCTCAAAATCAGCACCCTAAGACACCTTGGTGTGAAGGGTCCAATATCAAATTAAAAGTATTTATTATAATAATCAGAGAATAGTTTGGACTGGCAGACTCGAAAGGTTACATTGTAACATGATTTGAATGGAATGAAGAAGGCTGTTCAGACCCAATACATAGGATTCTCCACACAATCTTAAATCAAATTCAAAGTCAAAGTCAGGTATAGAAAAAAGATATATAATCACTCAGCATTGAAGTAAGAGTCCAACACAATAAAATAGTAAGGTAGTGTAAAAAGGAATTATAATGACTTTTGAAGCTACTTGCCCTCTAAACCTTTCCATATGCAGTCTTTTATAGTAGTAAGAAGAGTTAGGTGTTTTTTTTTTTTTTTTTTTTTTTTTTTTTTTACCAGCTAAAGCAACCCTACACAGGCAAAATCACACAGAGCCTTTTGCCATCATAGTTTATAAGGGTTTGTTTTTGAGGGCTGGCAGTTGACCTAATCTGACAATAAGAAAGTGGCTTGGTTCCAAATCTCAATCACACTGGTTCTGGTGGTGGTCATGCCTATGAAAACAGAAGTGGGCCCAGGAGAGTACATTCATGTGCTTGAATTGAGGCAAACAGTAAATCAGTAAAATAAAGCCCAACTGACTTCCACGTCTCTTTCTTTGCTTTTTTTTTTTTTTTTTTAGTGGTCGCTAATTATTTTTATTGTTTTCTCCCCAATTTAGTAATGTCTAATTCTTTATTAATTTATTTAGGCTCAGCCCACCACTACCAACCCTGTGCTGACTCTAGAGGGGCGAAGACGAACACAGGCTGTCCTCTGAAGCGTGTGCTGTCAGCCGCCCGCTTCTTTACACACTGCAGACTCACCATGCAGCCACCCAGTGCTACAGCGTCTGAGGACAACACAGCCCTGGGCAGCTTTGAGGCAAGCCTGCAGGCACCCGGCCAGAACACAGAGGTTCCTGGTGTATGGTGAGCTGAGGACACCCTGCCCAACCTAGCCCTCCCTCCCCCTGGACGGCGCTAGACAATTGAGCGCAGCCCATTGGGAGCTCCCATCCTCGGCAAAGAAATATCCTGGACACAAACCGGCAACGTCCAGACTATAGGGTGCATCCTGCACTCCACTCGGGAGCCCCTGTTTGCTTGCTTTTAACTAGGTTCTCAAACCCATATACAAGTTTACTGTAAATGTGCTAACTAATTCAATGCAAAGCTCTATCTGCATCATCTACTGATTATCTGCATACTATCTACTCTAGCCTCATGGTGTTACAGCTCTAAAGTGACTCATTTTATCACAGCAGGAGCTGAATATTTGTGAGGGGGCCAGGATAGGAATGACATATAAATCAACAGCTTTGCTTAATCAAAGTGTAGGAGTTTGCTTAAGGCTTCAATGCAAGTGTAAACTAAATACACATACTGTGACTGATTTGGACTTTCTAAAGATTGTCTTGCAAGGCAGCATAGTGTTGTGTCAACAAAAAGTATAATAATCAGTACTAAAGCGCAGAACATTCACAGTATAGACATGGGAAAAGCACAGTAAACAGTACAGAAACTGTGGTACACTTAAATGTATATACATAATTTTTTGTGTTTTACCAAGGCCAGGCTTGTAACCTAGACCTGCAATAAAGTTGGGTTTGTTACTGTACTCCGTTGTAGATTTTCATCGACCCTTATAAATTGATTAGAGCGCTAGTGTAGTTCTTCAGAGGCAATATCTGGTGTGTCAGCTCCCTGCTCAGATTCATTTACCATCCAACTGTACACTGTACATTTAAACAGGCACAATGCCAATGTCAGTTTGATGTCTCAAGGAATGAGGCTCAAGGAATTAAGCTGGCCTTCAGAAGTCTAACAATGTAATTTTGATTCCCTACAGGGATTTTAAATCACCATGAGAAAAATCAGAGTTGCCAGCTCTCATGGACACAGGGTCATATTCCTTGAAAAGGAAAAAATCCCCTTTTTTAGATATCCCTGGCTACAGCATAGAGTCTGAAGGCGCATACATGTTCATGTTATTGAATTCAGTAAAGTGCAACAGCTTTTTCACTACTTGCATCTTCACAGTTTATTTTTCTTACAGTCTATATACACACACACTACATACAGTACCTACATGAAATCCACTAAATAGTGCAAGAATACATGCTCCTCCCATCTTGTTGTTTTGCCTTTTATCAGTCCATCATTAATGATCATTTGATCTTATTACACACACAAAGTAGCCTATCATGACCATGACATTTTTGGTAACATGTGTTGTGATCTGCTAATGTATAAATTACAAACTTATCGTTTGTTATAAAAATACGATTAGTAAATTACAGTCACTGATTCCCCATTCACTGAACTAGACTAATAATCTCAGACTGCCTACCATACCTGTGAAACTAGCTGCGATAGAGGCTGACAGGCTTACTCGTACCTTTGGATCCCTTGTTTTTTATTCCATATGGTATTCTGTTAACACTCAGGATATAGCCGTCCTCCGTGACAACTTCGTGTTCCTCAGCTGGATACCCCCAATAGGAAATAATCTGACTCTGCCGGATGTAAAGAGAAATCATTTCATTAGCATTTTAAGAGGAATGGACAACAAGTTAGCAGGCTGATGCAGAATGGAATATGCTTAGCCAATGAACGACATTATCTTTAGACCACAGATACTGGGTCATTCCAGTATCTCTGGTGGAGCAAATTCAGGGGAGGCGTTTCCTACATTTGTGGTTGAGGATACATACTGTAAACAACATATCCAGTGTTGGTGCGTGCTTGCAAGAGACGAGCTGTGCAACTTATACCTCACATGAGAACACGTGTGAAGGTGGTAAAAAAAGCCTGTTTTGATTAACCTAATTTTCTTCTATGTGGGGCCTAGATAAATAAGTGTAATTTTAAATCTTGTTTCAAGACTTTCCAACAAAAAATTATGAACTGATGTTTGAGTTCAAGACATCCCCCTTAAGCTTCAGGTGTAATGACCCTACTGTATTGTGATGTCGGTCTGAAAATATAAATTGGACGCCAGTACTCTGTCAACAAATACCCCTATTTTTGGAATATCCATCAAGCAAAGGGTATATGATTTACAATATTTAAAAAACATTATGTTACAGTACTTGTAAAATACTGGAGAGTCCAAGGGAAATAATGAAGTCTAGATTACCTACTACATGCCTTTTTACATCACGGTAGTTCCAAATGCATTAACAGTCTCAATCTTAACCCCAGGGGTAAAAATCTCTTCCTCCCCCAAGTTCTGGTTATGAAGAATCCAATCCCGAAACTATAAATCCCACAAGATAGACAAGTGGTGTGCAGCCTGCCCATAAATTATTAAATTCACTGCAATTTCTCAGTCCCTTTGGGGCATCAGTGCGGCTGTTCCACTTAGGGAAAAATCCACTAGTAATTTCCATCAGTTGTTGATGTACCACCGTTGACAGGCTACATCAACTGTGAACGGTTGTGTGTGAAAATGTGCTAGGATTTACTTACTAAAAAAATTAAAATAATCCTACTGAATATATACTGAGTGTACAAAACATTAGGAACACCTTGCTAATATTGAGTTGCACCCCCTTTTGCCCTCAGATCAGCCTCATTTAGACTCTGTTAGGTCTTCAGCTGCCATACCCCATTTGTGTCAAGATACAACGAGTTGTGCATTCTTTTATAGGTCTTTTTACACCAATGTTGTACTGGACTGTCAGTTGACTAACTGTAGCCTGTCTGTTGCCCTGCACAATTCATGTCAGCCTCCTTTGGCCTCTTTCATCAATGAGCTGTTTTTGACCACTGGCCTGCCGTTGGCTGGATGTCCTTTGGGTGGTGGACCATGCTTGATACACACGGGAAACTGTTGAGTGTGAAAAACCCAGCAGCATTGCAATTCTTGACACACTCAAACCGGCGCGCCTGGCACCTACTACCATACCCCGTTCAAAGGCACTTAAAGCTTTTGTCTTGCCCATTTACACTCTGAATGGCACACATACACAATCCATGTCTCAATTGTGTCGAGGCTTAAAAATCCTTCTTTAAACTGTCTCCCCTTCATCTACACTGATTGAAGTGGATTTAACAGGTTACATCAATAACGGATCATAACTTTCACCTGGATTCACCTCGTCAGTCTATTTCATATAAAGAGCAGGTGTTCCTAATGTTTTGTACACTCAGCGTAAATTGTGCACTTTACAACTTAAAAAGCTGACTGCTTTGAAAAGCTTGTGGGAATGTGTCACAGACAGTAACTGGCCAAACAGACTTACCTGAAGAAAGAAAAGAGCCTATACAGACTGTTAGTAAAGGAAGGGTTATAAAGAAATGTAAAAACAAATTACTGCAGCTCTAGACAAGACCACATTTCTATGAAATATGCCATTTAGCATATTGGTTAAAACAACAACAACAAAAAGGAACATTTATGTAATCTACAAATCTACACTGTAACACAGACAAACATGAATATTATGATACATATCTAGTTTCCATGTTAATACCTCTTTCCACTTTTAATAAAGGGGTCCCAGAGAAAAACACTAACAGATCTAATATACAGGGATACTTCACTTTTTAATATGTAAAGTATCCCTTTAGTGGCTGGCAGTATTAAGTTCCATCTCTGATGTTGTATTTAGAAACACTAGGACCAACTGTAAGCCCGTTCATCACATGCAGTTACAGTATGTCTTGTGCTGAGATGTCACGGGGCGCACAAGGAAATAAACGCAAGATGTTAGCCATTAAAGCAGAACTCCCCACAGCACAGTTCCTTTCTTCAACTTTCTTATTGAGGACTATCATTACTTGCAGATGTAGGAAAAGGAAATGATCTCTCTGTGAAAGCGGTTGAAATTTTTTTGAAAGTCATATTTAGACCAGAGTGTGGAAACCTAATAACATATGGTTTACTTTCTAATATATATCAAATTTATGCTTGAACGTGAAATGTATGTTGCTTTATGTTCACATAGATCAAGATTAACATTGAAAATTGTAGTTTAAAAGTCTACTTGCCCATCTGTTTGATTATTTTTTTGCATACAATCTTTAACTCTTTCAGCACAAAAGAACATTACCAAAAACTACAATACTATCAGTACTGGTAAACAAAAATACCATGGGGAAAAATGTGATCCCTTTATTTAAATGTGTGTTAAATTTCCTAATTATTTTAAATACAACAGGAATATAACTGTTTTGAGGCAAGAACATGATTGTGGGACACTGCAGCTATAAATTTCTCCCTTCACAGATTGAATAAAAATGCTCAGATGCTCTTAATGCAATGACAGCTTGCTACCTCAAGAGGACCTCAGTGCTACTGCTTGCTTCACATGAGGTCATTTTGCAATAACCATGCTGTCCTTTTGTCCAGGGTTCTGGAGGTTAAAGCCTGACCAAAAATGTTCTTATTTAAAAAAATAAATAAAAAATAAAGGATATTGAGTAACAACTTGTACAAACACAGACAACAAGTAGTGGTGTGAATCCCAGAAGAAACTTGACCCCTGTTCTAAAAAAATTTCCACCATCGGTTGCAGGGATGTTGACAAAGACTGTTATTATTTGTGGTTGTGATCGATCTGGATTGAATGCAGAAGCCTGCACAACAGGGAATGTACTGTGCAGATAATACAAGTCATAGTTTCTGCATAAGTCAATCAAAACACAGTTCAGTACAGTGGACATACATAAATGTTTATTATTTTTTATTTTTTTGTTAAAGTTCCTTTTACTAGAACAGCCTGTGTAACGGATTCGGTCTTGCGACAATAATGATTGCAGTCATAAGAATCAACATTCATTACTCGCATATCCAAAATATATTGGACTTCCTCTTTTTTTGATAGCGATAAAGGTCATGATCTTGGGCAATTCCACTGTAACTGACGCAACTTTTAGAGCAGAAATGTAGTGTTTCTTGGTCTCAAACAGTACTACCAAAAAGGGAGACTGGCCAAACTAGTTTTACCAATGGATAAACCTAAAAACTGTAAATAACTTTATTAAAACAAAAACATTTTGGGGAAAATGACATAACATAAAATTGACTAACAAAATAAGTCTTTAAATCCATTCAAGTCTTTATCCTAAAATAAGGCCCTGTAACTGATGTAACCATTCTCAAAAATGCATGGATGTGAATACCATGCAAGCTGAAGCCTTCACAAAGTTGAAGTATCTGCAGAAGTTGTGATGCTTTCTTGAAAGGCATATACTCCCCAGGTATTCACAAGTACTGGTGCATCAGTCCTTTTGAGAACATTTGAAGCAGGATACCACAATACATCTCTTTGCCTAGGCCACTTCCAGCCACCTTTGCATGGATACAAAACACTGACAAGCATCTGGGAGGGGGGCTGTCATGGCTTCTTCAGCTATGCCAGGGTAACACTTGCCTTCATACATAACAATGCAGAACTCATTTACTACCAATTCAATTATTTTCAATAGATTCTCTGCCACAGCTGTTTTGTTTTAATTTGCTGAAGCTTGCTCCACAATGCCAAACACACTGACCACTTTCCAGTCAGGTTTAATTTGTTCCAGAAATGGACCTACTGTGCTGACCTCAAGTTCAGTGTTGCTAAACCTTCCTACAGGCTACAGAAAAAGTCTATATGTCAGTAAACAACAAAAAAAAAACAAAAAAAAACATGGCGTGACTTACAATGTTCATGTTAACTTCAGGATCCAGATCTCGCTCGAAGGTTTCTTCACACTGCACAGCCCCGTGAATTAACAACACCACACCAAGGAGTAGCCATGCCATCTTTGGTCTTCAAAGAAAGAAATGTCAAAGCAAAATTAAAAAAAAAAAAAAAAAAAAAAAAAGTATTTTGGCAGTAGGCCTAGTTTTCATTATGGAGTGTGTACACCTGTTTGTTACTACAGCACATCCAGAACATTTTTTAACAGACCCCCTCTAAAACAGGCTACTGTACCCCTTCCCATAACATGGGATGCCTGACAGCTGCCTGAAAGCACCAAACCCAGCTCAAAGGGTGTGCTGCTTCTCCAGCTCAGATAAATGATCCAGTGTTTAAATAGTGCACACCTCCCTTACGTGCTGGTCAGAACCAGTATTATGCTATAAAAATATTTATAGGGAGTAATGACAGGTGCCCCGAAATCCAGGTGTTGCTTATCAAATGCAAACAGACCAGACCTTACGGTCACATCAATGCTTATAAAAATTGATTAATGATAATGGCAAGCAGTTGGTACCGACAGTACTACCTGCATAAGCGTGGTTAATGATGCTTAGAGAAACTTGACCATCCCATCACTATGAGAGATTTATATCATAACTTCAAATACTACCCAATCATTAAAAACGTTGGAACTGGTAAAAATATAAATAAATAAATAAATACAGCCCAGCAGAAGGCTTTAAACTACTTTATATCCTTATCTATTAGGACAGATTACAGTATGCTACAAAGCAGTGGATACTGTGTTTATTTTAAACAATGGAAGTTGGATTAAAGACTAGAACACATTTTAAAAAGGCAAATTATAACAACATCTAGCATGAATAACAGTTTAGAGAAGAAACACGTAGTTATGTCTAGAGCAGTTTGTCAGCTGATAACCAGTATTCCATTCACAAGGCAGGGCATACAAATCCATTATACCTGCCTGTATTCTATGCCCCCTCCTCGTCATACCCCCATCTCCCTGCATAGTCAATGGCGAAATACCGTTTTTATTGAAGTGAAAACGCTATTTCTGCTGGTTGTCCTAACCCTAACCCTAAACCTAACTGTACCAGTTTCATAATTGTTATTGTTAAATGTACATGAAAACTGGCGGAAATGACAGAGGGTTGCATTTTGTTCTTGTATAACTATCAAGTCACGCGTCGATGCTTTTTACAAAGCACCGATACAACATACACGATACTGTATCCATTCACAACAATGCATTTACCGTTTACACGACAGTACTGTGGAAAATAATATGCCAACTGTCAACCTTTCAATAATTCAGACATCCACCGACCTGTCAGTTTGATTTACCAAGATCAACAGAAAATATCAGTCGCCACTGACAACTGAATCTTTTCGCTGAATATCCCGTAACCTTTGTATTATTAGCAAATGAAATACACTTTACTTAATAAATAGTTTAACCCTACTACGCCTTTACATTAAAAACTTCCTCTAACCGTACAGCTGATAACATTCTTGCAAGTATCAAGTTCCAAGCCAATAGCACCAAGTCACGAGATAACTAACCTCAATACATTTACAAATTAAGCAATACATAGTATCATTTATAAAAGTGACATTTAAACTACCGAACGCTGTTCACACTGAAAATCACACGATTGTTTTATTTTAATTAATTTAATTTACTTTAAAGATTCTCACGGCGGATTGTCCTCAAGAAATCGGCAGATCGACGTATTAACACAAAACAGGTGATGTAAGCAAAAGTTCCGTCTCCTATTGGTGGAAACAAAAAAGTAATTCAGGAAAAATGATGTATATATATATATATATATATATATATATATATATATATATATATATATATATATATAATATAAAGACATCATTTGATATATATATATATACAGAAATGCAACAAAGTAATCTATATATAGTACTGATATTTCGCGTCTATAAATTAATTCCCATTGTCACGTGATACTCAAGAATTAGTGACGTCGAAGGTGGCAAAGAGCAATGTGTGCACAACTGTGATACGGTGGAAAATCAAATAATTTGGATCGACAATGTAAAACAGTTTTGTAAAATCTTAAATTAGCTAAAGCAACACGGGTAAATTGGGTGTTGAGGTACAGGTGATACCAGGTTTATCTTAAAAACATTTAATAGTCAGTTCTAATATTATTATGTTTATATTTTTTAGCTGCATAGCATATCCTTGCTTATCTGATTTCTGTGCAGAAGATAGTAAGTAACTTTATTACCCTGTATCAGCTTCAGCGAGGATCTTGTCGCGTCTCTGTCAGATCACTAATAAAATAGAAGAATGACATTGCAGCACATTCACCTAGTTTTTTATTATTTTTTTTGTATTAGGGGGTTGAGCACCACAGGCTTAAGCAACCATATGATCACGCCCTCGGTGATCTCGTGCTGGATAATGATGTATTGCATTTACTTTCCACTGCATGTGTCTGATAAAGCAACAGAGCAGCTATAAATAGATACAAAAAAATGGAAATACCCTGTTAACGGGTTGTATTCATACTGTATCATTAATAAACCAGTCACTGTAATTAAACTTTAGTTTTGGAAATTATAAAAACTAAATCATTGTGTAACGTGTGACATTGTTTCTGTAAGGGATAATGTTAACATGATTAAATCAGCCATTATGATTACTTGGTTAAACAGGTAAAGTGCAAAACATTACACTAAAACATAAACTTAATACAAGCTCTTGTTTTTGGTTCAGTGATATTAAACCTCTATACTCTTATACCTCTCATAAATAATACATATTAAAATATGAATCCAATTGTTCCTTTGTTTTCCATTGCACTGCAACTATGGAGGTTGTAGGTACATTGATAATACATAAAGCATCCACAGTCCTACTGCTTTAAATAGTAATTCCGGATTAGGATGCAATAGCTTTACATGAAAATGTACATTTCTATGACAAACTAATATACTGCATTGTTTGTGAGCCCCATGGTGTAGAAATTACATCATTGGGCTGAAGAAATTGCGTGAGTCAAGATAGAGTGACCTTTTTGACAGTAAACTATGAACAGTTTAATGTTGAATAAAGGTGATTATTATATTGCCCTGTGCCCCCACTGTTTTTGTAGTTACAAGTGTTGCCCACACTAATTTAAAATGAGGATCACTGAATGACATTCTGGCAACCCATACTCTGTGGTACTCACCTTACTTAATTTAGTTTAAAAAAAAAAAAAAAAAAAAAAAAAAAGATTATTAATGTTATTTTGAGATCCCTTAGGGATTACATTAGGGGTTGTGGCTCACCCTTTTAATTGTGTGCCAAAAACAAGTGGGTTTTGTTGTTTTAAGGTGGTATAATCTGCAACTAGGAGTACACACACACACAAAAAAAAATCTATATAGTTTTATTTCAATGCATTAACCTCTGATACCCGCACATTTCAGACATAGGTCAAAGAATATGTCAAACTTGTAAACACTGGAACTGGCATGCAATTAATGGCACACGTGGGCTAATTGGTCAATCACCTTACAACGATTCCCTTTTCAGTTCATTGAAGTAAGGGGTCTATTTCTCACACACTGCTTTCTGATTCAAAGACAGAGAAATTTAGAGTATCAGAATATCTAGGTATACGTTGAAATATGTCCATATTTGTGTTAAAAATGAATTTTTACATAAATGTCCAGACCAACTTTTATCACAATTGAATAATAATTACTCATACAAATATTTCACATTAATTTTAAAACCGAGTAAACCCTTACAGAACGAAAATATATTTTAATATATAGAGAATTATAATGTAATATATTGATTAATATATTTCAATATATTTAAGATTACAAAATGTATTATTGAGTATATGCCAATATAGTTTCATTGCACTGTACAATATATAGCCTAAATCATTCTCTAATGTTAGTTGTTGTTTTTTTTTTTATATACTTTTAAAGTAGTTAGTAGTTATACCAAAGCAAAAAAAACCCGTAAGACTAATATTATTGTATGTAAATATATTTAAAATATATTTTCCTTTCGTGAGGGAAGCCTACACCGGTTTAAATGATTTGCATGCTCAACAACAGGGAAAAGTTTTGATTGGCCAACAGAGAACGTACGTCGTCGAACAGAAAGGTCAAAGTTCTTCTTAGCATTATGAAAGAGTTATACTAGTGTTGGCTGAAAGTCATCTGCATCGGTGTCATTTTTTTTTTCTACTGAGTCGAAGGGACAAAAGTTTTGTGATGTCCCGAGTACTGATAGTCGGTGCAGGGCTCACAGGCAGCCTGTGTGCTTGCCTACTGCGAAGAGGAATGCCCAGTAATACACATATTGTAGTGTGGGATAAAGCCAGAGGCGCAGGTTAGTTTTGCAGAATTGATTTAGTAGATTTTATTTAAAACTGACGACGTACAGCGTGATTGATAAGCATATCACTTTTCAACATTACCGAAAAAATATGCTTTATGGTTGTTTTTTTTTATTTTATATATCATGCATGGGTTGATAGGCGACCTCTTCCCCAATTGAAACTGTAGTTACATTTTCAATAACTAAACATGCTACATAATTTCCAAAAATAAAAATCTACTGTAACATGGGAATGGGTTTGAGATCTTACAGTATGCATTTAAAATTTGTGAAGCCTTTAACCCTATTAGGATTTAAACGAAACTGTGCTGCAGTCATATTCAGTTACACACATAAAAAAAAATGTTTTGATTACAGTCTAGTTGGTATGCTTTTGTTTGGACTTCGCTGTAGCTGCTTCCCCTCCTTGAAACCTGCCTATTGCTACACATGTCATTGTGTGGGTCAAATAGAAATACATCCAGTGCATGAGCAAGACATTGCAAATTTATCTTCACACTCTGTATAATAATATTTCAAAGGAAACACCTATAGAAATTGTATTTTCAACATAAAGTAGATTTAAATGTAAACAAATGGAACTGTCTTTTATTGTAATTTATATATCAACAGTCTCTGTCTCTCTCTCTCTCTCTCTCTCTCTCTCTCTCTCTCTCTCTCTCTCTATATATATATATATATATATATATATATATTAGCTCAAAGAGCCAGCTGCCCAACGTTTCGATATGTTGTACATATCTTTCTCAAGGGAGCCTGTGTTTGAATCAAAACATTGGAGGTATTTATAGGTGTTTGACAGCATGACAACTACTTGTTATTGTTTATATTCAAATCCATGATTTATTCTTACATGATGTAATGGTGTTCTATATGTGACATCACTTTTACTTATATCTTTAAATCTATATTAATTCTAATTAACATTATTTTATATAAACTTATATTTATATTATCATGCAATGCTGGCTCTGAGGATCAGCCTTGATATGGTCTCCCCAGCGCATCAGCATGCACAACTTTTGAATTAATTTTGTTTATTTAATTTTTTTTAACTTTTATATATTTATTGGAATTAATTAGTTCATTCTTTTCTGTTGAGTCCCGCTGGCATAATTGTGTTCAGTCTATTTATCCATTTACTTTCTTTTATTCTTCTATATGTCGCATTATCTAATTTTACTTGTTCTAATACTACAAACTTTACATCATTTATGTCATGTCCTTGACTGGTGAAGTGCTGTACTATTGGTTCATTCATTTTTTTATTTCTAATTAATGAAAGGTGGTTCTGAATCATTTTATATAAAGTTGTTCCAGTCTCTCCAACATATTTTATTTCATCACATTTTTCACAGGCTATTCCATAAACAACATTGTTATTTTTACAGTAGGTATTAGTTTGTAGTGGATATGTGGTGTTCTTATGTTTAATTAAATTTCTACTTTTGTCTATGTATTTACAAACGTTTTACTAGTGTATATATATATATATATATATATAGTAAATAGACACCAATATGTTTGTGGGACACTAGCTTAAAGGAGTGATGATAACAAGGTTTTTTTTTAGCCCTTTTTATATATATATATATATATATATATATAGAGAGAGAGAGAGAGAGAGAGAGAGAGAGAGAGAGAGAGAGAGAGGATAATACTGCAAATGCTGATGAAATTGATATTAAAACCTCTTTTAAATCCACTTTCTTTTTGTCAACAAGGAGAGTAGGAAGGAACTTTATCTTCTCTCTGATCTTCCTGCAGCACCCTCTACTGTTTATGTGGATTTTTTTCATGCCTAAATGCCTTCCTAACAGCTATTTGAGAATAGGCCTCTGTGAACCCTATTTGGGTTAATGTTGCTAAAGCATTATACAACAACCTCTAAATGCTGTTGATATCCCTCTTGTTGCATTGCAAGGAGGAAGAATGGCAACAAGCAGAAGCCCTAAGGACCCCACGTGTACTGCTGACCTGGGAGCACAGTTCATAACTGCAACACCATACTATTCTCAGAAGCATCAAAGGTAATAATTATTCATGTATGTATGAAAACCTGTTAAAGCAATTGTAGCTAACAAAATACTTCCATAAATTTACTCTGCCATCCACACTACATAGGTCTCAAATGTTCAGTTTTGAAAGAAACACATCTATTTTCATTTTAAAACATGCTATCTGGAACTACACTAGGTTAAAAAAAATCTCTGTTTGCAAGCCATGCTTTTAGTCCGTCTTGCTCTTCCTGGGTCATTTTTACCTGGAGGGTGAAACTGTCCTCATCCCTTAACCGGCTTCTTTCCTGACGATGACCAATCAGCTGCCTCCCCTACTGATTGACATGCTTTCAGCCAGTAACAAGCTGTGGCCATGAATACTTTATTTTGATTAAGTATAAGCTCTTTATATTAAATGTTATGACATTCCAAAAAATATATATCACTAACTACTAATGAGCCAAAAAACCTTGAAAGGGTCGTAATGTTTTAAAACTTACATTTTGACATATTAACCAACCAAGGGGGGGAAAAAAAACAAAAAAAAAACCCTTTGTTTATTTGTTTATTATTTAAATAAAACAGTTGGCCATTATGACAAGGGTACTAGCCACAGTAAATAGAATGTCTCGCAATAGATCAGAGAAATAACACAGGTAATGTACTTCAATGAATAAACCCCAATAAAATTGGCTGTAGAGTTAGTTATCTCCTAAGCCAAGCATTCTATAGAGCCATTGCAGGTAAAAGCATTTACTGGTGGAACTTCATATATCTTGGGCAACCAATAAGGTGACAAAACAAGCAAAGCAGAATACAGGATTGATCGTATTTGCATCCAGTCAGATGACTGTTATCATTTTCAATAATGTTAAACTAAGTATTTTAAGAAAGGAAAAAAAAAATCAACTTAAGCAAATTCTTTGAGAGGTCTTATTATATGCCCTCATGGCCACTATGTCGTTTGGAACATTTGCCTGAATTTCATACATTTTAAATGTACATTTGTTACAGAAAGTTATTGGTATACTATCTTTGCAAGAGCATATGTACGTGTGTATTATTATTATTATTATTATTATTATTATTATTATTATTATTATTAGTAGTAGTAGTAGTAGCAGTCATTGTAGTCGTACTAGTAGTATTAGTATTATTATTATCTGTTAACCAAACATCCATCTGTTAATATTTCTTATTACTGTATTTGCAATGCTTATCTCTCCCATTATCATAGACATCATACACTAACCAGGTATAATTGTTATTAACAATATTTGTTTAATACACACATATGCAGGTACATTTATTGTTAGACCTGCAGATCTGGATTTTCACTCATACTTTATTATCTTCAGGATGACTAAAGATATTGCACTGTCTTCTTGAATCACTTTTCTTTATCCTAGAAAGCAAAAACTAAAACAGATCTTTACTTACTACATAAGACAAAAAAAGAATTACATTGAAACCTACAGCAGCAGCTGGTTGGTTTTCATTTAGGGCGGCTTCATGCTTTTCAGAGCTTTCAAAGAAACCAGGTTTAAGTGTGATTGTAGTCTAAAGCTTATCAGGAAACTATCAACTAAAATTTTTAATAAATATTCCTTTTGATTTCCAGCTTTTATGAAGAACTGTTAGCGCACAGCATTTTAAAACCACTGACTACCCCAGTGGAAGGAATGGTGATAGAAGAGGACGGGATTCGCAACTTCATAACCCCACGGGGAATCTCTTCTATTGTCAAGCATTACCTCGGAGAGTCAGGTAGTCTGCAAGCAGTTCACTTTGATGTGGTGTTAGTGACAGGGCCTCTAATCTTGTTTTTCTCAGCTGCTTGGTCCATAGTACAGGGACCATGAGAAGAGTGTTGTTTTTATGTGCTACATGCTTCCTCTTTTATGTCACTAATCAACATGCAGACTTCTTTATTAGTACTTAAAGCAGCTGGGGAAATGGTTGTCAGCTCCATTGACTGTTAAAGTGTGAAAAAAGGCAGTTTACTGTTGTTCCCTTTTCTTATACCTGGGCACCTTGTTCTAGTAGTGATATATCATCTATAGTATAAGGTTAGCCTTTGTCTCTTGTAGTCTGTAATGTCATCAGAATCTACCTTGATCCAAAAACTTTTTTAAGCTTTAAAATCTACTTTTTTACATTCTATTAGTGTTAACAAAATTATCAGCCTGATTGAGGCTGGGACTGCTTTAATTATTGAGTGAGGCCAGACCATGGAGGTTAACTTCAGTGCAGGAAGTGATTGGATAACAGGAAACATGAGTTTAAACTTTCTAAAATTTCAGCTTGGTTAAAAATTTAAGTAAAACAAAACGATCTGAAGTGGTCCACAATAAGGCATGCAAGAATCCCGGTCTTGTCAAGTTGCCAGTCTTGGCTGGGGACCCAGCAGGTAGTTCTGCATGGGTCTTTCCACTCCTGTAGGGTTCAAGAAGAAAAATGGTTAGGTATAGTTCACCTCTTCACTCTTCAGCAACCCCTGTGGCCAGCTACTTGTCCAGTCCAGATAGACTTTCCAGTAAGAACTGTTGGTAGGTTCGGCTGGTGGAAAGAGATGACTCCTTTTATCTTCAGTCCGTTAGTTTGCCACATTGAAGCAGTGAAGAATCAGTGAAAACAGTGATACAATTAATAAAGAACTGACCTTTTGAAGAATGAAAAGAGTGCTAGAGACAATGTTGTGGGTACAACAACTCTGTCTGTCCTTTTCAATCTGCAGATTTGTCTTTTTTAGAACCAACTTCATTTTACTGTCAGGCTTTTTGACCCCTACAATCCCACACTAATGACCCCACTGGCCTCCTGTGGTCCATGACATGTACTTTTCTTGTTCTGCTCTGTGCACTAGCTGTGGGAAATTTCCAGCCCTCTTATTTTTTTTTTTCATTTTCCCAATAGACAACTGTCTGGCTCATTAAATACAAAAAACAAGCCAGTTTAGTGGAGAGCCAGGAACTCCCCAGGTTCAGCTTTCTAGTTGTTTACATCGGTCATTCCAGCACTAGTTGTGCCTGAGGTTGGCTTTAGTGGGTTGAGCTACTGTGCCAGCCCCTTCTGTACTGTTCTCAGTTTCATGCATTTTTGCATATAACTTGCCAAGAATGACTTTCAAGTTTAATGAGTCCACCTTAAACTTCATAGCTGGCGATGACATCTTCTGGTCTGTTGTTTAACACAAATTGTTATAAAGAAGTTTATTTTCAACATTTTATAAAAGGACAGTGGTTGGATTTTGGACCCAAACAGAAAGAGTGATTCAAAAAGCAATAGCCCAAAACAAAAACAACCCAATGTCTCCTAATACTTGTTAACAAGAGCAGTATGTAGCAGGGAAACTGTAACTGGCTTTCATTGGCATCGGACAAAAAATACTTAATTATATTTTTCCTTTTAGAAATGTTCTCATCCAAAATGTAGTTCTGATTCTCTGTTTCCTAGAAAGAGGGATTTGGCTGAGAATGACTAGTGCTGATAATGTGTTGCATGAGCCTTTATTAAAATCATAAGGAGACTTTAATGAACCCAATTTAGAAAATGTAATTAGAATTGAAAAGGCTTCTGGGAAAATTGCGTCATTTTAAATAAAAATAAAGCATGTGACATAACTTTTGTGTTTCTGTTGTAACTTGAACTTGAATCTAAGCCCATTTACTATGGAATAGTTAAACACCACATTGGCTCTGTTTGGTGTGTTTTTAAATGTATTGTCTTCTGGCGTGAAAGGCCGCCAATCAAATGAGGTAATTTCCTATTGCATCCTGTTAAGTAGTGTATTGCTTTTATTTAATCAGCCCATATCCTGCCACTAAATTACCACAGCAAATTTAATTGTCTTGAGTTTCGGTTTTATTTCTTTTTCAAATTGGAATGCACTACAACAGTGACAGATTGTCAGATATTTGTATAATCGTTTGGTCTCTTCACTATAGCACTATATTCTGTACTTAATTCTGTACTTATTCCATGTTGTTTCCTCTTTCATGCTGGTTGTTCCCAGAGTAAACATGGCTTCTGCTTTGGGAAATGTTTCCAGAACCAATCAGGAGACATTCTGTGGGCATAGGGCTCTTTGTTCGTGTGACTGTGCAAGTTAGCATTACAGGTGGTTTTGACAGTTGCTAAAAGTATTGGTTTTATTGATACAGTATGTACCATGTATCTCTAACATGTTACCACTTCCTTCACTTTTCACCGTATGGGGTGATGTGCTACCACAGAAATATGAGGAAATGTGGCCCTGTCTGCTGGACTGAGACCACCCAAATCTCTTTATTAAAAGAAAGCTGAAAAGCATTTTTTTTTTTAAATGCTTTCAGATAACCAGGAACATGTGCGATTTGAAACCTTTTTGTTTGACATACATGCTGGTCTAATGAACGCATCAGACTGTTGAGGATTCATATTAATGATACCTAAAATGTTTTAGTTAGGCTAACAATAAACAGCTTTACTGGTAAAAAAAAAAAAAAAAAAAAAGGAGTCTGATACTCTCAGAACCTATGGTATCAAACAAACTTGAATCAAAAACACAAAATTAATATGTGGTTCTCAAAACCTTGAATCTAATTATCACTAGTCCACTCTGCACTGAATATCGTTTTGTTAAATAATTGGAATTTAGAAAATGTGTAGTAAATAAGTCAACAAAAAAAAATAAAAATTGAATTTGCTAAATATGAATGGGCATTATGAAGTAGATGCCAAATGTTATTGTATATGCAGTTCTATGCAGGTTATCTTCCTCTATCTGTATGGTTATAAATGCCGCAGAGGAAATGGGTGTTGCCAGTCAGACTAAGGTTATCATTCAGCTCTATCTTGAAATGCTGCTGTGTGGCAGAAGGTGTAACGTTTATGACCTCTGTATGACTTTGGCCTCACTTTGTCTCTCTTCTCTTTCTTCTTCCTTTCAATGCCACATATCCAACTGAATTTTCCCTATTCAACCAGGGGCAGAGGTGTTCTTCAACTACCACGTGACCAATATCTACCTCAAAGATGAGAAATGGGAAGTCTGCAGGAAGTCGGGGGCTCCAGAGCAGTTTGATGCAGTTGTCCTTACCATGCCCGTCCCACAAATCCTCCAGCTTCAAGGGGACCTGAACAAGTGTGAGTAGGCTACAGTGATATTTGTTAGTGTAACAGTACACTAAAACCGTGGTACAATGCTGAAACACAATATGCAGGTTACACAAATGTCTTCCTAACTAGCAGCATGGAAAACACATGACCAGCACTGAAAATAAGCAACTACTCTCAAGAGTTGCAAACACTTCTCAAAACATGCCTACAGTATACAGTACTGATAAGTACCTTGTTACTGTGTAGGGATGCATATTGGACAGCAAAAAACGGTCCGATATCCGGTTCGGCTCTGTACCGCGGTACATACCGTACCGCCATTGGCGAGACCGGTTTTTCTCTACTGAAGTGGTCAGCGGGCCGTAAATCCCAGGCTCCCAAAGCTGATTAATGGCTCTGTTTATCAGTCTAAAAAGACGCTTCAGGTGTTGTAACCAATTCAGTACCAACTCAGAAATATGTATCCCCTGGCTCATTGTGCATGCCTAAAATGAGATCATCCCACAGGCACGTCTAATTTTTCTTTTGCTCGTGTCTGAGGTAAAATACAAGTGATGGCACACGCAGCAGCTGCATTTTGCAATCATTTACTAACTTTTTTGACAGGATGGGATGATTTCTTTGTGATGTGTATAATCAGTTACAGTTTGTTTTCATTAAAAACATCTTTGACATGCACAGCTAAAACAATCTTTAAATAATTCATTCAATTAATTTCATTCAATTCATCAATGTATTAACTATGTGACCTACCTGTTTATAAACGATTGTGCCGATTTCAAAGTAGCCTATTTTTTATATATTGTTTGGATTTCAAAATTTAAGATCACAAAAGTTTTCACGCATGTTGTTGCTCTGTGGTTTGTGCTGTTATGTCTGGACTAGTCATGTAAAGTATATTAAAAATGAATAATGTATTACATATAACATTACTGTTTGCAGATATTTGTTTATATATTTATTTTATATGCAGTACACACACAAGATTGGTACTGACAGTGAAACGTACAGGGAATACCAAATTATACACCTGACAGCATCTTCG
Organism: Polyodon spathula; assembly: GCF_017654505.1. Classification (NCBI taxonomy): domain Eukaryota; kingdom Metazoa; phylum Chordata; class Actinopteri; order Acipenseriformes; family Polyodontidae; genus Polyodon; species Polyodon spathula. The sequence continues at coordinate 13,983,115 of NC_054543.1, forward strand.
TCTATGACTGTATTATTTGGTATCCCCTGTGCATTTCAGGCAGTGGGGCTTCTAGAAATGTCAAACTTGCACAGTGTGTCTACCTGTGCCCCATTATCACACAAAGGGTTTAATTGATATTGGGTGCATTTACGGTCAGAAACACAGGGGATACCAAATTAGACAGCTGACAATATCTTGCAGGGTTGTACATTTAGATTTTTTACTGCTGGCCCCTTGGGCCATTGAGGTAGTGTTTTTACTGGCCCTCGTACAATTTTAACTGGCCCAATAATAAGTACAAAACTGGGCGCATTGTTTTATTCACTGCTGAAAATGTATCGGTGAGTCGGAAGTACATCCAGCGGTGACTGGATTAAAACAGCAGTTTGATGACATAAAATCTGGCAGCTAGTACTAGAATGGTTCAAACGTTTTGTCGGCCAGAGTGTCCTCGGTTCACCACGCACCTCTGTAGTCTGGCCGGGCGCCTGCAGGCTTGCCCGTAAAGAAGCTGACGGCACACGCTTTGGAGGACAGCGCGAGTTCGTCTTCACCACTCCCGAGTCAGCGCGGAGGTGGTAGCGCTGAGCTGAGCCTAAAAATAATTCACTATTCCAAATTGGGAGAAAAAATTATAAACATTTGGCGACCACTAAATAAAAAACATTTAAAAATCAAATAAAACAAAAAAATATATATCGCATCAACTTACATTTTTTGCTTTATTTGAATATTAAAAGGTCGAAACGTTCCTAAATTAATGGAATTTGGTAGGACTTTTATTACTTAGCAAGTTACAGTATTGTTGTCCACTATATATTTAATTTAGTCTGCCCACAGTCCACATTGACAGATTGCATGGGGTCGTCTGTTTTGTCTATACATTGTTTACGGTGAATCTCATCGGCTTTTTTTCTTGGCGAGTCTGGTGGTTGACTAACAACAGTTCGGTGAGCACACAGGCTCACTGGTGGAGCAACCGGTGAATAAAACAACGCGCCCACTGTATCACCCTGCTCGGCAAGCTAATAGCAGAGTAATGCAATAGGTTGTGTGTTAGCGCCATTCAAAAATAAAATAAACAATCGTGGATTATTTGTTTAACCATTCTGATTATGTGTATACCATATGTTTAAATGGTAACAGCTGATTTTTTTTTTTTTTAAATCTGGCTTTTTGTACATTAAACATGATTTGACTAGATGACAATATAAAAATAAAATACTTAGTTATCATCTGCAATAAATTCGCCCGATGTTTAATTTGTAAACTATTATTGTGTTATTTTATATACTGTTATTTTTGGCTTCAGAGTTACTACGGGGTCAGTAAATTAAAAAAATAAAAATAAAAAACTCCCCGTTTATTGGCACTGGAAACCTGGTAATCCTAAACTACAAGGGCAGAGCGAGAAACTGAAGCTCTGGTAGAAACTCAGACACCAGAATCTTGCCCAACTCGACAAAACTCGCAAAATAGTAAAACATATTCATTTTTTTTTCTCAAATTACTTTGTTTAATGCCGATATTAGGAGAACCGTGCCGAATTGCGCAAACTGCATTTTCCTACTGTTGGCATTCAAGAAATGTACTCAAGTGCTTCCCAGTGCTTTCTTCCACAGCAATGTGTAATAATCTAAAACATTCTATATTAAAAACCAGAGCAATACATCAATACCTGGTTTCTTTCAATATGTCTTGCAGGATATTGTAAATACCAGTTTCACACACCACATAAACGAACCGAGTGCACTTGCAAACTGCATTATGATCACAAACAGAAAAAATCCGAAAGGAGGAAGAAAAAAAAAACTTGTATATTCATTCATGATGGTTTGTAATTTCCGTATGTTTAATAATGTGTACTGTAACCAAAAAGAGTCCACGTCTCAAATAAAAAGTGGCTGCGAAGCCTTTCAATATATGTTATTGTAGTTATTTCAGCCATTTAACGTGCTCATATTGGCGTGCTTGTCACAAAATGAAAATACTGTATTCAAGATTTGAAAATGTATGTGTACAAATGATACTCTGTTTTTTACAAGCAAACTCGCAACCGAGCTGTTAGCAACGCTAAAAGGTTAACTGATTTATACTAATCATAATAGTAAACGCTGTTCAAACAATAATCATCAAATCGTTCTCAGATCGTTGTCACCTGTAGCCTCTCCCAAGTCAGCACCAGTCTTACTGTTGATACGAACAAGACTTAAACTGTAAAACAACTGCCATGTCGAGGGAACGAGTATTACCAACTGCACTTTAGTATGTATGTAGTCTCAGATGTTGACTGTACACAGATACGACGTGCGCGGGAAAGTCCGGATGAGTTCAATTACGCCGTCATCGAGTATTTTAAAAATCGGTTTGTAAATTCGTTTTTTTAAATATCTTTTTAGCTGGCCCATTTTCCTTCGTTCATAAAACAGCAGCCATGTGGACTATACTTTATACAGTTAAAAAATGTTACCCGCCCAGTTGGGCCTGTGATGCTTCATAGCTACCGGACCAAAACTGCGCTCTCTACCGGCCCCGGGCCGCCGGGCCATGGTTAATGACGAACCCTGTCTTAGTCTATGGCTTTCTGTTAAGTGATGTTTTAATGTTCAGCTATTTTGAATGTAATTCAATCCTGTTCATTTCTTGATAGATAACAACGTATTAAAATACTGTATCATTTAAAAAGAGAGTTGCTTGAGTGTAAACACTGTCCCATGTCCCAGGGGAAAGATCATTTAAAATATCATGTTCACAGGCTCAGGTTTATTACATTATATAAAATCCACATGTTGTTTGTTATGTTGTATACTGTCATAACTTCTCATTAAAGCCTCTGTGGGATTTGGCTTTGTATGTATTTTTTTTTTTTGTAACTGTAGAGCTTTTTGAAAAGTTAGTGCTTTAAGTCTTAGGAGTATGCAGGGTTTTATTGCAGTATGCTGTGTTTCCTTTATTACACTAGTTCCAATCTTTTAAAAACAAGACAAAAAAAAGCTTGCTGGCCCAGTGTTTGTGCGATGGACCAGCCACATACCGGTCCACTCTAAACTGGACCTGTACCGGACTTGCATAGAATTGGACCGGACAACTCACGGAACCTGGTCCGGTCTGCATTCCTATTACTGGGCAAATACTCGCAAGGAAAATGTTTGCTATTACCTGCCATTACCTAAGACCAAATTGGTTACCTGTAAATAAACCAAATCCAAAAAAAATGTGTGTTCCAGTTCAAACTAATTCTGGAATTTTCAGAAACTGCTTCCGTTTTCTACCTGTATATGATTCCCCTGTGTGATGACAAAGGGCACCCTCACAGGAGTTTTATTGTAGATCTTTTTGAAACTGCATATTTTTATTTATTATTTTTTTGCTTTTTTAATTAGAATTTTCCTATGCTTTAAAGATCACCTTCACCCAACATACAGATACAAAATATTTTCATGGTTACCAGCGAATCAGATTAAAACCAGAATGTCATGCTTTCTTGGACATAAATAATAATACAATTTTGAAATAGTACTGCAAATTAAATAATTCCATTGCAATGTTGTTAAATAAACAGATAACATTAGAATACATAGACAGTAGTACCATTCTTTTACATTAATAGTTCTGTTTTTTTTTTTTTTTTAATAAATAATATGAAACACTAGTGAATTAAGTATCCATGCAATATCTGCTTCTCTTAAAACACAGAAAACGCAGAAACAGGAATGTTATTGATAAAGTTTGTGACATTCACTGACCTCTGACCTATTTCTGTATATTACAGTCAGGGGACTTCTTGGATTTCAGATCATAAGAGATTTAAAATGATTTCAAAACTTTAAAATACAGTTTTTTTTAAAAATAAGAAGGTATTCCACAGTAAGCTTTTAACAGTGGTCAATACAGCTACAGTGAGTTCTCTGGTTAGGCAAGCACTTGACTGAAACAGTAGATAAGTCATAATGGGTTTGAAAATGTATTGATATTGGAACCATCCTAAGCTTGCATCTCTCATACCTCTTACTAGGGAGTGCTGATGTGGCCAGGAACAGAGGCAGTGGCCTTTTATACAGCGTCCTTTAGGAAATCAGCAGCCAGCTAAATTGGTCCCTAGCTGTCTAGTTAATTCTGACTTTCTGTAGTGAGCACCCTATTGGTATTCTCTGTACAAAACTACAAAACTTAAAATGGAAAACAGCTAGTTCTGAAGGAGTGATATGGAAATTTGAGTGTAAAGTAAAAACCCCTAGGGTGTATAGAGTTTTTAAATAATACAGAATGTGAGACGAGTCTTTCACTGCAGGCAAATATATGGCATTGAAATTGGAGAAAGAAAACAAGAGAAGGAAAATATATGCCTTTTTATTTTTATTCATGTGAGGGTTGAAAAAATAAATAAATTGCAAAACCTGCCATATAACTGTAAATAGAGTCTGTGGTTACAATGGGTAGCGAGGATGATTCTGAAGCTCTTTAAATAGCTCTGCAGTAGTGGACCTACTTGGTATTAACATTACTTAGTTTAAGTTATTGAGTATATCAGATTCTGGAGATATAAGGGAAGTATCTGTCTGTCCGTTCATCTGTCTGCCTGTATGTCACACTTACATTTTTTCATATACGTAGATAATAGCTTATCATAGTGTCTCTTGCCCACCTTGAAGTTACACATATATAGATATAGTAAAATATTATGGTCTATTTTAAATAGGGGTAATTACTAGGGGGTGGGCAACGATATGAAAATTGCATGTCGATGCCATGCACATATTTTGATATCGATAATATCAAAGTCTTTCAAAACACAGAAATATAATAACACAGTTGTAATATGAAACATATAAGTTAACAGATGTGAAAAGCAATAACTTATTTTTTATTTAGTGGTGTTTTGCTTCACCATATCCATTCAGAAAAACAAGGTCTTGGCATATTGTTTTACTATTCCATTATCAGCCACCTCAAAACCAAAATATTTCCTTATAGCATGCAGATTTTCTACCCAATCTGGATGTAATTGAATCATCAGCTGCTCTGGGTATACATAAATGCTGGCTCACAACACCTCTAAAAGTATTAAGTACGGTGTCATGCTGAATTATGCATTATTTTGAGATGTGTTTTGATATTTCAAAATTACATCTCATTTATAATACCGAAAGTTCACATTTTAAAAATACATTAACCACATAGACACAATACAATGAACCGCTGACACATGCACATATCTCAAAATAATGCTGCATGCAAATAGAGTTTGGTACCTGTGTGGTGTTTGCCTACGAGACTGACAATGATTGGCATGCATAGGGTTTTTTTCTATCTTAATATAAAATCAATTTGATTATACTGCATTTGTTTTTTTTTAGCCGTATTAGCAATAAAAAGTATGTCTGCAAGCGTGTTTTTTTTTTTTCAATCCCACGCTTTTGTGATATAGAAACTATTGACAATATCATATCAAAATGTCGATACTATATAAAGAAGAAAGGTTGTCAGTCTGTCTGTTCCTTTATGCATCCTGACCCCGTAGAAGCCAGTGCAGCCAAACTTTGCATGGCCTCCTCTTTCATCCAGGGGAAGGTTGAGAGCTATGTTTGGATTTTGACCTGTGGGTACTTTATTTAGTAACCCCATTGCTGGATCACTACAGTAGCCATGCATCTCAAATTAAAGAAACCCACAAAACCAAAAAAATAAATAAGAATAACTTTTTTTTTAAAAAAATTTAAAAATGGCAAAAAAAAAAATAAAAATATTGTTAAAAAAAGGGAAAGGGTTTCCAAGTGGATTGTGCAACACCCAAGATCAATAACTTATAGGAAACCATAAGGCTACCGTTCCCCAATTTGTCATGCATGAAATACTGAAATATTGAATTTCCCCGGGCAATGCCAGGTACTTCAGCTAGTACACTATATTAAAATAATGAAGGAAATAAATGAATGTTAAACCCTTAAAATAATATCGCCTGTTGGGATCAGAGTTGATTTTTTGCTGTGTTTTGGATTAATACCCGGCCCCTAGGGGAAGTAATATCATTGTATCTACCAACTAAATTCGCTACTGGTTAATGTACAGTAGGTTTGTATTACTGAGGAGCTTGGAGGCATGTTTTCTGTGGATACAGAGAACAGATATTAGCAATTGTAAAGTCACTCTCCTAAATGCTTGGAATGGGAGATTGTGGGCTCAGGCACTGTGCCAAGAGTTATAGTAAAAATACTGTAACCTGTGCAACAGGACTCGTAAAACAGATTGATGACAACTGCAAAAATGTTGTACAGAATTGTGGTCTTATTGCCTATGAATAATACCATTGTAAAGGGTAGATCTCAGAGAGGAGTTAAAAAAAAAAAACAGCCATACAAACCTGAGTTAGCAGCTGAAAATATATAAGCCCACTTGGGGAAGAAGGGAACACTGTTAGCATGGAGACCGTGGTTATTCTACAGTCTAGGTGGTATTTAAAGATCAATACCACATTCAATTACCTGTACCCAGTTTCCGAATATATTCTGAGTTACCAGACAGTATTATATCACGCCCAGTGTGTCCAATGGAACCATATCAATGCTGAAACCTTTTTAGTGAAACTGGCTGAAGAGAGAGGTTTCTTTTGCCCTTAACAGATGGCAGTGTTGCTGGTGTTTCTTTGCAACAGACGTCTTCACTTCAGCCAATTTCTCCCAGTTATATACTCTTTCCTTGTAAAGGTGTAATTTATTCCTGGAATTTCTGTTTATATCTAGTTATTTTGTGTAAAAACTAAATGATGTTGTCAAAATCGTGTGGTAGATGGAGGGTTAACAAGGTCTTCCGTGTAAAGTTTGATTAATTGGAAAACTGCCAGTTTTTGTATTTCTGTTTTGTTTCCCAGGCTGTTACAGAGCTTTATAAATATATAACCTCACACTGCTGCACGCTCAGCTGATTTGCTCATGGTTTGGTTTAAATGGGAGAATATTTTACATTGCAGCTGAATCTACTTACATGTAAAGAAACTTTACAAACAGGCCAGTAAGTGTACAGAAGAACTGAACAGAATTTGAATTATACTTCCTTGTAAAACTCAGCTTCAATGTGTGGGGAAATGTAGCTTTAAATACGCAGCTGATGAAACTGAATATATGTATTGGTGTTCCTGGGATGAGGTCTGATTCAGATGCACAATAATACCACGTTTACAGATTCCAAACTGCTCCTGACAGCTTCTGCAGATGCCTTGGCAACTCCAGCAGATTCCAGAATGTGTTGGTGCCTGTAGTAAAGTGCCACTATGTCATTTGTTGACCTTCTACAATACCAGCAAAGGGTCAACCTTTTAATTTTTTTTATTTTTATTTTGTGTTTTCATTTTGCAATTTAAAAAAGTTAAGAAGAGTTTGTTCTGTCACTTCAAAAGTGTGATTAAAAAAAAAAAATCAGGGTGGAATATGTTCTGCTTTTGCTAATAAAATTTAGCAAGAATCAATTACAGAGTTCAGTGGGAAAAGTACAAGACCTGAAATAAGTATAATAATGAATACCAAACAAATCCCCAGCAAAGATCTTAGTAGAATATGGTAGAGGTAGAGGTCAAGGATGGGAATAAGACTCATATTGCATAGCAGCTCCACCCATTCAAGTTTAACAAAAGCTTGATTAGCTACACTATGTATGTTACATGTTTAGGTGTGTCCTATTAAAACTCGTAGTAAAACCAGGAATGGATCAGACAATGGGAGTCTTATTTCCATCTGTGTTAATGCAGTATAATTTACTGCCAGTGCTCTGTTAGTAAAGTATTGACAAGCACATATGCATAATGCATTTAGCTGTGCAAGAAATATTTAAAAACATAAAACACAAGAAAACGAGGAAACCTGTGTTTACTGGATAGATTTTGAAAGATGAAAAAAAGTATTTGGTGGTGCAATCTCTCATTTCTTAAATTTAGAACAATTAGCTATACCAAATGTAAGATATACTTTTTTGTTTTTAGACCCCCATCTCAATGCAAACTCTTCTGTCTCCTAAGAATAACTATTGTCGAAAAATGCTGGTAAACTCCTGTAGTATTCATTTAAACTTAATCATCTTGTAGACATATCAAGTGCATGATTTTTTCTCAGTAGATACAGAGGAGGAATTTACTGTATAACCTAGTCTAATGTTCATGTCCTACTGTAGTATGTTTTGAATGTGAAGAGAAAAAAATATGGCTTTTAAAGAGTTAATTAGTCTGGAAGTGTATGGGATCCAAGGGAAGTGCATTACATTGACCCTAGGAAGGGTACAGATCTGCAGTAACTGTGTGGAAGCAGCAGATGGCAGCGTTCATGTGTTATTCAGGAAAGCTGCACATGCATGAGGCTGCAGTCTGGAAGTAATTGAAACATAATTAATTAAACTGTACAAGGACTGCATGCTTCACACTTCCCCTTTTATCAGAGTTCTTTAAAAAATCAGGAACGGACACAGTGACCCTCAGGCATACATTTGCTTCCACTTTGACAGGCAGATAAACCACTTATTTACAGAACTCTGGAGTAAACAAATGGATTAATTAGACAAAATGTGTGACATTTTCATGTGATTTAAGTAGGCATCAGCTGCCACCTTAAAATTATTTAGCTTCTCCTGTTAACTTGATTATAGGTTGAAATGCAAAAGAAACAAAGATTTAAACACCAAACGTTTACTCCAAATCAACTAAACATGTTTTGAAAATAGCCTGCAGCTTATGTATACTTAAAACTTGTTTAATGCTATGTTCCCTTATATGGTAGGTTGTAAAGGCTTCCTGAGGCATTTAAAAAATGTGCCCCTTTTTTTTGACTTGCAAATTATCTTTTCATCACAAGATTTAAAATAAATCTTTGGAAACCATGTTAAATTTCAGAAGGAATACAAAGGTATATATTGTTACTTTGAAATAAGACATTTAACAGTTCATCTTTAAATGAGCATCCCCCTTGACTTGCTTTATGTGTTATAGGCTGCATGCTTACTTTCCATAAATCTGTTAACATGTGGTCAGCAGTGGTAGGTCATTCAGAAATAACTTTTGTCACAAGAAATCCATTTATTTGATTGTTAGCTAGCCTTCTTCCTAGACAGGAGACGCCACTGGATATTGCTATATCAGCTTTTACTGTAAACATGAAGCCTGTTTCAGACAACACACACCGACACACTAACGTAGAGCATGGCCACTAATCAATTATTCTGGAGAGGGAAGTCACTGATTACTTAGAGTGGCACTGGTCACAGCCTTAGGGGAGAAATGCAGCAATGCAACGGTTCCCTAAACTGCTGACTTACCGTTTACAAAAAGAAATGGCTGATTATGAAGGATTTGGAATCTACAAGCTGCAGATGTCTTTCTGTGAATAGCTTCTGTTGCTGTTTAGAATACGTTCGCTGTCAAGTCACAGTTTGAACATCAGCAGAAACATTAGCTGGTATTTCTAAAATGAAAGTTGCAACACTGCTGGATGTAATTAAACATACTGTGGTACTTTTTCATTAGCACCACCTCAGCCATTTTAAAATACTGTACTGCTAAGTGCTTCCTCCTCATTCTTGCTTAGTAAAGAGCATTAAAGGGATGCAGCAGCTCAAGGTTTTAAAAGTGGTCCAGTTTGCTTTTCCTCTTGGAAGAGCTTTTGGTTATTTGCTGTTTGATGCTTCAGTTTGGAAGAAAGACAGAGAAAAAGTTGAAATTGCTCCTACATGGTATCCAATCCCTTCATGTGTTCAAACTCACCCCAGTCTTCCACCGTGTGATCTGCAGCAAAGGTTTCATGCTGCAGGTATCATTTTATTCACAAATCTTGAATTTAATGAATGTCAAGCAACACGTGCAGAACCAAGTTGAATATTTTCGATGTGGGTAACAACCTTCTTAAATATGCTTAAAAAAAAAGAGCTTAATGATTTAATTTAATTCGTATTTGTATTTATCAGGTATCTTTTATAGCCCCGTTATATGATCTTAAGTAATGTTTTGTGGCCTTTTTGGCCAAACCTTCAGAACTTCCTTGAAAGAGTCTCCACAGGGATTTGAATATTTTTCTAAGCACCTTACATTTCGAGAGCTTTGTAGTAAAGTATGGCCTATAAGAGCCTACTTTGTTTCATGTCTGTTCGCATAGCATTGAGGACGTACATACATGTCGACTTTCACATTATCTCTATGTTTTACATTGATTAGAAATGTCTGTGCATGCCTCTTTGTGTAGTGATGCCACAGAAACAATAACCTCTATGCTAAGCTTACAGTTACAGTCCCCTGCAGGGCTTGGCATACAGCAGTTATTCAGAACTCAGCTTGGCTAGCTTATGGGGAAAGCTTCCCTCAGTGACTGAGAAGGAAGAGCTGCACAATTGGAACCCCATAGTAGTAAAACAGCAGTGCTAACTTAGCCATGTCAGGATTAGCTTCAGGACCGCTGATCCCTTTATTGTGCTGAAGGTTCCTTTTGTTCTTTACATCTTTTTTTTTTTTTTAACTTTAATTATTGCTGATTTTTCAGGTACCTCACTATATATGTGTATAATTTATAATTGTTTAAATTCCTTGTGCCGTATCACTTTTTGCTCTTCAGGTCATGGCGTTGAAGGGTGTAGCTTTTATATACAATAAATACGTGGCAGATTCATTTGTTACACAAATGGAACCTGTGTCATGTGAGCTCATTTACATTAAAGTCTGTGCTGCATATTGCAGGTGAATTTTCTTTCCAACTCCTGTATTTCCCTGTTTTTCGCATCTCGGCCACTAATTCTGCATCGTGAGACGACTCTTTCGTTGTTTATCATTGCCCGATTTCCCTAAATTCTTTGTTGTTCTGTTCATCCTATTAACATTTCTTCACCAGTTTTGCTGTGTCATCCTTTAAACAAAGTCTTACTGACCACTGTTCTCTAAACACGTCTCACAAACCACCCTCTCTTCCACATTTGAATAAGAACACATTTTGAAATGGTTGGTTCCCCACACAGTTTCAGAGGATAAATAAATAAGATGATTGCACAGGCCCTTTTTTTAGAGCTATGATTTTAAAAGTTTCACTTCCTCATCACATGAACAGGGCCCATATTAAAAGCAGCCAACATATTTTGAGTGAAATGCCTTTTGCTAAAGTAGATAGAAGCATAATTGTAGAAAAAAAAGTCCTGTTCTTCCAAGGTTTTCACATGTCATTACATTATAATAATTACAAATCCTAATTGACTTTCTTTGGTCTTTCTCCATGACCGGAACCCGCTGGAATGGAGGAAACAAAGTCTTGTTACATAGACTGTCTTACTTCCTTGTGTCGCTGTTGATTACAGAGTTGCTTGATTGTATTGGAACAGTTCAGGCTGCTTCAGTCCAAGCTAGTGGATGTTTATTCCAAAGAGTAATAAAAGAAAGTTGGACTTTAAAGGAGATCTGCTTTCAAGCTATATCGTTAGTTTAGTTTGAGTCTGTGTTAGCCAATGTCAACAAAAAGAAGTAATCTTGATAAATGTAAATATTGTATTCACTATAATATCTTAGCACCTTTTAATAATTGTATAACATATGTACGCTACTAAGTTACACTACAAGTATCCCTATCTAAGCATAATTTACTTATTTTCTTAATATGCTGTATTGTATTGCTTTACATCATCTATTTTTCCTATTCCTTTTGGCAATATTGCCTCAGCGGAATATCTCGCCAAGGCTGACTTGAGCATGCCATTGCCAAAAATGAAAGTACATTTTTGGGGTACTACATTCACTTTGAGTTTGCTGGGTGTAAGACACCCATTGCACAGCAGTTTTAGTCCTTCCAGGTTTTCCTTTGAGTCTTAATGATAAAATACCTGCAAAAGATGCTGTGTCTAATTAAGCTCACACTAAAAGCTGGAATGGCAATGGGTGTCGTACATGTACCCTGCAGTTGCGTGTACATTAGTTGAGGCTTGCATACATTTTGTGTGTGTGTGTGTTTTTTTTTTTCCCCAAACTGACAATGAACTGAGATGCAATTAATTTTCCTAGAAAATACAGGAAGAATGATATACTAACAACAATCAGCAAAATTGTCTTAGTTTTGGATGAACATAACATATAACTTTAAATCATAAAATTTTCAGTAGTACAAAAAAGAAAAGTGTTGATCCAATTACTTTTTTTTAACGCGAATGAAAACAATTTTGAGCAACTTCATTGACAAAAAGACAAATTAAATTAAATGTCTAATCTTGTTTAAGTGTCGTTTTAGTTTTGCTATGAGCCATATACTATACCATCTCCTATTTGTAATCATATTCTGTAGGTAAATCTAACAACCCATTCACCCATATTTATGGTTACACAACCGCATTGCAGTACTTTGTTATTGCTTTGTTATACAGGTGGGTTTATATCATCTGATTGGTTGCCTCGAGCACCAATTCAAGGAAAATGTGTCCATTTACCACACTGCTGCCAGCATCAATGCCAAAATGTTAGCGCATTTTTAATAGCACATTGCCTGACTAATTTTTTTATTACTTGGAAAGCAGTGTCTACTGACTTTTTGGATGTTTTCTATCATATTGCAAAATTTCATTTTCAACTCTGCCCAAACGTCTGTTTTCATTGACAACCGCAGCTAGCTGCCGAAGTCAACAGGAGACCCAGTAAGTTTACTGTTTTACTGGGAGAAATGGCTATGTTATAACATTGGTAGAGAAATCTGAGATGTCAGTCAAACGTTATTTATGGTGCTGTCGGTGGCTGAACGAAGGTGAACGAAATCTGACCTGTAATTGTGAAATTCCATATGAGTAAAATCTGTAATATACCAAATCAAACCGGCTCAATGGACTGTCTAAAATTGTCAGACAGGTCATGTTACACGAGAAATATTAATGTACAGGAACTGTTCAGAGTGGCCACTACAGAAAGTTGCTCCTTATTTCCATTATTTATTTAACTATAGGTTTGACTGGTTAACCTGAAATGCCTGATGGCAGTGTTATGCAATAATTGACTGGAAATCCCAAGCCAACCTAACCTCTGCTAGCACTCTCTACTGCATGTTGGCTTTCAGTAGTCTGTTCAGCCAGTCAGTTGTTTATGCAACATAGTGGCAACCAATCAGAATACAAACATTTTCCAATTAGTGCTACATGTCCCAAGGTATCTTCAAAGGCTGAGCTGCAAAACCCAAAAATGCCACTCTTGCAGCCCACAGTACTTAAAGTTGTCAGGGTTTTGTCTTTAATGCAAGAGACTTAAGAGAAAATGTTACTAATAATAACAATCTATTATTATTATTATTATTGGGCTTATAATAATGACTACTACTGATGTTGGATTACCCCGCCATACATATTAAAAGATATAACCACACATTATAATTCATTGTAAATTACTAGATTTAAAATTTAAATAAAAAAAATAAAAAAAAAAAAATATATATATATATATATATATATATATATATATATATATATATATATATATATATTACACTATTTATATATCTCTTTTATATTTTTCTTTACTCTTACTGTTTATGACATTAACTTCAGTTCATAGTACAACAAACAAATCCAGCCTTTTTTTATGAAACCCTGTTGAGTTCACACATCAGGACATTTAATTTATTCTTCACAATTCTATACCTACAGAGAAATATTGAATTATCAGCTAATACAATAATAAAACTAGTATTTTGAAGTAATAATTAATAGCTGCTATAGACTAGGTAATTCAACCCCAAACTGATCTATAGTCTGAACCATTACAAGAAAATGTATGCTGATAGCAGCTATTGAAACCAAACTTCAGTATCGTAATCTTGTGACAAGTGTGTAAAACATGCAGTGTATTAAAGTATCAAAACATAAAAGAACCACTAGACAAGCATGGTACAGGTTATCATTCATCTGTAAAAATCACTGAACACCATCCAGTCCCAACTGGTTCAGAGTCTACTGCAATAGAAATTAACTATCAATACACTAAAAGCATCCCAACTCCACATGATTGCTTCCGTGGGCTTGTGCTTAATGCGTTCTGTTGATCTGAAACCAGTTCCTTTTGGTGTTTGTGTTACTGTTAAAGTGAGACATGTAGTATCTGTTACTCTGTTGGCTGATGATAACATTTACCGGTTCTTACCCAGTAACATACAGCAAGGGCACTAACTGGCACCTTAGAGGATTTCAGTTTCCAGAGCTGTTAAATTGTTTTGTTATCTTTCAAAATACTGCTAAGATAGGTATTTCTTCTCATATTGCACAAATGCTTAGATGTTGAATCCCTGTGCATATTAGCCCATGTGAGAAATTCAGTAGATAAAGGAGCATGGATCTCTGCCAAATTTTGAAAATAATCTAGCTACAGTAAGTATGCATTTTAGTTTTCAGGGTGTATGCCAAAAGAAATGGCACTATCTTTATTCCCACATGACAGCACTTAATTGCAAACAGGTGGCTGGACTGCTGTTCCAACAATGCATAAGAGATGAATAAGTACAATTTAAAATTAGAATCTGATACAAATTCACTTCCAGTTTGGTAGGGACAGAAAGAGCCTAAAAAGAGCCATTTCTGCTTTAAAAAAAAAAGGAAGCTGACATTTTGCTTATAATAACTGTATTGACGGCTGTGTTCTGAACGTTTTTATATGGTTATAACTATTGTGGTAGTGTTTGTGTTGTTTATTAAGGGTAGAGTGTGTGTTTCTAAAAACTTGGGTAATAGGCCTCCCCTCTCAATCACAACTGAATCATCATAGCTCCAGTTTGCATTGCAGTGCCACACAATAACAGGTCCCCTCAGAATTCTGCTCTTCTTTCTGTTCTGTGATTGACAAATTAGTGCCAACGTGCAACAATATCGCCTCTTCTGTCATTTTTTATTTTATGTTCACAGCAGACACGTCTGTTTTTAATGTTTTAGCTGAAAGTCCACAAGGTCCAGCTGCACACCCACGCATGATAAACAGTGTTTTATTATCGAGGCAAATGGCAGATTATATAATCTGTGCTGCAAGGGGAAAAATAAGATACTCAATCTATAGTCAATCGATTATTCTATCCATGAATAGTCATTTACTTGGCATGTATACGTCCTTTCTATGAATTAGACTTTTGCACCACCTTGGCACAGTTGGCAAGTTCTGCCTGAGAGAGGCCCAATAATTGTAGCCAGTATCATTGTCTCTCAACTAAATTAACACATTAGTAGCTATTTGTGTATAAATTAGAAATTTGCAGCAATAGCAAGTACACAGAAGGTAGCAAAATTATCCAAGTCAGGAGGGTGTTCTCCAATGAACTTTAAGCAGTTCATGCAGCTGGAATAAGGTTGTTTCTAAGTACAATTGGAACATGGCGCTGCATAGCATAGTATGCACCAACAGCTTTCTGTTGCACGTCCGAAAGGAGTTCCAGTCATCCTTTTGGTTCCAGTTGTCTACCATCAGCTGCCAAGTGTATTTGTTAAATCAAACTTGGTGGATCTGACCCATAAACCATTCAATAAAAGTGAGCAGTTTGAGTGTTGCCAAATTAGAAACAGCTGTTGTGAACAAAAAAAGAAAAAAAAAAACCTGGCAAATACCCAATATACAGTAAGTTACATCAACATGGTATTCCTGTGTATCTACTTACAAACAAAACTTGTTTGTAGTGGTTGTAGTGGTTCATGTTTGCTAAAGCTGTCTTACTGAGCTTAAATAGAGAAGAGAAGGGTGTTCAGAAAGTACAGAATAACAGCCTTGCTTTGAACTATAGTGACTGGCCAATGTCACAGATTTCGTATTATAAATATTTCAAACGGAAACAAACACAAACATTACATTGCCCAGTTTTAGTTATCACTTTGTTTAGTAGGCCAAACATTTTAGGCAAGGTTTGCTTTCGGGTGTAAATATTTTAAATAAAGTCAAAGTAAAAACAAATAGAAGTGACTTATTTGGGTGTTTCAAGGAAGGAAACAATGCATTAATCTGTTTAAACAGTCTGAATTGTTGGGGAGATGATATGCACACCTTCATAGTCCTTGATTAGCTCCACTCATTGGTAAATGAACATACCGGTGGTCACACGTTATTGCCTGATGATGCACCAGCTCCAGACAAGAAGGCTTTAACACTGTCTCACAGGTCTACAGGCTGCACGCTATTGAACCTGTTAGCATGCAGGCAACAGCTGCTTGCAGAGGACAGTGCCCCTTCAAAACAATAGGGAAGTGCCTCATATAGTGCTTAGCTTGGTGTCCTTTGGGTGCAGATGACTTTTAAACAGAAAACAAAAACCACAGACGGGAGGGGGCTGGTTGGTGCCGCAGGCTGATTTACATGTTTCATGGTTAGAATCTAACTCGGGCCACCCAAGTGAGTTTGTGGGTTTCAGTTGAGCCTCTTGTTGGTATGGGTTCAGGGAGAATTCAGGTCAAGACTGAGGTGTGCCCATAGAGCTGTGAGGGGAATTATGAGAGAGCATATTTGGGAATTTATTTGAAAGCAAAGGGTAACATAACTTTTTCAGTGTGAAAGACAAGAGCTTATAAGGTTAATAATACAATAGGTTTAGCTTTCCGCATTAAGTGAATTGCCTCTCAGACAGGCTTACATTGACTAATTATGCTGCATTACTTTATTTACAGGTAAGAGATGTGTGTTTATCAGTATTGGAGTAGCACATGTTTTTTTTTCTGTGGATGGCAAAAAAAATGCCAATATACCTATATTCTGTTCTGTAACGAACAGAAAAATAACCTTGTTTTAGTAATCAAAATTGTGATGCAACATTTTTAAATAGTTACATGGTAGGATAAAGAGCATATTCCAGCTATCCCAAGAAACTTTATAGGGAAAATTGCCATCGGCCTTAATTCTTCCAGCACATTCAGTTCTAGAGTATATATTTAGTAGAAAGTGATGTAGTAGGAAGATTAATACACATTGAAATCATTAAAAGTGCACAGATGTTTGGAATTTACTAGATGCCAATTTTCAGATAGGTGCAGATCTTTAAAGGTTATCTTGACTGACTGGTTGCTGCTCACCAGTCTTTGCTTAACAATTTTATAGTCTGTCAGACAAATTAACGATGGATCCCTGAGATCAAAGTTCCTCTTTACTTCCTGCCAGCTGTAGTGGGGCCTAAACTATTTCTGTCGAGGAATTATAAACTGTGAATCATGAACAGGGATTCACTTGGCTGCCATTTATGATGATAAGAAATTTTTGTCAGAAGTTGCAATTGGACATGTAAATGTAAGTTTAAAAGTAGAATTTTAGTTTGTTTATAACTATTTTAGTTCATAACTCTCTCAGTACAATACATTTTTTAAAAATCTGTGAAAGTCTGGAATTTGTGGTAATAAATGTATTGAAACTGTTCACTTTCAATTGTGTGAATGAGGCTGACATTTTGAAGTACCTCTAAGGTGTTGTTTGTCTAATTCAAAATGATCATCATAGAAATGACAGTTTGACTCATTATTGTGCCTTACCTTGCTTCAGTCTTGAGTGCTTGTGAATTTAGTACTCATTTATTTACAGATTAACACATTTATATATATATATATATATATATATATATATATATATATATATATATATATATATATATATATATATATATATATATATATATATATATATATATATATATATATATATATATATAAATAAATATATATATCTTTATTTTATATATAAATGTGTTAATTTGTAAATAAATGAGTTTCTTTTTAAAATGCTGCTTGCATGCAAGCACCAATACAAGGTGTTATATCTGGGATTTGTGGGCACCATTGTGTCATATCCCAGCCCCCCTCTTCTATTTTTGGGCTTACATTCTGTTTTTTTTTAATTGCAAATTATTTTTTATTCCAAATTGTGCTGGCCTACAATACCTAAAAGCGCTGATACTTGTATTTTGTAGTGAGAATACATATGTTTTTGTGAGAGTATCTTGCAAAAGTTTTGGAACCACAGCTGTAGAAATACTTTTTTTTTTTTCCTTAGCTTACTTCTTAATTAGAAGTCAGGTGAAAGCTGGCCTCTTGAAAGAACCTTGCATCCAGCAGACCTCCAGCTTTGATTTAGATTGCTTGCTCACCCTCAGCAGCTGAGTGACAGTGTTGCACATAATTATTTTTTCAATTCCCTCGTTTTTGCCAGAGATTTCCATGGCAGTACTTTTAACACCATGCTGGGACTGCAAGGCGTGATTCATAGAAGTAAAAAGTCTACTTGGCGTGCCATTGCGTTGTTTGGCACAAAGTGTCTTTTATTAATTGAAGATATTATACAGTGGGTAGCCCATTTACAAACAAATCATCATACCCTACTGTGACGAAGTGCCCGCCCCTGTGTATATTATCTGTTATGTGTTGCGTGTGGTGTGTTTAACTGTTGGTGTGTAGACATTGGTACACAGGATATAAACGGGTCTGTGTAACACGAGTGTTTAAAATGTATATTTGTATTTAGGCATGAGGATTGCACACCACTTCACGTGCAAGTAAAATGTAGTAGTGAGCACAGGGAATTGCACTTTATTAATTCACGTGCTGGGATTCAATTGAATAATTAATAGGTAATTGAATCCCAGCACAACAGTATATATAGATGCACGTTGTCACATATTCACGGTTGTGTGTTCGGGAGTGGAGAACGGGGGAGAGAGAGAGAAAGAGAGAAAGAGATAAGCAGATAAGCATAATTCTAAGTCTCATTGTTTTGGTGTGGCGTTCGTCCACTCTGTGTTTTGTCAGTGTATTCATTTTGTTTGTCTATTTATTTTGGCCTCATGTGCCATGTCCTGTTTTTGTATTGTTACAAACCTTTTATTTTCTGCCTGTTCATTATTAAACTGCTCATCAGCGCCTTCACCATTTCAACAGCTCTGTGCAGAGTCAGTTCCTGTTTCTGGTCTGTCGTCACCCACTTCGGCTGTCCTTGTGACACCTACAAATGAAGAACTAAGGGAAGTGCTGTTTGATCTACAAGATCTTCCTAAAATATTAGGAATAACTGGGATTTTAAGCACATTTTTGAGACCAAATGGAACATTGATTTATTGCCTTTCAAGGTCACAAAATGTCTTCTTCAATAATCACACCCACAGATAAGATCTTTATCAGATCACAAATTACTGAGGCTTCATAGGGAACAATTGCAAACATTCTTGAAAACAGACTTCACTGAGATTCCTACAGATTTTAGAGGAATTAGTCATTGAGGAACAGTCAAGTAACACCCCACTACAACCTAATACTTTGCAGAACCTTCAAATAGAATTAGTAGTGATTTAGCTTTAAGGTATTAGTTTATTCACCAGAAGATATGTTGACCAGCATGGTATAGACTAGACATTTTACATTTACTGGGCCTTCCAACTTTATCTTGACAAACCACAAACCTGTGAAGACAGTCTCGCAGTGACTGGAGAGTTTCCTAATCAAATTAGGGAGCTTTAGTTGTTGTTGCTGTTGTTTTGTAATTTGTTTGTTGAGGGTAACCTGAAGAACCAATAATAACTACAGCTTTGAAGCTTATTTCATTAATTTTGACCTTATCTGTGTCCTCTGAGAACAAAATGAAGATTACAATGTTCCCATGTTGTTCAAGTCAAGCCACGAGCCAATGTTTTTGAGCCTCAGTGAGTCATTCATGATGTAATTCTTCACTTTGTGTTAACCATCCAATTCCTTTCCAAAGACTTATTGCTCGTTTCCTTCTTTCCAAGGGTGTTGCTCTTTCATGTTCGTGGGTGCTGCACTTTAAGTAGGCCCCCACTGAGGAGCTCTGAGTGTCTAGACAGGGTCTGCTGTAAATATGACATTTTATTCATAATGATGGAATGATAATAGACAGGCTGAACGTTTAATAAGTAAACTACTTTCTTTCGCTCAAGGATCATGTAGGATTCTTATGTGGCAGACTTGCTGTTCTCAATGACAGTTAAGCATGCTCGAGTTGATCTCACTTGGTGTCTTCTTTTACATCCTTTACAAGGCTGCTTGTAATGGGGAAACAAAAAAATATATTTTAATATTAAAAACATGAGGAACCATTTTATAATGCATAATTTGTTCAGGCATGTTACAAATTGTAAATATTTGTATACCGAGTAATTTTGATGATGGTTATTTTTGGACATTATAATTAATATTTTTCTTTACTGTATAGTCTTTTAATAAAATATATCTCACAATCTAGCTACCTGTATATTTTTAAACATCATTCTGATGGAATGTATACATTTCATGGGAACCTTCGTGAAAAAACAAATACCTCCACATTCTTCTACTTAATGTGTCAGAAACAACCTTTCTTTATACTTTATTGATTGGGAGTAATTCACAATATAGTCATATTTAGAAACACAACAATAATAAACAAAAAAAAGGAAATTGAATAACGTTGCAGAAAACAACAGGCAACATTTATATTATTGACTGTTTTGTGAAAAGCTTTTTTTTTTTTTACCATTGCTAATATATCAAAGAAAAGGGGTAAAACGTTATAATGTCTCCTGTGAAACAGTGGTGTGCAAAGAGTTAATTATTAAATATGAGTAATTACTGTTGATTTTACTAGTTTTATATCGTTTTTATTGTTTTCTCCCTTGTCAGAAAATGGAGGCAAATATTGCGCTGTTGAAAAAAGCTTTCAGAAAACTCCTGGTTTGGAATCAGTGCAGACAATTAAAATGAAATACTCATAAAACATTTAACAAGGAGACATTTCAGTTGTGGTTTGCATTGTTAAAACTTGGATATGCATTCCTATAGAGGAGAATAAAGTCGTGAGAGAGTGGGCTGGAGATTGAATACAGCCCAGAGAAGATTATGAATTATTTCTAGGAAACAGAAACAAACAGCTGTTAACCATTTGGGGGAATCTGCTTTATATATATATATATATATATATATATATATATATATATATATATATATATATATATATATATAAAACAGACTGAAAGTTGTCTGTAGAGAGCTGCCCCCCTTCAATTCATTGTCTCGCCGAATCTTCCTAAAAGATTTGATTCCGTGCAGTAAAAGTCAGGATAACTTCAAAAGTTTTTTGGCTTGACTGACTTTGATTTCTTTTCCACAGGGATGTTTGCTGCTAACTCTTCAATTTGATTTGAGGTCATGCCTGCAGCAGATACATTCAACTCTAAATCTAGCGTGTTCAAACAGAGCTATTATTCGGCTTATTAATCAGAGCTATTATTCAGCTCAATATTCAAGCTATTATTCAGTTACCAAACCCAAGCCTTAACTGCTACTGCTTTATTGTGGATACTGGTGAATGAACAGTATAAACTAAAGAGACTCACATGAGTTGTTAGAGGTTTGATTTCCATAGCCGCAGTGGCAATATTTCGATCTAGATGTTTATATCAATTACATTTTCTCTATTGAATGTTCAGTATGGCAGTGCACTTGAGCATCCTTCTTTAGTGATGCATAACTGCTGTAAGACAGTGTTTAAGGATTTTCCTCACAGATCACATAGACATATAAGTATTTATATAAAAAATATTCCCTGTAGAGTACTTCAGATAGTTTTGTTTATTTATTCCATTCAAAAAATGCAATCTTTAATCACAAAATGAAATTGTAATTGCCAGTGGAAGCATATGATGATAGCAGTGGTTCACTAATACTAACAAGAGGAATATTTAATTCATAGTGTAGTGTTGTGTATTGTAAAAGTTTTTATATCTTGGGGTTGTGGGAATGGGTATCCTGTTACCAAATTTAGGGATGTTTTTCCAGGATCACCTTGGGTTGCTCAAGAACCCCAGAGAAGTTATCTCGGTGTTGCCTAATAGAATAACCACAAGACCACCATGCAGCTCTATTTGGAAGAGTCCTATAACTATAGCAATGGTTGTCATTCACCCATTGCCATGTAAAATTAAATGTGATGGGCTTACTGAGAAGTTAAGCCTAGTCCATAAAGATTGACTCATATTTTTGCATGTGGGTAGGGGATGTGGTGGTCTAGACTCCAATTGATTTTGGGGGTTCTGCAAATCATTACCAATATTACACACTGTGCTACAGCACCAAACAGTGCCCAGCACGCAACTTAAAACGATCCCATTGCTGTGGCAAAAAAGATATGAGCAAACAGGAAGCGCTCAATAGAAGGGGTAGATGGTGAGGCTGACACACACTTAAAATAGACAAATCCCTACCAAGCTGTTAAGTGTCAGTACAAATAATGTGTTTTGGTGTTTTTTTGTGACCCATGTAGTAACTAAAGGTTAATATTATACAGACAGTAAAAAATTATAGCTACTTATAGCCTTGCTGGGTTCTGTTTTTGGACATATAATAATCATGGTACTGATTAGATATTATGATTATCTACTGCCAAGTTTTAAATCAACTAACCAAAGATTGAATAAATGTTTACATTGCCCTAATTTGTGAGCCTACATGATCTGAAAAGTTCTTGTGTAACTAAAAAGGATGTGTTATTATCAGTGTTCCACCTTCAACTCTGAAACACTGAAAGTCAGTCAGCAATAGGGGATGTTTATATTGGACACCAGCTGTTATCAAGGTAGGAATAATACGTTCCACAACTTTTCATGGGATGAGTTATGTATGAATAGCTTTTACTGGGTGAAACTGCTTTCTAGGGTACTGCTACACACTGTGCCTATATCATGTTGTTGGGGGTTTTGTCCCAAATAAAACGTTTTACTTGTAACAGTTTGAGCAAAGGACAAGGTGTTAGGAATTTATTTGCCACTTGATTAACACACTTTCCGTGTATTACCTTGTATTTCATTCACGGTGCCAGTGAAGGTGAAAGGGCACTGTGAAATTCCTGTGTTCTGCCAACTGTCAAGCTAATGATAAGACAACAAAAAAAACTCTTAACTTGCATCCCTGCCTTGTCTTGTATTTCTCTTGCTAAATGAGTGCCTTGACTTCCACAGCCTTCAGTCCACCCATACTCTGATGCAGTTATTTTCTCCAATAAATACTTTACTTATTGTTGGCCATAGATGTAAAAGTGCATTAAAATTTAGGAAAACACCAAAAGGTTTTGCTCAAGCAAATATTAACTCAACCTTTACAGGGCAGTGAATTGTGGGAAATGGTGGAGCCTGGGTATTTTGAATCAGTGATGCAGTTCCTTTCTACACTGGTCCAGTAAGTGAAGTCCTGAAACTCCTAATGACTCTCAGCAGGCCTAAGTGAAATGGGTGGTCTGCCTCAGCCCATTTCCTATAGACAGATGTCTGTATCCTAATAATTGCAAGCAACACAACTGTTCCCAATATATTCACCTCTGGTGGTCATCTGTCTCCTTAGGAATTCAAAGGAATGTTGGGTAAATGATTATTTTATTCCGCTTGGGTAGACCTTTGCGGAGTAGACGCAAAGTATATTGACAATAATGTGAAGAAGCTTGCACATCAGTAGTCTGAATCATGTTTATAGATTTGTTTTTTGTTTTCTTAAAATCGCAGGAACAATTAAGAAAATGTATTTGTATGATTGCCATTTCTGAACACAGGAAGATTTCGAGTTCCAGCATTGTACAAAAAATGTCAGAAACATATATTTTTTTTTTTTTTTGCATTAATGTTTGCTAATTATCACTAAGTATCCCCTCTTATCAGAGGAGTACTTTGTTTGGATTTTTATAAGTTTAGACACGGTTCTGCTCTTTCTCAGTATCTCAAATATGACACTTTTATTGCTGTATCTAAACTACAGAGACAGGCTTCTAAAATCTAAGAATCGTGGAGGAACTAAACGTGGAAGCCAAGATGTAAAGCAGGTGGTGTTAGTAAGACTATTAGTATGATGACGATCATGGCAAAGAATCTTATAGAAATACTCCAAAGAGCTATATGTTGAGAATTTTTCTGTACGGTCTGAATGAGCAACAAAAATGAGCCAAATTTGATTTATATTAAGAGCACAGAGTTCTGAGGCTGTATTCACAGAGTTGACTTAAGTCTAAGAATGTTCTTAAGGCTTCACTTTGGACTTAAGTCTTATTCACGAACAAGTCTTAATGGAATTTTGGTCTTGTCCTAATTTGCTATTGACCACAGCTATTTTTAACTAACATGGCTCGACAGCGACAGGTGATACTGTACAATTTATTTGAAGATCATCCAGATGTGGAAAGTTGCCCTACGTGTGTTTTTGTAGACCAGGAAAACCCTTTGGAAGTTTTTACCAAGACTGAACTGAGACTTTTGGGAATCAATTGAAACGC
Source organism: Polyodon spathula (assembly GCF_017654505.1). NCBI lineage: Eukaryota > Metazoa > Chordata > Actinopteri > Acipenseriformes > Polyodontidae > Polyodon > Polyodon spathula. The sequence goes on from NC_054543.1 coordinate 14,007,323, forward strand.
TAATAAATCTTTCAAATACAGACCTTTCTTCCTCAATGCAATTCCACCTTTGTTAGAGGTACAAATAAATAAATAAATAAAAATCACTCAAACTTATTTAAATAAATTAAATTGTCAGCTTTAGAGCATTTTCTTTGAACATACAAAAACGTTTTCGGTACAAGACTGTACAATGAAAAAGAAAACCTACCAAATAGTTTTATGCCGCAAGCTAGCACAGCACGGAAACATTCAATAAAAATAAACGGTTCTGTATATGAAAGGACACACAGTACAGCAGCACATAAATGTGCTTCTATGCAGCAGCAACAGCTGTAGGGTCATTTAAAAAAAAAAAAAAAAAACAATTTCAGCAGGATCAGTTTGATGTTAAAAAAAAAAAATAATAATAAAATGCACTTATAATTTTCACAGGTTCAGAAGCAGCTGATAGGTCCTTAGAAAATAAAAAATGTTCAAAGAACTGGAAATATGGGTTAATGATCATTAATCCATTGATTTATCTTTTTTTGTTGTTAAAAATGCTTTGATCAATTTTTTATATATATTTTCTCACTATTATTACAAGTGAAAAAAATGTTTTTTTTTATAATCACTGAGAAATAGTTCAACATATCTATTTATAATCTTAAAACAAATTACAACAATTAGTTATTAATAGAAAATATTTTACAATATATTAGTTTGACATTATTGTGTATATTTACATTACATTTTCTGATTAAATTATATTTCTTCCCTTATAATCCCAGTGAAGGAGTCAAACTGACAATATTCCCTCAGGCAGCGAGCAGCTTTCTCCTGAGCGGGAAAGAGTGAAGACACGTCACGTGATGACAGAAACACTGTCTAAGTTAAGACCCCCAGAAAATCCCTTTGTGAATCGGACTTAATGCTCTGCCATAACGTAGTCTGCAAAGTGGACTTGAGCCCTTTTTTTGGTCTTAGACTTAAGTTGGCTTTGTGAATACAGCCCCTGCTGCTATGGCTTATTTTTATGAATTCGCAGTCTAGAAAGTCACAGTTGTGTCGGTTATCTGCTGGTCTTTTGGAATGCAGGATGGAAAGTTGTTTAAAACAATTAGCACAGCAGTGAGTGAAGTTGTCTTAACTTCCTAATGTGGTTAAAGCAATGAAGAATTAGTCATTTACGGGCTCTGTCATGCATCAGCGTACGGTTTCCAGGAACACGGGCCAAGCATGTAAAACTGTGTTAATTGTCGTTGCAGGGAGACTTTTTAAAAGAACATTGGTCCCTGTGGCTTTAGTAGTAATATCCTTCCCAGATTAAAGATGGCATGAAATTATCTCACACACACACACACACACATATATATATATATATATATATATATATATATATATATATATATATATATATATATATATATATATATATATATCTGTGATATTATTTAGGTGCATAATTATGTTCAAGCTAAAATAGATAAATCATGCTGTGTATATTAAGAAGCCACTGTAAGATATTGACATTTTCCCTGAAGGCTATCATAAATTAAAAAATTACGATTTGCATTATCATCTGTTTATTTCTGTTCTTTGTGGCAACTGCCCATCCATTTGGAGTAGAATGTTTTTTAAATCATCCATGTATGTAATTCAGCCAGTGTGTGTGAGTTCAGTTTTCGTATATCTGTATTCTCTGCTTAACTTGCACATACACATCCTAATACACAACTTAACAAACATTTTCATGGATTGTCTTGACTGTATAAATGATGCACAAGGAGCAAACATGTTCCCATAAATGTATTAAGGTTGCACCATCAGGTTAACAGTTAGCATACTGTAGATGTCTTTCAGTTTTTCGTAGTTATATAATATTCTGTAATGAGTTCTGTGGGGCAGACTGAGGGGCAGCAGGTATAGATGTAGATTAATAAATGCGTTAAACGTCTCAGCAGTTTTGCAGGAATGCATTTCTTGGGGTAAAATGCAGAAAAGAAAGAGCTAATAAAATGCATTTTAATATTAGAAGTATTCAAGTTTATATCTCAGTGTGGTAATGAGTAGAGCAGGTGTATAGCAGGTGCAGTGCTAGTGCACTAATCCAAAGAACAAACAGACAACAAAGTACAGGTTAAAGGGTTTGTTTTAATGGTTTATAATCCAATGGTCTGAAAATAATACAGAGCTTGCAATACACAACAATGTGTATTAAACAGTGGTTGAAAAGGTTTGCAGTCCTGTAAATAATAAGCACAGTACTAACACACACACACTTAGACCCACACAATCACAAGTCCAAAGTGAGTGAGGATCTAACACCAAGAATCATTCTCTGTCACACCCAGTAACAAGTGAAACCTTGAAGGAGTGAACAAATAACCCCAAAGTCACGGAGAGTCTGTTACTGCTATTCCCTATCCACACAAAGAAGATATCCTGCTTATCTTGATTTTTAATCTCAGCAGATTCTAAGGGAAGGCCTATATTCTCAAATTGTTTTACTCTAGTCTGTCATGTACTCGTGTTTCTTTTTAAGGAGTAAAATACCTGTTTGTTTTATTGAACCAAACAACTGAATGTAATTAGTAAAAATCAATGTCTCATAAACACTCTTATAATTGTCTTTTTTTCTGTAGGCTTTTTTCTTTCAAAAAATAATGCTGAAATAAAGAGTTTTGAGGATAGGTTCCAGCTTGGTACTCCTAAATTCTCATTTCATTTTGTAACCTTGGTCTTAGTTTGTGGTAATTCAGCAGGACACAGATGACAATGAGTCATACTTTGCTATCGTTTCTATGTTTCCAGCCAAAAATGTGGATTATTCTTGTACATTTGTGTCTGATGCCCATAACATGACATTTCCTGCTGCTTTGTAAGAAACAAATTAGGTTGCTGCAGTTCACCATCTATACCTCTCATAAACTATTCATGAATGCATCCGAAGGACCCTGAAAGGCTGGAGGCAGTCATAATTCAGGTTCCAGGAGTCTGGAGCCAGGTGTCTGCCTTTTCCATCATTGATAAATTGATTAAATCTGCTCTTAAAACCAGAATAAATTAGATCTACTTCTGACTATACATCACCAGGACTGGACAAAGAACATAAACACTGTTACATCAATGTAGGGCTATCATTGGCAACCAGGAAGGTTGATTATTCAGCACCTTATGTCTTCTAGTAAATATCTGAAGGCAATATAAGAAAGTTCTATCAACATGCAGTTACCGTATTATTACCACGCAGTTATCTCACAGGTGAGTTTCGATCCCACCTCACTGTTACAGAGATGAGCTTGCAGATGTTCCCATAGGGGAATGCAGGAGTTTATCAGTAGTATGTACATTTGGAACTTCAGAATCATAAATATACCCTCATTCTTTTTTTTTTTTTTTTTAGTTAAGAATCCTCAACTTGCCAACAGGTTTAGGTACTGTACAGTATGTATTGAGTGTCTTTATATAGCTCCATAATACAAAAGTCCTTTAACTGGATATATAATAAGGAACACTGTGTTAGAGGAAGAAGCTATTTTTAAGAACAGCAATGACTAATGTATTGTAATAGTTGTCACCACAAGCAAAACCAGGAAAACTCATTTAAGCAGCAAAGCGTTGCACCTATTATGCAATATCCTATACACTTTTAAAGCAGATTGTGATGGATTGTTGGTTGGAATAGTATTAGAAGTAGTAATCTGTAGTAATAAGGGAGGAGTTCAAATGAACAGTACACATTTTCTGTGAACTGTAGAGATTGTCCTCATGAGAGAATTATTGCTACTTACATAGTAGAGTGAGATATTCACCTTTAATGGGAGTCCAAGTTCTAGTCGCTCTTTTACTCTGTGGTCCTGGACTGTGGAAGCCCATATTTTTTTATTTAAAGTTGCAACCAGCTGTAAAATTAGGCTCATGCTCCCTCCTGTTAGAAGTAAAGTTATCAGTACTACATAATAATCATAGATGTACATGTTTAGAGGACCTTTGTCAATTCCAGAATGTAAAAGCCCTATTTGCCAAGCGCAAAGATGAGCGGAAATGTACTGTATAAAACTAGCAATAAACAACTTAATTGTTAGTCAGAGTGCCTTCACCTTTCCGCATGTTCCAAAACCATGCCCTATTATATGCTCTGCAAACATTTTTTCTCATGTGGTCCAATGTTATACATACCGGTTTCTTACCCCCTAATTTAAAAATGTTGTGTGCACCATTAGCAGTGACGTGGGACAACAACAACAATATCAATGCAATATTTCACAAGCAGTGCTATTATTTTACAGTACAATACAACACAGTATAATTTGCTTTTATATAGCACTCTTCATGCAAAACATCCTAGGGCTCTTTACAATAAAAACCCAATGGCCAATCAATCCAGCTCAATATGTTTTTAAAAGGATCGACTATGCCAGCATTCTACATGTTACTTGGGAATTTCAATGGCAACTATCCACTGATATTGCATTGCAGTACAGTAGCAGGAATACAATCTCAGTTTAAATAGATTTGGTAGTACATTTGAAAACAATCTAGTTGTGGGAACCAAAAATGGTATCCTTGTGGAATCAATGGTGCTAAAAGAAAACATTCTAAATATACAGGACTAGCACTGGAAATCCCCTTCAGAACAGCCGGCTGAGGAAAACCACTTTTGCACCACAGGATGGTGGTTTTGCACGTCAGTAGGCTGGTAAAGCAGTGGTATTCCACAAACAGCTTGAAAACATCTTGCTAAAAGGATAACTTCAAGTTTTTTTGGGGGGGAGCAGGTAGCCCAAGAAGAAATGCAGTGGGAAAATGTTGTGGGCATTTTAAACTTACTGGTAGCAAAATCCCTAGAGCAGTGCTAAGAGACTCAATTGAATGGGAGGAAACTGTTTCAAAAAGCAAATGTTGTATTGAACTGAGTTCAATGGTAAAATGTTTAGTCTGGCTTTAAGAATCAAGTGAAACAGTATAACACCAGTGAGTGGGTGCGCAGTTCCTAAATGCACTACCAGATTCATATTAAAATGTCACCGTCAAACCCATCGTTCCCAATTACTGGCAATCAGTTACAGCAAGCTTATGGCATGGAACAGCCTAGACCAGAGTATCCCAGAAACTGTTGAAAAAAACATAAAACAGATGCCTCAATTAAATCTTGACAGGATTACATATATTTTAATAGGTATGCTAAGAATTATCACAGGGTTTCAAATGATTGTTTTAAAAGTAAGGATCGTTATTATGTGAGCTGTGGATACTGCTTGCTATTGCCAGGACAGTGTTGTAACGAGGCTGCTCTTTCAGTGCGTTAATTCCTGGTTTTAGAACAGAATACATATTTTACTATTTTTAAAACTATCAGAGGATGACCAGTGGTTTATGGGAATACCATGTAACCGTCAGTAATTAAGTTGCTGAGCAAGTCCATTTGAAACAATAGACAGACATATCTGTACTTATGAAGCTGCATGAAAATGGAATATTTGAAGCTGCATTTGATCCTGGAAGTGTTAGTTGACACTAACCCTAACTCTCTTTTAGTTGTAATGTAACTGTCTGGTCAGTAGCTGCCATAGCTGTTAAAGCTATCAGTAACATGAAGGTTAGTGTGACAAGGTGCCTCCATATTGGAAGTTTCTTAACAATGGGATAATTTGTCAAGATGCATGCATGACGTACAGAGAGCCAAACCCCCCTCCCACGTTAACCATTGTGGTGAAATGCATTCCCAGCAGGGGATAATTAATAGTTTTAAAATAATGAACCCCAGCAGCATTGGAGTTTGCAGGGATGTTTAAGATTGTTTAAGGTTGTGGTATGAGTGCTGGGATATCAGGCCTAATGCATACAGAGTAAGATCCGGGTCTATGTGTATATTTGGTGCAGATGTGAACCCTAGGGGTTGCTGGCTAGCATTCTGATTCCCTCCCCCTTAAAGATTGGAAGGTTTTTAAAGTTAAGAGAAAGGACAGGAATTAATTGTGGCAGGAAGTGACCTCATCATTAAAGACTGCAAGCAGGCGAAAGTGAGAAACTTAAGACAGAACTGGTTTATGCGGCGTTGTGTTGTGAAGCAGGCATCGCGTGTGTGTGTGTGTGTGTGTGTGTGTGTGTGTGTATATATATATATATATATATATATATATATATATATATATATATATATATATATATATATATATATATATATATATATTAGGGATGTCAATTAATCGCCGTTAACTTCTGCAATTAACTTTTTGGAGATCAGTTATTTCAACGCGAGTTAATCACATTGCTTGAGCCTTTCGGCACACTGTACTTCAATCCCGGCCGCGGCAGCATTGCATTGAGTATCTGAATGCAGTTATTGTTTAAATAGAAAGTGAACCGTGTAATGCAGCAAAGCACTAAAAATGAATGGAAGGTTTCTGAGGTTTTTTTTTATATGTTCGGACGGCTCACTGGACAGAAACACATTTAGGCCAGTTTCAGACAGATGTTCCAGATGCGTGTCAAACTCAATTGAAATGAAGTACGCGGTAGAGATGCACTTCATTTAAATTCGATGAACCAATTTGTTTTATACTGGCAAACCGAAAGCATATCACAGTTATTCCAAAGGTGTCTTAAATAAAATTTTAAAAGTCAAACTTGAAGCTTATCTATAAAATTCAGTTACATTGAACCAGTATTCCAATTCCAAAAGAAAAGAAGATAGTGACAGACAAGACATGCAAATAGAATAATCTAGCTAGAAAAAATAAATTGGTAAACTGTTCTCCCACTGCTACCACTAGTTTAATGAAAATTGATTGAGTTTGTTTTATATATATATATATATAAAAAATATGTGTGTGTGTGTGTGTGTAGCAATTTGTGTAAAAGGAATAATGCATGTTATCTGATTCTGTGGCTGTTACCACTTTTAAAGCCACATCTGCCACCTAGCAAACATGAGGTGCAAGGGCAGATCGTGTGGTGTTTGAATGGCAAAAATAGTCAGGTGCAGGAGGTTGGCCTCTTTGGATTTCTCAATGATGTTGTCATGGAAATAACTGCCTTAGACAAAATAAACATATACAGTGCTCCAGTAGTTATTTGTTAAAAAAAGACTCATTGATAGTCCACATTATTGAAACTCAATTTGTTCCAATACTGCACTGGAGTTATTTTTCTCTATTGGTATTACACCTAAAATATGTTTTTCCTGTTAACACTCCTACAAAAAAAAAACCTTTGAAAGTGTGACCTATACCAGGAAGCAGGTAGGGATTGAATTGGAAAAACTGTTTATGCAGAACCCTTGTAAAGAGGTCTTCGAGCTATTGATATGGAGATCTAGTAACTGTGTAAATATAAAACTTAAAAGCGAACCACTTTTTTTTTAAGGTACTGGAATATTAGCTAACTTCTATTAACAGGGTTACAGTCGTGGATAATAGAAATCTTTTGTAAAATCAGAAAGTCTCCTTTCTTTTTAGACACCTATATAATTGCACACTGTTCTCTGGGAAAGCTTCAGATAGTATTATGGGAAGAATTGTAGTAGGATAACTGTATGATAGAAATGTTAAGTGACTTGGATGTTCATGCAGAACCATTTGACTTTCGGTAATAAACTAATTAAATAAGCTGGCTGGCAAGGCCAGTGAAGCTAATATTATAAACGGTTTATGGAGAATTTTGCTGGAGTAAGAGAGGGCAGGGAGATGTAGTGAAACAACCAAAAAGATAAAGGTTAAACTCTTTCTGTGTACTGTGTCTGAATTTGAATAAACCAAACTGAAAATGAAACCGAACTATTACTAAAAGACCTTTGTTTCACGTTACTCTAGAGGAATAATTTGACAGAAAGCCTTTGTTGGTTGATATTCCAAATATATTAATATCTGTATTTTTACTTGCAATCAATATGTTACAAATTTGACATTTCCATTTTTTCATTACCATGTATTCATGCCAAACCGAACAATTTCATTATAGAAAAGCAACCATAGATTGAGGCTTGCTATATAAAGCATTCTGAGCAGCTAATGTTGCTTCAGTAATTACCCTGCAACATACAGCGTTGAGTGTGCTCTTTGATGCATAGTCTCTGGGACACATCAAACACAGCGCAATCAATCCCCAGGTCTGAAGCATCTGTGAATTCATCTGTTTGCAAAAAAACACTGCATTCACTTTCACAAGGAGCTGGGATTAAAGCTTCCATAATTCTATTTTGTTTTATTCTAAAATGTTAGGCCTTCTTCCTTAGTTTAGCCTGCTTACAGACACTGTTGTCTTTTGTTTATATTGTCTACAGGTAGTTTTAGCTGCTCTCACAATAACACTCTCCCCTCACAAAGCCTTCTTCTTACTGCTACTGCATGCAGCAAACTGAGGTTGACTGTCATATGCACAAGTGTTGTATTGATCAATGAGCCACAGAATAGGGTAACACGACAAAAGGACAGAGCATGATCAAGAACTGTTACTTTTATGGCTCTGTCTGTCTTAATCTATTTAAATGTGATGACTATTATTTAAGAACATGCTTAAAAATGATGGGCCAGTTCTTAACAGATCAGAGTTTGATAGGGTGAAAAGTAAATGTGGCAGAACTGGGTCATATGTGCTCCTGTTCTGCCTCTTCCAGCAGGTGTTGCTACTAAGCAGCTCTTACAATATTGCAAATTCGCCATAAATGCCAACATTTTATCAAGCAGGTTACTGCCTCTGATGATTATAGCAAGCTCTGTCAGTGCTTGCAACATTTCACAAAACACTTGGCTGATGCTCGACTCAAAGCTCAAGCCTACGTCTTCACTGAAGTCAGCTGCAGCAAGTCCTCAGAAACCAGACTGGAAAATGTTAACCTTCTCACCTCGCGTCTACAAGCGTGCCGCAACCAAAAGCTTTTTTTGTAGGTATCAATTCTTTATTTTACATGTGGGCCCAAAAATGTCATGAGATTAAAAAAAATAGCCTACCGGTGTCTGTACACATTCTATCAGTTTGTATCTGTAAAACACTTGCTGTTTAATATCATTTGAAATAAAACAAATTGTTATGAAAAAGAGAAAGTAGAGAAAACTGTGACTGTAATCTTCCTAAAATGTAGCACATTTAATAATACCGGAATTTGTCACGTATCTGACTGCAGTGGGAACAGAGTATGGACAAATATGTAAAAAGGCGGATAAATGAATCCTGTTTTAAATCCTGTAACAATTACTATATTCACACAGTTACTGTTTTGAGATATAGCTTTTATTAATCCCTTGTTTAGAAAGATACAGGGTGTTAATGCTTGTGACAGAGTAGCAGTCTGCAGTGTGGGTGTGTGCATTCGCTGCTGAGTGACAGGCAGGAGATCGAGACGGAGGTTAAAGCTGATACACCCCGCGGGCAAACAGAATTTATTTACATATCAACACACTGAACAGCTCACGTGACACTACCAGCAATGGTTGCACATGGATCACATACAACACAGTGTATGAAAACTTTGGTAGGATCTACAATCTCTGAACTAATCTTCTTTGTTAAATAATAAATTAACATTGCTGCAGAGATTTGTCATGGCGGATACATGACGGGCAGCTACTCAACGAATTACTGTACAGCCTTTAGCATGACTTGGCACTTTGATTGTTTTGACAATATTTAGCAGGGTAGTAGATGCTGTATTTTGAAGAGTCAGTGTTGAGTGTTGAAATTGCAAACAGGCCCCTGCACCTACAGTAGGTCACTACACCTGTTCGCCTTCAATGCCATTTGGTCAACAGGGTGGACTGATCCTCGTCTTAATGTCTCAGTCTGTAGCAGCTGCATAGGACCCTGCACATGATGTTGTATTTATACATGTTATGCACAATTATTAGATTATTATTAATACATTCGATACAAATGCATCCCACTTAATTACTTGCTCAATGCATACGCAATTGAATGACATGCTTTTCAGACAATGACAAAGACGCTTTTGTGGTGAAATGACCTAATAAGTAAAACAGCAATTGTGTTTAACGCTATGTAAATGCAATATTACTTGTATTCAGGATCCCTCCCTATACCTGCTTAGTTTTGTTTCTCAACTGTTTTCACAAACACTGTGCAAGCTTAAAACCCAAACACCCACCACTCAGAAAATTGTGCCCATTTGATTTTGTTGTTGTATGTGAACTACTGTTTACCACCAAACTCATTTGAATTTACTTGTGGCCAGATATAAACCATGGCTATACAAGTGAAAGACCAAAGGACAATATGGACATTTGGGACAATAGACACGGATTTGACAGGGTGCCTGAAATCAATGCTGTGCAAGGTGTTTGAATTGTTCTAGAGAGAAACATGCCCATTCTTCAATAATTACACTTCCTACGATGAAGCTGAGGATGAAAATCTGCTTTTAAAATGTGGAACATTATACTTTCTGCAGTCTTGGATATAGAAACACCTGTCAACCAAGCCTCCACTATCAGCCCTTTATCAAAGTCTGTGAACACAGCTACTGAAGTTGAGTTGCAACAGTGTGGCTGCAGCATTATATGTCAGAACAAATACAAATTAGGGTTAACGAATTAACCAGTCCTAGGGTGTTTCTAATTTGTTTCCAATTCAAATCTGTATGTAAAAGTTATGGTAGGTTACTTGTAAACGGACAACTGTACGAGTGTGGAAACTGCCCCCTTCTTTAGCAAACAAGACAGTGTCAGCCATCAACCCCACGGCTCCAATTGTGCGCTTGTGTGATTTTATTGGTGCCAAGAGCCTGAACAGGAAGGCATATGGTATTAGTGAAGAAATAAAATGTATTTAAAAGCAGTAAGTAGTGTTAAGGAAGTGAAAGTCATTTTGCAGCCAGCATAGTAAAGAATTACTGGGCTTCACGGTTAATATTAAACTGTACATTTTGGTAGTGGAATGCAGAACTTCATATAAACCACTGTTAGGTGGATGAGAGCAAACATGTTAGTGTATTTTATGTTTTTAAGTGTCAATGAATGGACATTTAACACTGTTTCATTTTGTTAACATAGTGTTGCATGAACAAAACTGTAAATGTCTACTTGCAGACCTGCAAAAAACTGACACAAGTTTGTAAATGTGGTCTGTGGCTCAACAGAAACATTCAGAGAAGAGCACCGTCAGGTGTAACCACCAAGTTCATATAGCAATATGTAACTTAATAATATTGTATGCAAACCCTGTTAAATATTTTTTAAAATCTTTTGAATAAGGCTCTTGAAAAATCTCTCTTTAGAATACCATTATCAAATTATTTTTCATATTTTTATTTTTTAGTTTGACTCTGGTTATACTGCCACAACACAAGTTTGATGAAGTACTTGGTTTCCTCTTCCTGTTCACTTCCTGTGCTACAGGAAATTGCACCCCACCTGATCCAACATTGATTCTTATGTGCAGAATAGAATGCTAGTGTAAGAGGTAGTTGGAGACCTATTACCAGTAATACAGGAAGTGGACTTATACTGTTGGGACAAGAAAGCTATATGCAGTAATGTGTTTCAACTGGGTGGAAATAAAGTCTTGAAAACTAACAGATTAACAGTAAAACAATAAGAAACTTGTGGGGCAACAACTTAATACATGCACAGATAGAGTGTAACATATTGCTGTAATCTGGTTAAATTAATCACTAACTTGTAAAACTAAGGGTAACTAAATGTGGTAACGAATTACATTTTATGTGAAAAAAAATAACCTAATTATTACTGTTGGTTACATAAAAAAAAAAAATACTACAGCAAGTGCATAACATGAAAATCAGAAAGTGTTTCAAGTCCAAGTCAAATGTATCGCATCACATGAACTTGCTTTTTATATGATTTTGCTAGAACACGTCTTCAGAGGAGGGAACGTGGGAGTTCAACAGCTGGGTCTTCAAAGAATATTTTGAGCTGCAGCCTGACCAAACCGCAAAAAAAATAAAAAAATCTCTGAAAAATGTAAACTGCCTGAGGAATAACTTTGTCAATAACGTATAACTGTAGTGGATTACTTGTTAAAAGTAACCTTCTCAATACTGAACTCGGTAAAATGATTCTTTTGAATCCATGTCTAAGCCCTACAGCGTCTGACCCAAGTCGTTCTGGTGATTGTTTGAACTGTGTTTTGCCAGTAGACAGGAGTATTTATACCTTTGTGGTCTGAGATAATAACATCCAAGACCCAGAAAGCAGGAAGTGCAACGAGCAGACTGTGTAAACACTTCCAATATAAAACTGACAGTAAGTATTCAATAATGTTGAATGGAAACAGTGGTTTTCTTAATACAATATGGATTAATGTCAGCATAATATGGGTTTCCATTATCAGTTTAATTATTTTTCAAATATTGTTGCGAATGTTTACGGACCCTCCTCACAAGTGCTACTAGTTTCAAGAAATCGACCATAATATTTTTCAGTTTTTCTTTTCCTTTTTTTTTCTTCTTTTTTTTAATGTAGTAGCTGGTCAAATAATACATCTTCCCCAGAAAAGAAAAGCTTGACAAAAAAAAAAAAAAAAAGGTTTGCATTCTAATTTTATTATTATTATTATTATTATTATTATTATTATTATTATTATTATTATTATTATTATTATTACTGAAATATGCCAGTAATGAGTGGAAACCACCAAAAGGCTAAAACCTAAAGTAATTCCATGAGAAAAAAATTACACTTTAAATGACCTAACTGGGGAGCAGATACACTGGACAACATTCAATTAAATATAATTGTAGTAAATATGTCCTTTACTTATCCATCTTTCCCATAAAAAAATGTATATAGTCATTTGGGGCATACATGGAAGCAACCATGCTTAATCTTTAACCATCTGCTTGCTCAGCTATACCATAAGTGGGCAACTTTGAGAAAATCATTTGACCAAAGAGCCCAGCTGATAGGGGCTTTGGATGTTAACCAGTGCCCTGTTTCAGCAAGCATTTGGCATGGTGTCTTTTAAATTTGTATTAAGCTTAACAGAGTGTCTCTCATTAGCATCTGTGGCCAGTTTCATTCCACACAATCAAAGTGCACCCTGGCGAATGGCTCTTCGTATTGCAGGCACACAGAGGGCAAGTAAGTCAATACTCAGTCTAGGAATATTCAAAGAAATGTGCTGTAGTCCTGTTAAAAATGCACTGCTGCACAGAGCACAAAAGCAAGCCAAATGAAAGCTCGAGCTCAAACCACAGCTGAATCTCTCTTTAACCTCGTGGGAGACTGCGTTACTTCCTGTCTGCCATTCTTTCAAAATAAAGTATAAGAAGACTGTGAGAACCCAGGCTCGTCACAGAACGCTTGTAACACAGCCACCATGCTACCATGAGGGTTATTTCATACTGTACCAATACAAGTCATGGTGGTCTGCTTTTTTATGGTCCCGACATCTCATTGGCTCATCTATTTAAAGCTACAACTTGAGAATTAATTGCTTTTGAAAACTGCAGTATGCATGGCCGTTACTTTAGCTATGCTATTATGTGTGTGCTGTAATTGTAGGTCAAGTTGATTTTCTTTATCATATTACTTATAACTATAATTTTGTAATGGCAAGGATCTGTATGTCACTAAAAAATATATTTTGATTCAAATTATTCTCAGTAGGTGTATACTATTTTACTTCATTAATACTCGTATGACAAAAAGCTTTTTATTAATTTAGTAGATTCACTATAAAATTGTTGAATGGAAGAACCACACTTCATGTCTTGATGTTTTTTTTGATATTTTTTTTTATGTATTTTAAGGTAAAACTTTATCACTCACAAATTGCTGCAATATATTATAAGCCCTGTCTTATGAATGTGATCTAATTAATAAACCAAGCACACACAAAAAAAGGCTTTTTTCTTCTTGATAGTTGTTTGAGGCATAAAGTAAAAAGGTAAAACATGGCCTGTAAAAAAATCAGCATAACTAGGATACTACTGTCCTTCATTGAAATGAATAATTTGAGGAATTTCCAGGGGAAGATGATAAACTGGACTGGTTACTGCTTAGTGTTTGGACCCCTAGTGTGAGCAAGACCAGATTTAAGTCAAAGTGCTCTGTGCCACTTAGACACCATCAGGACAAGAGTTATAGGTACTCTGTCACAGCCTGAAAAGTAAAGGAAACAGGTTGCCAAGATTGCTTGTCCTTAAATATACTCAACATATTGTGCCAATGGATCCTACATCATTGAGTAGTTTTACAACAGGGGCAAATTGAGGCATGCACCATTACAAAGCCCATGGGTTTGGTGAACATTGAAGCGTCTTTAATAAAGCTGACAGTTGTACCCCCCACCAAGTGCAGCTTTTTATCCTAGAGGTTCATTTTACAACTGCAATGCTGCTTACCAGTCTTCCTAACCTCACAGACAATAGAAACATCTATAGAATGTATTCCTTGTGTATAAAGAGTAGGCTACAAGTTTTTTTTTTTTTTTTTTGATCTTGTTGAAACAAAACCTTTCATGTTGGGAGTTCCCAGATATCAGATTTGAGAACTGTTTGGTTAGGTCATGTGTGTGTTTCAGCTTTATTTTACTTGAGGATGAGACTTTGCCTTTAAACTGTAAAATGTGTTTAAATTCAGAGTGGTGAACTCCAACCACTTTACACTCAGGGGACTAGAGTCACTAAAGCAAGGCCAGTTTGAAACAGTGGAGACCAATAAACAGCAGATGTTACTGACAGGAAACAAAGGTTGCTGTTTTTTTTTTTAAAGCACTCCAAAATCTGACAAATAAGAGGATGATGTGAAGACACTATTCAAGTGCAGGTGCTGTGTGAGTCTAAGTTTACGCAGTCAAACCAAATCTTTTTTAGAGGGTGGTCTTCAGGGGCCACTGTTGGAACGCAGTGGGCTTGCGACCAAGACCTAGGGCCACAAGAATGTTGACGGCAACAAAACTTCTTTGGTCTGGCTGTTAATTTACTGATTTTTAACCCCATAAATCACATCTGGCTCCAAAAAGATACAGCACTCAATTTTTTTATGAAATGTAACCATTACCAAATGGGTATTTACCTCCTAAAGACCCGAAATCTGAATAAGATATATCAAAGCTGCTCCAACGAGCCTGTGACGCAGTCATGCCCGCCCCCGGGGGTATAAAGGAATGCACATACAGATCTCAGCACTATTTTTCCTCTCAAGAACTGACCTGACAGCAGAGCCTATTCAGAGAAGTACTTGTTACTTTTATTTTTCACATTTATTTTATTGTTACACAAATTATATGTGCCATTAAAAGTAATAGCTGTATTGGTTTTACTAATTCTGCGTATTTGTCCACTATAGCCAGTTGTTTGTTACATCCCACTGTGGTCTTGTGCCCCGCGTGAAGCCAGCAGCTTGAGCCAGCACCTTCTCAGGGATTAAGCAACGTAAGTTGTCTGACTTTGTGCTGTTCCCTCAGGCTGCAGTAGTTCGGACTGGAATTATTTTATTCTCGTTTTGGCTTCAGCCAAAATTCCGAGACTGTTTGGGTAATTTAACACTAGCATTGCCATAGCTGCTTTTTGAACAGCTTTTGCAATTCAAATTTAAATATCTCTGCGTATGTGAATATCTCATGCATGTCCGTTCTTAAGTGTCACTAAATATTTGAATTAAATACCCATATGGTGTTTCAGCTATAGAATCATAAAAATGAATAAGTTATAAGCACTTGCTTCTTCAACCGCCATGACCTGCAGTTTATGTGGCATATTGAAATCAATACAGTATAGCCGACAATTTAGTATGGGCTTTGTAATAAAATCAAAGTCATTGTGAAAGAATGTATTATATACTCCTGTCGAGTGCTGAAACACTAATGAAAGTCATTCTGGACATTACATATTATTATTATTATTATTATTATTATTATTATTATTAGCAGTTGTCACAAAATATACACATTAAATCACAATACAATCTCGTCTGCCTGTACTCTGAATAAAGTTACCACCAAAAGCTCAAGCCTTGCGAGCCCCCCTGCACTCCACTGCACTCTTCAGGCAGAATGGCTGTGCCACCCTGAGGGTGCACAGGAGTAAAAAAATGTGCTTATTCTAAGCTCTCTGCACAAATCAGTGACCATCAGGACTGATGCTAAACGAAAGCCAGAGACTGTTGCATTTTACAACACAACGAAGTACGGTGTGGATATACTGGATCAAATGGCACGACTGTATTCTGTCAAAGGTGGTAGTCGCAGGTAGCCTGTGGCTGTTTTTTATAATGTTTTGCACCTGGCAGCTATCAATGCTTTGGGTTTGTGCAAGGAGTGCACCGGCAACACAGTCACTCAGAAAGACTTCATTTTGCAGCTAATCATCGAGCTATGGCAGAAACATGGCAGTCTGTGGCGGATGCACTGGTACAGTTGAAAGTGTGTTTTCTGCATATGTTGTACTTAAAAAAGCAGTAATAGAATTCTGAACAGACAGAGCCTTTGAACTCTGTTTCACTCAAAGCGCCTTCAAGTTGCATGTTATGTTATATTTTTGTTTTATGCTATTTTTATAACTAGTTATTTATGTTTTAGAATTGTATATATGCTACAGCTTTCTACACCAAAAGTTTATTTTCTTATATTCATGTTTATGTATATGTGCTCTTTTTGAAAAAAGTTACATTTTCAATGTAAATACAGAGTTTCTGCTCTGAAAATGTTATGTATGATAAATGTATGATAAATAAAAATATTAAGTTGATTCCGAGGCTGAGGCAGCATTTGCATGCTGAGTTTGAATGGGCTTGCACTGCTGGCGGTAGCCATTACATTCCAGGCAAGGTTGGTCCAGATAAACTACTGATCTTTTAGTGCTGTTTCCACAGTAATTGACAGGACTCAGAGGCAGAAGCTGGAAGCTGTGAGCTACTCCTCTCGCTACGCTCTGGGACTTTTCTATGAAGCTGGGACAGAGATTGATGGCCCGTGGGCAGCAAAGTACATCACTAATAATCCCTGCATACGCTTCATCTCCATCGATAATAAAAAGCGCAATTTAGGTCAGTGCTCCCATTATTTCTCTTAAAGAGTGCAAAAATAGGTGTAGATCATGGAAAGTGCTGTTTAATTGAGTGTTGCCATTCAGAAACACAACTAACATTTAGCTCCAAGCCGCATGGGATCGAAATTTAATGTGAAGATTTGCTGTGTAATAAATGACACAGTGTTTTCATTAAAATTGTCATTTAACACCTCTTTCATCTTGCTGCCTTTCTATGTGAATGACTGAGGGTGTGGGGGTATCTAACACCCCGTTTCCACTAGCCATGCTTGAGTGCACCTCTGCCTGGCCGTGCCGCGGCGGTACAGGTTAAGATGGCTGCCTGCATGTGCACTGGAATTTCGTTAGGTACAACTGACCCCGGAAGTGACTGTGGTACACCAAAGGTCAAACAGCATTGTGGGACACTCAGAATTCTAGGATTTATCAGCTGCAGCAGCATCTGTTTTGTAAACATGGAGATTGAAAGAAACCTGAACTGGTGTGTACTGGACAGCAGTCCAGTATGTTGTCCATTGCCTCAAAGTACCTGAAAGTACTTCTACACTTGCCACTTTCGTTGTTGGTTTCTTTCACCTCTTTGTACTGTATTTTTAGTTTCTTTATTTTGTCACGGCAATGTATTGCAGTCCGATGCAGTCCTTTCTCCAGCAGGATTATCGTGATCTTTTTAAACGCTTTTAAATTTCTTATTCCTCCAAGCAATTGCTCCTATATGGCACTTTCCGACCATACAGTGTACTGTAAGTGCCCTGATTTCACTGTCTTCCCAAGGTAAACACACACGTTACTTTTTTTTTTTTTTTTTTTTTTTTACCAAAAAATATCACTTCTTGCATCGATTGTGTCCACCATTGTTGTAGTTAATATTTCAAAATGCAGTGAGGTGTGTCTTGGTACGTAAGGGAACGTAAAGGTTCTTCCGCCCAAACTAGTTTGGGTCTCAGTGGATGTGACATACGAAACTGTACCTCCTGAAACCAGCTTGGGTCCACGCGGAGGTGTACCTGTGCCTGAGTGGAAACGCCTCGGACTCAGACAGACTTGCCGAGGTGGCTAGTGGTTACTAGGTCCTGCTAAAATGCTAAAGTAACCCATCTGAAATAGATTTATTATTCATTTGGCACAGGAGGTAAATTTATACATTTAACTTGAGGTGCCAGACACCAGTTTTTAAAACAATATATACAGTACATTAGTAAAATCAGGTTTAAAAAAAAAAAAAAGAAACACTTATGGGCCAGTGCAAATAATTTAGCTGGGGAAAAAATATTTTACTAGAATTTTAATTCATGCAGATAAAAGCAAATGTGAAGATATTTTTTATTTTGATTCAATTAACACATCATCATCTATGATGGAAAAAAAAAGAATAAGGTCTTGTAACTAGAGCAATGTTTTGTTAAAAAATGCTATTTTTGGTATGGTACAATCTTGGTGTCTGTTAATGACATGGAGGGGAGACAGTGCGCCAGATTCTCACCCACATGGAGGGGAGGCAGTGCGCCAGATTCTCACCCACATGGAGGGGAGGCAGTGCGCCAGATTCTCACCCACATGGAGTTCCCTGCTCATTGTTGGGTTCATGCCAGAGTGCCACTGCATGCTCAGCACCCGATCTGCACACAGTGTAATTATGCTTATTGCAGTCATGAACTAGCTGACCCATTCAAATCGACTGGGAAAATGTTGAAGTCAAATTGGAATGTGAATGTCCAAATATATTTGTGGAAAGGAATTCTCTTACTGGCTGTATCTCCTTAAAGCAACATATACATAATCCACTGTGCTCTACATTAAAAAAAAAAAAAAAAAAAATAGATTAAAATAAAAGATGAGGGGGGCACCTGAGTGGCGCATCCGGTAAAGGCGCATCACATGAGGTGCAGGATGCGCCCTATAGCCTGGACGTAGCCGATTCAAGTCAGGCTATTCCACTGCCGAACGAGGGGGGTGGGGCTTAAGTCAGCCAGAGTGTCCTCGGCTTGCCACACACCAGGACCTCTGTAGACTGGCCAGACGCCTGCAGGCTTGCCTGTATGCATCCGAGAGCTGTATTGTCCTCCGACGCTGTAGCTCTGGGCTGGCTGCATGGCAGGCCTGCAGAGTGGTTTAAATATGAGGAGGAGTAAAGTAGGTTAACGCTAATCACCTCTATTTATAAATGACTTCTCTTTTAAGCTTAGGTGTGCCAAACAGTTGTAAGAATGATCTATAGGTTGTACAGCTGACTACAGCTCAGATTGGCTGGACACACACACACACACACACACACACTATGGAAATGTATAACTTCTAGAAATTTCTTGAAAACAAAGAATTTTAGGAAAAATCTTTTGTAGCAAAATGTTTGCTTTTGTGAAGGAGGAAAAAAAAGTTACAAGAAACATGTCTACAATTATTTATTTCAGCAATTTTTTTTTTGCAAAATTCCAAAAATGCTAATTCAAAAGTATTCATACCCTTTGATGCTGTTATAGTATTTTCTACAAGGTGCTAGAAACTTCAATATGATAATGCAGAACCTAATTTTAGAAAAGTCTAGAAAATGCTGGATTGTAGGTGAACATTCTTAGAGAGTATAAAAGGGTTAAGTATAGGATGATTGCTGTCATTATCAATAAGTCAATATGGAAAAAAGTAAATAGCTATCTGAAGACCTTAGGCAGAAAATTATTTATTGTTATCAAGCTGGAGAAGTATACAAGAAGCTGTCCTATCATTTGAGTATCCCAATTTCAACTACTGTTTCTATCATCAACTGGTACTGTCACAACGCTCCCCCGGTCTGGAAGAAAGAAGGTTCTTTCACCAAGAATAAGTAGAAGAATTGTGAGGAAAGTGAATAACTATCTGAGATTGACTGCCAAAGATATTCAAAGTGAACTGGCTGCAAGTGGGACTGGGATTTCCATTTCAAACATTGCATGGTGAAGGTTTCAATGCATTTATAAATTCATCTTGACAGTTCCTGCCATACCTTTTAAATGTGTCCAGGTACGATGGTATCATGTCTTCTGCTGTACCCTGTATTGTTTTAAATAGTTTCTTAACACTGGTCCAGTAGTTCTCCACGGTACCATGCTGTAAATTGCAGTCAGTTTGAAAAGTAACAGCATATTCCATGCAAATAACGTCATTCTCGACACTGTGAAGCTGTAGCACAAATCTGGTATGGATACCTCCTGTTACTACCCCGGAGGTCAAAGGATGATTTAAAAAAAAATAAATAAATAAATAAAAAAACGCACTCTCACCTGATACTATTGCAGGTCTTGTGAGGAAGGGTCTGCGTGATTTAAAGGCAGTCTTACTTGTGCTGCATGACTTAAAGGCAGACTCATCTGTGCTGTGTCATAAATAAAATGGGCAGTAATGTTTGACTTTACAATGTAATGAATAAACCAAGAATTACAAGAAGTGTAACAAACCAAAACTGCACTTTCAATTCAACATATGGAATTACTTTTTAATTAATGCATTTTTTTTGTTTGTTTAATGTTTTAAGGGACTATTTTTTCTAAAGTTAGGCAGAGGTGGAAGGATATTTAATAAAAACGACTTTTTTATTCATTAAAACATGTTTTTTGGGGGGTTTTGTGTGTTTTTTTTTTTTTTTTTTTTTTTTTTGTAATGTTGGTTGATCCATTTCATAAGTGCAATAAGGCACTTCAGGGTGTGGGATATACGATAATATTCACACGCCCTGGGCAGTTAAAGCCACTTGGCTTCGTCTCATGACTTATAACGCACCCTTGGGGTGTGGATATTAGAGTATATCCCACACCCTGTCGTGCCTTATTGCTTATATATATATATATATATATATATATATATATATATATATATATATATATATATATATATATATATATATATATATATGCCAATGTTCAGCTTTAATTTTGGCCAGTTTTGTTGTCTACCCTTTTTGAATTTGTGCCAGCCACATTCTGATTGGCTGCGAGGGACTTAATAATCTATTATACATTTTAATGGCTCTCATTACAGACCATTTTGATTGTTAGAACAGATGCATATACTATAATGTTACAAGAGCTTATAAACGCAACAGATTTACTTAACAAATCAAGCCAGCAATGTCCTAAATGAACAGTAGTACATGCATTGACTGCACAGTCTTTTCTGTACATAATATGTGTAGCTTTATTAAGGAAGGGAAATTATTTTTGTGCATTATGTGTGTTTTGAACAGTTTAGAAAGATGTTTTGTAATGAGATAGATATTGGAAGCTATTTTGTGTATTGGGAATAAGATTATTTTGGGACAAATATTTTTTAGGAAATGTTCACTTCTGTCATTATCCCTTATAATGGAATTGCGTAACAGTATTTCATGCTGCATATTTGTGTGATGCAGTAAAATTATTTAATATGAGGAAAAATGTGTTTATAATGATATGTGTCGGTTTGGATAAACAATATAATCAATACATTGTGGTTTATTTTAATGAAAAGTATACAAGGTGAGGGATCACATAATAGAAATACATGTTTGCGGATTTTCAGGATTTATTTACATTCCCTTGTCTTGGGTTTTATAAGTTCACTGGAGAGCTTGTAGTATATGTGGAACATGTTCACTAGAAGTTTGGCGTTTAGCTCATTATACTGTGTCACAGTCCAGTAACAGAACATTTTAGTATTATTAGTTATTATATTAGTATTTGTTATGCTGTTCAGTTAATTGATACTAGCGTGTTTTATTATTATAAAAAAAAAAATTAAAAAATGGTTTAGTGATTATTATTTCAGGAACTTTCAATGAAACTGTCTTTGTTAATGAAATAATCTGAGCCAGTAATTAGCTCTTACATATTCTTTCCACTCATTGACCCACACAGAGTCCGCTGATACAGGTCCTGCAGTGGTCGTCCACACCAGCATTCCTTTTGGACTAGAACACTTGGAGGAGGGTAAAGAAAAAGTGGAACTCTTAATACTGGAGGAGTTGGCACGTGTTCTGCCTGGGCTGCCCAAGCCTGTGAGCACTAAATGCCAAAAATGGAGATATTCACAGGTAATTAACAAGCCAACATGGAACATCACATTTGGAATGGCACGATTTCAGCCAAACTGTGTCTTTACTGGGAGCAAATGGCAAAAATCATTTATTTTTACAATCCTGCCTACAAATAAAACAATCTGGGAATGGCTTTATAAAGATTTATATATAAAGAGGACTTCAGTATAAAGACCGCTTTCAGGTCGTCCCTTGAGCTGTACAAACATGCAGCTTGGTTGTTCATCTATCTCTTCAAATTATTCTTAGAATTTACTGCCAATAAAGTTCAAAGTGATTACACACCAGAGTCAGCATTATGAGGCAGTGGTTAAAGAAGTGAGACAGGTGCCATCAGGACAAGGCTTTGTTTAACAAACGAAATGGTTACCATGCCATCCAAAACCTACAAATACCTCCACTGTTTGTTTTCAACACATGCTCCCTTGAGATACAGTAGGTATCTACCAAAACCTTGGGCAGGAAATGAATAACACAAACCTCAACACTTTCAAATTGCTGTACTTTTTCATTTACACTATGAGAATTGCATTTGGTATATTTTAAATGACATGTTGGTGTTTTTTTTTTCTAAAATTAATTGTAGCTAACCAAATTATTCCATATATAGATTAGGCATTAAGCTCTTCCATTAGCCATGGGTGTCTCAGGTTTAAAGGGAACACATGCTATAGCACACATTAATTTTCGTTTTAAAGCATGAGATCTGGTACAACTTTAGGTTAAAGGAAGCTCTAAATTTCTATGCCTTATTCTCAGATTGCTGTTTGCTGTTGTGCTTCCTGGGTAATTTCACCTCAGCAGTGTGTTCTGGGTCAGAGCTTGTTACTGAAAGCATGAAAGCATGTTGAAAGCATGTCAGTCAATAGCTGATTGGTTATTGACAAGAAGCCAGTGAAGGAGTGGGGACAATGTCACTAGCCAGTGATCGTTTAAATTAGTGAGATACCAGATATTATGTTCTAAAATGAGAATACATGTGTGCTATAACATGCATTTCTCACATTGAGACTTATATAATGATTGAATTTGCACGGTGGAGAAATGTTATTGAACTATTGTGTTAGCTATAATTACTTTAAGGGCTGGCTGATATATAAAAAAATGTGGTAATTGTTATTAAGCAGTCAACAGTATGGAAACCACACTTTCATCACTAATTTGTAGGTATTTTAAGTCGGTCCTTTTAAATGTCTTGTTGTTTTAAATTTCCATTTAGCCTGTATACAAAAAGCATTTTCATGAATTAAATGTTTACTTCACACATCCATAAATTCTGACTTAAAACTGTAAGAATCTAACGTTTCTGACAATGCTTTCATTCATGTTTATGAGTGACTTGTTAGCTTCAGAACAATACATTTGTCTTCTTGACAATTTTACTTCATGCATCGCGTGCATCAAAATGCATTCCAGTTCTGTGCATTTTACAAGCATGCCAGTGCTTCATGAATACGACCCTGACCCACTTTTCCTGTTAGTGTGAGGTTATGCGATCCAAGGCAGGGGGATTTGCTCAGAGCAGAGCAATGTCAATGGCGCGTGTTGCCAGCTTGGCACAAGATGAAAGGTGTAGAAAAACTGTCTCCAAGTCCTGGGCCTAGAGGAGCATAGTAAAGGATGGGGAGAGAAGCATATGTACTGTAAGAGCGCAGATAATAAACACATTGTTGTCAAAAGGTTAAGCAGGAGACAACCCAATCGAATCCACTATCTGTGCCATTTGGAATCTCAGTGAACGATAAAAGAGAAGTATTGTCTTGTCTTGGATATGTAAGTGCTTAGAGCCCCACCTGTGTAATAGTGCCTAGACACAAGGTGGAGGAGATAGGCCTTACTGTTGCCAAATAAGAGGGGGGGGCATAGAGTAGTTTTATACTTTGAAAATAGTTACTGTACATATGAATGCATATTCTGAGCAAAGTATTAGTTAACTTCATGAACAATGAAGTAGTTACCATGTCTTTACCAAAACATTCTTTACCAGAAGTTATTGAGAATATTACAAGCATCTGGGGACAAACGGATGTCTGTCTGTCCAATAGAGAACGGGCTTTTCCAATTGTGATGACTGTGACGATTTTATTATTTTATAATTACACCCATAGCAAGGAATGGATGTTGCTGTTGCAATTTTTTTTTTCTTGGTGTTGTGAGATGTTCACATTAGAAAGATAGTAAGTCACTAAGCGAGTAAGTCATAACCCATCATGGTAATGGTAATTCATAGTTAATCTCTCTGTTGGAACCTGAAATAGCAAAAATACAAATTTTTTGCTTGAGCAGATTTATTATTGGAAGCAGGATACCAGAAGTCAAAAAGTAGGGTTGGTAAAATTGGACTATACACAAAAAAGCCAAGCGGACACTCTGAGCCATGGAATTAGGAAACAAAAGTGATAAATTATGCTTTTAAAAGGGGAGTCTGGGCTCTCGAGTGGTGCATCTGATAAAAGCATTCCGCGTGGAGTGCAGGTTATTCCTCTGCCGAATGTGGATGGGAGCTCCCAAGAGGTGGCGCACAATTGGCCGAGAGCCGCCCGGCGGGGGAGGGCTTAGGTTGACCAGGGTGTCATCGGTTCACCGCGCACCAGCGATCCTTGTAGACTGGCTGGTTGCCGGCAGGCTTGCCTGTAAGCTGCCCAGAGCTGTGTTGTCCTCCAATGCTGTAGCTCTCGGCTAGCTGCATGGCGGGCCTGCAGAGTGAAAAGAAGCGGTCGGCCGACGGCACATGTTTCAGAGGACTACTTGTGTTTGTCTTCACCACTCCCAAGTCAGCGCAGGGGTGGTAGCGACGGGCTGAGCCTAAATACAATTGGCCATTTCAAATTGGGAGAAAAACCACGTAAAAATTAATTGGCGAATACTAAATTAAAAAAAAAAAAGGGGGGAGTCTACCTTTAATACTAATCAGTCTTTGTAGCAATCCAAACATTAAATTGATTAACACAGAGTTTACCATTTTAAGAGAGAAGAAAAAAAAGTTTGGGAAATAATGATAACAGATCATCTTTAACTATGTCTTAAAAGCTTCAGGAAATGGATACTATTTCCTTACACTACTGAAATGTACCTTGATGTTTATCTGAACCCTCTTAAGTCTGACAATGTTGATGAAATGTGGTATGAACATCCATGAAATTTGTTTACTCAAAGAAGTCATTACAGCACTGAGTTTTCCACTGCAGTCTTTTAAACATTGTAGACTGTTGGCTGTGTATCTCATTAATATTCGAATGGCACAGGACCAAGTCCTGAAGTTGGCCTGCTTTGTGCAGTTTTGCTTTTGACAGTGCATGGGCACTGATCTCGCCAAGTCACTCTCCACATTAAAAGCACTGCTTCTAAAACAACCACAAGCCTTATGGATTTCAGGATGTATTTTAAATACATATCCCGGTATTAATGCTAAACTTTTTTCCCCCCGTTTTGACTGAAGCTTCCAGGAATAAGCAAATGTTGCAGTGCATCAAAATGGCGATCTATGTTTTTCCCTTTTTTTTTTTTTTTTTTGAAAAGAATAAAACTATTTGTTTCTTGATAAGTACAGATGCTTTATGTCCTTTCAGAAATGGTAGTACTTCTGTGTTACAGTAATGACATACAGTGTAGGTGGAATGTGCATCATTACATTACAATAGATTCTTGTAATTTAATTTAGAAAAGGTTTAAAAGAGCTGGGCTGTCCTTAAATTTATAAAACAGAGTATATTTAGTTGAATGTCCTTGTAACACAGGTGTGAGTACAGTTGTATATGCTCAGAAACTTCTTTATAATTCAACACCCACTGAGTCTGTAGATAACCCCAGTATGGGGAATGTTTGTATCATGGTATTGTGTCGGGACCTCATACTTTGCTAAATTGGCTTTTGCCGTTATCTTTCTGAAGTAATAAATTATTTTTGGTTTTCAAATTAATTTTCTTTCCTTTTATGAGATTCAGTACCATTTGCTTTGCTCCCCTATTCATTGTGCAGAACTTCTCATTTCTAATACATGTTCCTAATTTTAAATTTCTATTGGTCCGCACCCAGTTTACAATGCTTTCAAGAGGGTGCTAATAATGATCAGCACCTCTGTAAGACAGTTTAGTGATTGCAGGCAAAGGGCCATGAGATACTGGGTTTGATTCCCAGATTGGCCTCTTTATATCAGTCTTAGGCCAAACCCTGACCCAATTAAAAGTAAAATGTATTTTTCACAAATTTTATTTTAATTTCAAATGTATCTTTATTTGAGTCATGTCTTTGACTGTGATTCTGGGGTTTGTCTATGGTAGACAGCCAAGTGCCCATGCCGACATTAATCTGTCAGCTCTTTGGCCTTCAAGAATTGGACAGAATCCACATTTACAAACATGTAAACAGTCAAGGCCATTTGCGCCATTGCACACTGTGGTCACTGGACCTCTTATTTAGATTTCCGATTCTTTGTCTAAACAGCACAGATGGTCAGTTCATTTTTGGGGCTGCAATGATTACAGTGGAAAGGATACCATTTAGTTTAAGTAAATCAAGTGGTTATAAAGCAGTAGTTATTCATATAACTCCACCCTAAAGTTGCTGAATGGACAAATCACTGAGTAAAAAACATCTTCTCAGATGTGTTTATATTAATAAATAAATATATAAAAGTCTGGGCTCCAGAATGGCCTTAATGTGATCTTAATGGTCACATTAGGATGAGTGGGTGTGTGCTAGCTGCTTATCTACAAAACATCCAAAGACAGTTGTGGATGATATACCCCCATACTAGTGTGACTGTCTACTAAAGTCTGATGTACCGCATTCATGAAGGTATTTAATATTTTACCTCCATGTTATCTGCATGAAAGTGCAGCGCTTTACTTTAACTTGAACTTTCTCCTGTTTTCTTTTCTGACAAGGTGACCCAAGCTGTGTCAGAGAGCCCAGGGCAGATGACTATTCATGCCAGACCCCTGCTGGTCTGTGGTGGAGATGGGTTCACACACTCCAACTTTGATGGCTGTACAGACTCTGCTTTGAAAATCCTGGATGTTTTTAAATCAAATCTCTGTTTTTTAACTACTTTGAGAGACAAACAGGAATGACTGCCTGATGTCTTCAGTTCAAAGTGATCACATTTTCTATTTTAAATCTAATAAAAACAGTAAACCTGAGTGCTTTTTAACACATGCGTTGTTTCTCCCAAATTCAGCCATCACTGAACTTATTTGTGTTCTCAGTAGTGTATTTGAAGGCTCAACATTGATGGTGTCTCGTGGTGTTTTGAGCATTGCAAAAGCATCATGTCTTGCTATTTCCAAAACAAAAGACTGAATGTAACTTTGCTTCACTCGCAAAGTCGATACCAATACTACAGACTTTGCCAGTACTAAGTTAAGAGTTTTGATGCATACTTTGTAGTATACAGACACAGTTTGGAAATATCAGTTTGACCAAATTGATTCCAGATTGATTTTCTTTATATGAAATTATACCAGATGCTGTGG